>NC_071515.1:37759166-38102500 GCF_027887155.1 Malaclemys terrapin pileata | reverse complement strand
AACCAGCATCCTTATCGATCATTTGATAGACATCTGTCTATCTATCCGTATTTTGGAAAAATGTAAACATTTATTGCCAAAATATTCGTATCTACCATCCAATATGTGTGATCATAACAAATGAATCCAACAATCGAAAAGGTAAAGCTGGTAATAGAGTGCCATGTTTTGGTCTATTTTATTTAGCTTTAAATTATATATTAATAAAAAATTTAAATGTAAACTCAGTGAACAACAGCTGGTATAATCAATTTTTACATAAGTAGTCTTGCTATTTATTTTACAAAATGAAAAAAATTACGCATTAGGTATTTCCTATTTTAGTTTAACGTCCTCTAAGCATTAAATGAATATATCTCGTCAGGAATCCACCCCAGGAGTCTTGGGATATTTTCTCTCCTACCCACCCTCCCGCCGAAGAAATCTGTCCCATCTGACAAAAATCTACTATTTATGTTCACTGAACAAAACAGGATAGCCTTCGAAATAATTTCCTTAAAGTCCATTATTGGTATATGAAAAAAATCCAGTGTCTTAAAAATAGAAGTATTTCAGGACACTTATTTGAAATATATAATAGAGAAGTGTGTGTGTGTGTGTGTGTGTGTGTGTGTGTGTGTACACACGGGGCCTAAACAAGCAATAGCAAGTTAGATGAAGGCTTCAACTCTTCAGAAAAATCTCATTATGTGACGAGAGAAGTGGCTCTGTAGGGAGTATTATGGAAATATCTGGGTTTGATTTAATGAGGCTTTTCACATTGGTGGAATATCAACTTAACAGAGAAAAGTCTACCCGGGGCGCCCAAGTTACCAAAATGAAAATTGGCAATTGAGATGATAAGAACGTGGCTTTCTTGTACGAAATCACTTCAGGTAACAGATATAACATTAAATAACATACATTCTATGTACCAAGAACAATGTTTTATGTACCAAGTCTCTTATCTGTCTCTTCTAATGACTTCCCTTAGCGGGTTGTTAGTACTTGACAGCAGGTCTCTGCGCGGGGAACTTTTTTCCAATTCCACATTCAAAGGAGGTCCATCAGAGAACATGATTGGCAATTTTCGTCATAATCTGCACATTATTAGCATCAGAATCGACATGGCAGTAACACTGGTGGTTTTTGATGTGCCTTTCTTCAAGTTCAAGGAAGTCCCTCCAGTAGCAGTGGCTTGGTATGGCAGGTCTCAGTTATCCAGTGGTGGCTTTTCAGAGGCAAAGGCGTGATAGACATGTATGGGAAATAAATCCAAGAGCCGTTTTACCAAAGAAAAGAAACAGAAAAACATTAAACTGAGAGAAGTACCTAAGGTCAATGCTTCAGGACAGCATCCTATACCTAGAGAGATTCAAGTATTTCCCAGATCGGGTGGATTATGGTAGTTGGAAAGCATGAGTTTAAAACTGCCTCTCCGACTCCTATAGAGCATCCTGTCAATCTCACACTTCCCTTCCCTTTACCGGCCCATCCACAGCAGCCTCATTAGCTACCGCTCTTTCTGCACAGAACAGACGCGAGGCATTTCCAATTGATTCGAACTAAAACGAAATCAGAATAACACAGAAACACTTTCCTCTTCCGTTGACACCCCTCCTCTCCCCCTTCTGTCCCATTTCCAGACGGACGTGGCTGCAGGCTTCACTCAGTCCCTAGGCCAAATTCCCCTTGCACAGGGGGTGAGGTTTGGCTCAGGACCGACTGAGGGCGGCGGGGGTTGGGCCCAGCAAGGAGAACAGAAGCTTTGCACCCAGTGACACCCGTGCAATTCTCCCGGGGGGGGGGGTAGGGCGCCCAGGGCAGCCCTTGGCCCCTGCGCTGCGCTGTCCAGCAAACCCCGCCCCTGGGGCCTGCAGGCATCCCGCGCCTGGCGCTGGGCCCCGGGGGCTGCGGGAGGAGTGCAGGGGGATGTCAGTTCGGGTCCCAGCCCCCTCCCCCGGCTCGTGTCTCCTCCAAAGGGGGGGTGGGTGAACGATACAAAAATAGAAGGAACTTTTCCAGAGCCCGGCTGTGGTCCCCCCTCCCCTGCCCCTTACAAAGGGGTCGCCCCCGGCTGCGGGCGGGGTAGTTATCTGGTGAGCGGCGCCTCCTCCCGCTGGTCCGGGGAGGCGCCCGCGGTTTTGCTCAGCACGGCCGCCGAGTAGGGCAGGAAGCCGCTCTCCGCCCGCTGCGAGGCCGCCGTGCAGGGGAAATCCGAGCCGGAGCCGCGCGAGCCCAGCGCCGCGGCCGCCGCCGCCGTCTGGCTGCTGTGACAGCTGAGGCAGGAGCAGGCCGTGGAGCCGGCGGGGGGCGCCGAAGAAGCCGCGGCCGCCGCGGCCGCCGCCGCCACCGCCGCGCTGCTGTTGAGCCCGGCCGCGGCGGCGGGGGCCTGGTAGAGGCCCGGGTGGCGGAAGCCGCAGAGCAGCTCCGGGCGGGAGTAGGGGTGCGAGAGGGCGCGGAAGGTGTCCAGCGGCCGGATGGAGGTGGCGAAGGGCGAGGCGGCGGCCGCTCCGGAGGCGGCCGCAGCCGCCGCGGCCGCCGTCACCCCCACGTGGGGATAGTAGTGCAGCGGCACGTGCGAGTGGAAGGGGTAGGGCAGGCTCCCCGTGGCCGCCGCGTGAGTCATCATGTAGGTGTAGAAGCTGGGGTCAGCCGGATGGGGCCAGGACATGGCCAGGCGCTGCCGCTTGTCCTTCATCCGTCTGTTCTGGAACCACACCTGGGGGTGGGGAGACACAACACACAGGCCGGCCTTAGACAGCAGCGCAGCAGCGGCTCCGGACACAAACCAAACCCCCACCCAGCTCCCGCCAAAGGCAGCAGTACCTCCCGAGCAGGGCCCGGCTGTGCCGGGCACACTCCCCTCTCCGCCCCCGCCCCCGCTGCTTAGCCTGGCTGTGATTTATTTATTAATTATCCTCCTGGTTTACCACCTAAAAACCTTCCTCCAAATTCGCGCACGCACAAAACCCGCTGACATCAGAGACGGTTAAGGCTGTCAGGAATTGAAAATGAAAGTGGCTCCTTTGAAGGAACCCCGCTGCTTTTATTGGGAAGCTTTTCTGTTTGCTTTTTGTTAATTGCACGGTGTTTGCACACGGCAAAATATTGTTACGTTTTGTTTTTAAAAGCAGCCATACAAACGGCATTCCGAGTTGCAAACACTGCAGCCTTGCTTCTGCCCTGTAACAATGGGCATTTGCATCTGCCTTCCGCTTTAGCATCCTTGCTTTCTATTATTTTCTAAAGCTACATGCAGGAAATGAACATGCCAAAAATACAGATCTTTCTGAAGCATGAAGGAGAGCGTCTAAGATTCGCCCTCTGTAACGGAGCAGCTTGTTTTCTTGTCTCAAGCTTTTTAGTTCCCCACTGCCTCTTTTTAATGTCTTATAATTAACCAAATTATTTAAAATAATCCAACGAAAAGAGATTTCACCCGAATAAATCACTGAAATGCTTTGTGTCAGTCAGACTCTAAATCCATTTTAAATAATACAGCATTTGTCTTTCAAGTGATTTTGTCCGAAATGGGAGAAATATAATTTTATTATACTGACGGTCCAATTCCTCTGCTTCATTTTTTAAAAATATCATTGTTTGTTTCCTTTTTAACGTGCAAGTGCAATACAAATTGACAAGGAAAATTAAAAGGCAAATAAAAAAAAGTTTCAACTCAGAGAAACAAACAAACCCAACAGGAAAGACAAGACCGGATGTTCTTTAACCAAAAGTCACAGATAAAAATAGCTAAGAAACCAGGTGGGAATTACGCAACACTATTTATTTTTATGTTCTATTGTTATGTTATCATTGGATTTATTCTTTTGCCATAAAGGAGGAGGGCACAAGCCACTGCATTTTCCTGTCTGTAAGAAGCATCTATTTAGCCGGGAATTGGGCTCGATCTCATATTTTAAGCTCCCAGACAGCACAAAAGCACCAAAATCCACATCGAGTGTACTAGCCCCGCGTTTGTAGCGCTTCAGCTGAGATACCTTGATGGTGGTCTCAGGGAGGTTGAGCGCTGCGGCCAGTTCGCACCTCCTGGGCCGAGACACATAGTTCTCCCGGTAGAACTCCTTCTCTAGCCTGGCTATCTGCTCCCTGGTGAAGGCGGTGCGGTACCTTCTCACCTGGTCAGCCCCAGAGCCGGAGCTGCCCAGTGCGTTGCTGCTGTGCAGGCTGGTTAAACTCGAACCTGAGGACGAGGTGGTGGTAGTAGGAGCTGAGTTGCTTTCTGAATAGCCTGGCAAACAAGCAAGCAAATTGTGAAATAAAGATTGTTCCTCTAGATGTGTTTGTGTGTATTAAATAAAGCAGGAGGTAACGTTACCAGTCTGGCTGTGAACTCTGATAATTAATGCTAGCTGTCATTGTTACAAATTGCTGCTGTTAATAGAATCAATAAAGTTTTTTTAAATCACTTCATAACGAAATTATTCTAAGTAAATTAGGCATTTTAGTAATTATAGAATTCTAGCTTCTGCAGCAAATTAGCCAAGTCAGAGTGCATATGCAGAGCACAATTTTAGAGATGTGGTACCGCTCTCAGACTGCGATGATCTGATAACTCTAATCTATGAATCAGGTTTAAGAGCTACATGAACGTTTCTTATTTTCGTTTGAGAGGCACAAAATAAGTGCAGCCATAAACAAAGATATGTCTTGCATTATGGTGTAGATTGCTTTTCTTTTGACACATTTGACAAAATGCATCTACTGTTGCCCCAAAGAAATCCATTGATTATTCTCTTATTACACTCCCCAATGCAAATAATTCACCAAATTTATTTCAAACCTGGTACGATGGAGGGATTTTAATAGTCAGCGTTATCAGAGATTGAAAGTGAACAATGGCCAATTATTATTAGTGTGAATACACAATGACACATTTTATACGTACAAAGAAAGACAAATACACACATATACATAGATACATAGATACGTAGATAGTTTCTACGTATCTATATACTCAATTTACTTCATGTATGTATATTTGTATAGATGGAGAAATACTGACAGCTCTACAGAACGAGAAAAACTATATAAATACACATATATCGTTATAGATATGGGAGAAAGAGAGCGATTTCCATGAATATATAGAGACACTTTGCTATATAAACACTGCTTAGTGTATCTGGTGTATCGTGATAACACATTAATAATAATTGTGTGCGATTTTAGCAGTGGCTTCACTATATAGAGAGCACTGTTTCCATAGGCTAACAAGTTTAATCAAAGAACAGTACCGTTGAGCTTGAGAGGATAAAATAATATTTACCTTTGTTATTGTTTTCCTTCAGCTGGGAGGAACTCAGGCTAGTTGGGGAGCGAAGTGCTGAGCAGCCCACCTCCACATCACTGTTCATATCTGCCTCCTGA
The DNA here is from genome assembly GCF_027887155.1 of Malaclemys terrapin pileata. Classification (NCBI taxonomy): domain Eukaryota; kingdom Metazoa; phylum Chordata; order Testudines; family Emydidae; genus Malaclemys; species Malaclemys terrapin. The sequence goes on along the minus strand of NC_071515.1, from coordinate 38,097,130 downwards.
GCAACTTCTGAATAATGGCTAATTTTCTTCCTGCTTTCCGGCGGAGCAATTTCTGAGGAGACGTTGCTTTCGCTGTTCTGGTGTTGAAGATTGAATAAAGTGTCTATTTCAAATTTGCCTTTGGCCGGGATGTCCCCTATAGTGCTGTGCAGAGAGGCGGAAGTTAGTCTAGGGCTGAGGCGACCAGTGTGTTGAGAATTTTCAAGGGCCTCCAGCACTGCATTTCCAGCTGAGTCTGACAAATTCGAGAGCCTTTTGCCAGCTGTAGGGCTGTGCAGCCCTCTTTCCATCAGTATCATCTCCTTCCTGATTCTGTCCATCATCTCAGCTTTATCAAAAATGTCAAAGTTGCAGGGTTGGTCCTGTACTAATGATGAGCTGCAGCAGGGGCTAATTCACATGCAGCCCGGCAAGTGTCTCTAAATATTATTATCCCTTTTTGAGGGAGGCGTAAAAATTGTGGGATGCCAAAGCGAGGGAATGACTGGTCAAAATGACCCATACATCCTTTCTAGCCCGAAATGTCATTCATCAAAAAGTAGTGCTCGTCATTAAGGTAGGAATGACGCTGTTCGAATAATCATTTATTGTAACAGGTTTATAAGCAAATAAACACAAGCTTCTGTCAGTGGATAATGAAGGCGGCTTCTGAGCAGACAAATATATCCAGGTAGAAAGAAAGAAAGACAAGAAGTGAAGAGTAAAGCTCTTGTCCTTAGCGTGATCAGATCTTGCTTGAATTGCTCTGGGGTTTGGCCTCTGGGGTGAAATTGACAGTCTGATTAATAAAATGAGCTGTGCAACATTTCCCCCTTCATTTAGGTGCATCATTATGCTCTGATTTTTGTTTTGTTGCCTTTTAGGTCCTAATGATGCAGCTTCTTTCTCATTTGTCCTCGGACAGAACTACATGCTAAATAATAGATAATGCTTTATGTATCTAAGAGCGGATTTTAGATCGCAACTAAAGGAAATGTTGGAAGAGGACCTGCGGACTGAGACTACCCTTCCACTGTATTTTATTTACTTTTCTTTTTCAGTTAAGAATGCACTCGTACTTTTATTTAAGAATTTTACTAGCACTCACCCCAACCATCCCCATACACACAAACCTTATACTGAGACTTTTAAAAACTATTGCTGCTGGTACATAACAGTTTAAGTGCATCTACCACAGCAGCCTGCACATGGATTTATTGTAATCCTGGGGGGGGGGTTAGTATATTTTTCTCGTTGCATCCTTAAATATGGTGCCCTTTTTACTTTCTATAATCTTGTTTATTGTCGGAGCTAGTCTACGATTTTTTTCCCCTCTTGGGAAAATATTCTCTGTTGTGCAATTTGATGGCAAAAAATGTCCAAATAACGTTAAATACATTCATGATTTAAAGCACCGTATTGCAGCACTGTCATTTCATTCTCTAGACAGGTTTCTTTTTACACCCTCCCCACGAAAAGCGAAGCATTTTTACAAATATATAGGTATAATGACTTGATTTTAGTATTTCAAAGGCATCAAATAGTAGTAAAGACATGCTCCTCATCATCATTCTTTCTCCAAGGTTACCTGTGGCTTAGTTAGCTGAGCTATCCGTTGTTTTCCGGGTTGATCCGGAGTAAAATGTATTGTGCTGTAAAGGACACGGACTAGCAAGCTTAGTAGACGTGACTATCGGAAAATCTCTCCTCAGTGATAACTTTGATAGTAATAATGAAGCTGATGGCAACCATTTAAACGAAGATAAATCCTTTGTCATTAGCATCTCTGGAGTACTCTTCAATAGCTATCCAATCTCTAGTTTCTGAGAGATTTTTTTTCTACCCACATAGTAAAGTTTTAGATCCTGAGTTTCTGAGTTTGATCAGGTATAGAAATATTCCAACGTTTCCTGTGATTACATAGGATTTTTTTTTTTTTTTTGCCAAGAGAAGCTCTTCCTTGTAATGTTAAAGTCACATCTCCTAAATTCCTATGCTCTTGCCTATGATTCGTACGTCGAAAACGGGATTCTTGTCGGCTTTTTAAGAACGTATTAAAAGTCTCCCTAAACATTCCATGAAATATTTAGGAAACCATTCTACGCATTGTTTATAAAATCCAGCATTCTATTAATGGGAGTTTTATGTCAGCTCTTTGAAATGTGAATTTAGCTGCAGTTTGGTGTCTATGTTTTACAGCCCCAAACCAGACAGAAGTAAATATCAACTTTCACTAACCGCAGGGAGCTTTGAGCAGTGTGCGTAATTTAAACACGAAAAACCTATATTTTAATAGAAGGAATGTAAACGTCAAAGCCCTATATATTGCCAACACAATCCAAGCGTACACTTTCTGAAACTATATTTCTCCATAAATAATTTTAAACCCGTAAGAGATGGTGATATAGTTGCCTTTCTTACCCCAATATAAGTGGTGACAAAGCGGTATCTTCTGTTTTATCAGGAGAGAGCACAATTTCCTACACCGATATTTACTGAAAAGATACAGTTGTCTGACAGTCTCCATAGGCTATCCTGTTATTAAAATGTTATAAGGATAGCAGTTCCCTGAGATTAAACAATTCTGAACAGGAGAGTGACGATGTACATATTGGGCTCTGTTTGTAGGTACTGTAAACACTGCCTAACTTTAATTCAAAAACTTCTCTATTATTGACTATAGATGGGTAATCCAGACTGTAACCAAACTTTCCATCGGAAAAGGTACTGGTCCCTGTTAAATACAAACTTATGTTTTACCAGTTGAAATAATTATTATGCAAAATACCCCTCCTAAATATAGAGCTGAAAGCCGATTTCGTCCAGATTGATTAGTGCGTTACTAGTTATAGGAGGGGAAACGGAAGACTGTGGGTTGCTTTATTGCTGTCGTTTGGCGCCCCCGTCTGTTTTCTTAAATACTTTAACTGGGTTAGTATCTTTCCCCCCCTTTTTTGAAAACCACAGCTAGACACCACATCTCCAACACACATCTGAACACTACCAAATCCAATAGAGCTTTATATTCCAAAAATGTTACTGCACCACTAAAAAGAAAATAACTGTTTTATGATATATTGCAGGTGAAATAGGCTACAACAAAACTCCCAATGTGAAAAATATGTTATACACAAGGTCGACTGTGCATTACCTTAATTAATGTTTTGTTACATTGTGCACCTTTTAAATAATACTAATACTTCAGTTTATGAATAATGTGTTTCAAAATGTAGCTACATTCGCATGGTGGGCAAATTACATGCCATAAAGACGGTAATAATCCTCTCTTAAATAAATATTAAGTAACATAAACAATCAGCACAATACAATTAATCATTCCTCTCAAGAATGGATATCCACTACAAACTAATTGTTTGATATTTATATTCTTAGAAAACTAGATTGATATATTTTTATAAAAGTTTTTAGTTTTTCTTTTAATAATGAGTGCAGTCTAGAAAACTTTCAACACATATTTAAAGGGTTATATCAGCAAGCAAATGTAAAGGAAGTGATATAGACCGATGAAAATAGATGAGTTTTTGCTACCCTCTGTTTACTCAGTTGTTCTTATAAGCTATAAATAGCTGCCTAGGCCTACAGCCAAAGGATTTTATTTTATCTTGAGAGTTGTTACTTATGATATCAAATAATATTTTGATCGTCTGTTAAATCTTCACTGAAAGAGAAATTCATATTAGATCGACTGAAATCTCAACCAGTTTTTAACTAGTTTTAAGGTGTTCTTGGGAACACTGGCTAAAATATTTGTTTTTTTTTTCTTAACTTTGGGTGTTCAGAGGTAAATTGTAAAACATTATTATTATTACAGGTAACATACAAGGTATAGATGCACTATTTCAGGTGGGAGCTGGCAAAAAACTTCTGGTTGCATATGTCTATATTGTCCCTCAAGTAACTAAAGGCCCGGTGTTGCAGTTGATTTCACCCAGGCATCTATAGGAGGACGCAGGCTCAAGTAGATAGTGATCCATGAGCTTTGCCCAATTGTTATGAAAAGTGGTGAAAAAAGAGAATTTTCATGTGTAGGTGAAATAGTCTGATGAGATCTATCGTTATTACACAATGTCGCTTTGCCCTTGACTTGATTACTCACAAAATGAAACTAGCGCCTATGTTTGCTTTATTTACTTATAGTTCTATAGCGAATTATAGGAAGGCTTGTTTTACGAAGGAAAAATACAAGCTGAGATTTATTGCACTAAGGCAATTATACCTGAAAGTTTGTGCTAAGACAACAGGTTCACTTTCTGTAGGAACCCTCTTCCCTCTTTTGTAGTATATATAGATAAAGATACTAAAGCAGGTATTTCACTCTTGCAAGCTAGAAAGTCCAATTCTATAATTCAAGGAAACAATACAGTTCAAACTTACATTATTAATCTGCACTCTGAGCCTCCACAGAAAAACGTGTAGAGCCATCTAGTGACACAGCTGGGATCCTACATCGTACGATATAATCATGGGAAATGCTGAATGATGCAACTTGAGAGAATGTCTCTCTCTGCTTACACCTCAAACTCTGCAAAAACTGGGAGCCATTTAATATTGTTGCTGAAGACTTGCTGCTGGGTACAGCAGCTGCCTGGAGTTTTACTGGAGACATCCGTGCTTTCTATGAGCCCATATTCTTCTCCTCTATATAAAGATATAATTAAAGTACAAATATCCTACATACACCTACATATATACACATACTTATATTTATTCTACTTCCTAATGAGAGGTGGACAAAGCTAGAATTATTATTTAGGAGGACTCTAGCATAGTTGTCTAATTACTTGTGCTTTTTAAAATATTTCACTGCCATGGTAAATATACAACTTGATTACAACTCAAAGAAAGCTTTGAGCACCATATATTACAAAGTTAATAACATTGTGTCTTTTTGTGTTAGCTTCACGAATGGGACGTATGATGCTAAGTTCAGCTGATAACATTTTATGTGATGTAAAAGTTATTTCGGTTTAAACCGAACCGTTCCCTGCAGCGACTTGTATGCAACGCCAGCACGAGTTATGATTCTAAATATTGGCTGGGACTTATGAAAGGTTTTATACCCGTTTCTGGGGGGTGGGGTGGAAACATGTTAAACACTCACGTTTGCTTAAAAGTCTTCTTGGATTTTGTAGAGGCCACTGTGCAGAGTGATATTTTTCAATGTTCTAAAGCTCAGGGACTGGACTCGGTGACCTCTCAAGGTCCTTTACAGGCTTACATTACTATGAGTCTATGAACATGTATCTTTCAAATATCAAAGTCAATTGACTTCCTAAATAAAGTTCTGTGCATCCATAAGACAGATTTGGAAAACATATTTTAACATATATCCTTACACGGCAATTAAGCCTTTTCTTTGTTGCAAGTGTTTCAATTTCTACTAGGTCTTTTTGTTGAGTTGGAAGAAAAAGAAACACAGAAAATAAACAATGTTTGTCCCCTTAGTCACTAAAAACATAAACTGGTTAAAATTAAACAAAGAAATCTAGCGAGGATTGGAGAAGGTAGATGTTGAAATATTTCTGATCTCCTTATTTTGTAAATGAGCTATTCAGGCTGAACCAAACGTGCAAAGTTCCTTGGTTTGTTAGGTATGGTTTTGTTTTCTGCAGCAAACCATAGCAATAGACCGTGACTTCAGAAGGGCAATCGAAATGAAGAAATAGATTTAAAATATAGCTAAGAAGAGGACAACGTTACCAAAGCCAGATCACATGACAGCCTGGTAAAGAGGTAAAAGAAGGAGGTGGCGGAAGGATGAGGGTGTGTTTGCTGGGCAGACGGAAAAGAGAGGTGAAAGAGAGTAGCACAGCAATTGCTCAATCCGTACGTTTAATTAGGACAAAGATTTGATTACTAACTCTAGTAGATTTTTTCCGAAGATTTTTGAGGACATGAGATATTTTCAAAATCATAAAATGCCGCATAGTTCTTTATTGGACGAGCTCAGTAACTTTCTTGCATGATGTGCTTGCAGATATCTAGCTAATGTATTATACTGGTGCCCGTATTATTTCTAAATGGAAAATTTAATACAGATATGATGTCAACTATGCACACACTTACCGGGAAGGAAAATTATTCTGTAACATTCTGGAGCAAATGAAAACATCCATTATTACGATCTACTAACAAGTTTCAAAGTTGTCAGTTGCCACTGCCTTCTAACATACTTTTTCACAATAAATGAAGTAGATAAGGAATCGTTTTAGAATACTTTATTATCAAAAGTATAATATTACACAGAAGCAAGAATTAATTAGTCTAGATTCTTGTTCTACACCTAAGTGTACCACATAGTTAAAGCAACAAATCTTAACACATGTAAACTGGGTGTGTATTTTCAGACATTATAAAGAGACTTTGACTTTTGAACTCATTATTTTTATTCACATTCATAATATCCTGTTCGTGCAAAGCATGAGAGTAAGGCAATGCTATGTTTTTACACACCTCACAAAATGACATATTACTGAGTTTCAAATTATTGATCCCAAACCACGGTTCAGAGACATAGTCTCACTGGGCATGGAATCATAGAAACACTCATTGAAGCGAAAGTCGTATTTGGTGTTATTTCGCGCTAAGACATAATAAATTAATTTGCTTTGATGTAATAGGGCTAAACAGACAAGAAACTTCATACTTTAAGTTTCTTTTATTTTTATTAATCACTTTTTTATATTTTTATGACAGGAAAGATAATTACAATATACGTATTGGCTAGAAGAACTACAGTACGAGATAAAAACAGAAAATTGCACATGGCCAATGCAATACACATTTTCGATCTTAAATACCTCAGAATATTCTATATTTTAGTGAAGAATCCATGGGAAAGCTGAATTCAGTTAAATAAAGGAATGAGTCTTTACTTGTATCCTTAGGAACCACTTTCCTAATTAGGTACCATTTTATATCCTGGGAACAAATACTGAGTCGGCTTATAATTGAGCGAAATACGTTGCCCCGTCTGGTTTATTTATTTGACTTCTTACCTGATTATGAAAGATTAAGAGTAATTAAGTGGTTGGAGCTAATGAACACGAACTTGTGTTTGCCAGGCGGTTGTTATTGTGATTATTGGCACCAGTTTGTCATTCCTCACCCCACTTCCAGAAACTGCCAAATATTATTAGACTTGCTACAAAGCTAAAAGACCTGCTAGTACTGCGAAGCGGTTCGCTTTCTCATTCAACTCACTTAAGCCAGTGTTACTAAAGAGAGATCATAGTTTTTTATATATAAAATACCCCAACGGGCTTGTGATCCTTGGTTGTTATTATCAATGCAAATTGCATTTCAAAACAAAATCATGTCATATATGAATTTCGCTTTCCATAACCTGTCCCTTTCTTTGAATCTTCCACTGTGTTGTTTTGTGTGTGTGTGTATGTTTTAAGCATTCAAAACATATCTATTATCATTTTAATTTTAAAAACCCCTCTTCCTTTTACTTTGGAGAAGCTTCCCTGTAGTAACTTGTTGCATTTTACGTCCAAGTTTGCGTGTTAAGTGTTTGCAACAAGTAAACCCAGAGCAAGGACGCTGAAAGGAGCCAATCCAATAAGACTGAAATATGTTTATAGAACGTGCTACATTTTAGGATCTTTGCATTACAGCAAGTTCAAAATCGACACAGCACTCGTGTCGATTAGACAATATAAAGATTTGCGGCAGTCTTGGAAAGTTAATCCTAGAACCATAATAATAATAAGCAAACACGGCATTTTAACTTGTCAGTTTTACCACTAGATTAACTGACACTTCAAGAAAAAAGCCACATGTAATGAATCCCAGGTTTAACATCTTGTGCAGTACACAGACAGTGGATTTTAATGGCTATCTTGTGCAATACACAGACAGTGGATTTTAATGGCTATCAGCAATGATATAAGATCTGCCATTTATGTATGCGTGTTTGTGTGTCTGTGATCTTACACACACGCATATATCTATATATGTTTATGTACTATACTTTTCAGAAATAACGTAAACAGCACTGTCATTTATATACCCTATTAGAGCACATAGTAAATTGCGTATATATATCTAGTATCCAAATGATAATAATAACAAAACCATGCGAAGTCTTATATTTCTTAATAAGATAGTAGAAAGATACTGCAAACTTCCGTGTAGCAGTCATTAATAACTCAAAAATGTCAATACATCTATTTAGGAAAGGAACGTTTAATTCTAAACTAAATGGTTATTTAAATACATCCCATTATGTGCATTTAGCAGTAACCGTTCAAATATCGGAGTAGGATCATTAATTAAAACAATTTGGCTGCTAGTAATTAGCAACTTTCCGTGACTTTGAGCCATAATTTAAATAACCATAATGAAGTAAGAGACATAATCTCAAGTGTGAAGAACTGCAGTAAACACCGAGATATTCTGGACAATGACAATACATTTCCCTTCCGTCCCTTCCTGCGCATTAGATCTACTTCCTTCTCTGGGATCCGTTTGGTCTTGCTTTGTGCTGAATAATTAAAGGGTTAACCAATACGGTCAAAAAGTTGGAGCGCTTGTTTGTTTTCTTCCTTTCTTTATTTTAAGCCTTTTGAAGAGATGGAAGCGAGCTGGGAGATAAAGCACCGCTGGTGCGGCAGAAAAGGGGGCCATAAAACCCCTCTCCCATCAGCGTAATCAGCGCGTTTCGGAGTAAACTCCCGTGGAACAGCACTGTAAAATATGAATAAGTGAGGCAAGGGGACTCGCGGGTCCCGGGCAGGGGCTGAGAGCTCAGAACTAGTTCATGCGCCTGGAGGATCACATGCTCCTCGGCAGCCTATGGGGCGCCCCCGGACTCAAGCAAACTAATCTGGAGCAGGCCGCCCCCATCCCCTTTCCCCCTCCCAACCTGAAGTTAGTTTTTATAAACGTACCACAATGATCTAACCTGTTGGAGGCAATAACAATGTGCACCATGCCTAGCCCGGGACCGAGCCGCAGCCAGGGATGTGCAAGGCCATGAGCAAAGCCGCGAGATGGAAGGATTAAGAGGAGACGGGGGCGGCGGCGCCTCCGGCCAGTGCCGCAATTTTCTCTCTTCGCCCGTGTTCGGGGCGGCTCACTCGGGCCGCTCGGCGGCCGCCCCAGGGTTCGCGTACGCTGGGGGCCCGGAGCGCTCGGGTTCCGCGGCCCGCTCCGATCCGCCCTCCAAAGAGTGCCCGGGCTCCGCCGCTCCGCCGGCCACCCCGGCGCTGGGCTACGGCTATCACTTTGGCAATGGATATTACAGCTGTCGGATGTCCCACGGGGTCGGGATTCAGCAGAACGCCCTGAAGTCTTCCCCCCATGCCTCCATTGGCGGCTTTCCTGTGGAAAAGTATATGGACGTCTCCAGTTTGGCCAGCACAAGCGTCCCCGCCAATGAAGTCTCCTCCCGGGCCAAGGAAGTGTCCTTTTACCAGGGCTATACCAACCCTTACCAGCACGTTCCTGGGTACATAGACATGGTCTCCACGTTCGGCTCTGGGGAGCCGAGGCACGAAACATACATCTCAATGGAGGGCTATCAGTCTTGGACTCTGGCTAATGGCTGGAACAGTCAGGTTTACTGTGCTAAAGACCAGGCCCAGAGCTCACATTTTTGGAAATCGTCCTTTCCAGGTACGCGAGGGAGAGCTTTGGTCTGAGTTTAATTTCCACCCTGTGTTACACTAGCCGGCCTGGCGACCTGGTTACTCTGCGCACACAGCCACCCGGGGTAGGGGAAAATGTTTGTTAATATCACATTCTGTGTTTCCACCCTGTGTGGTAGATCCCAGAGCCCTGGAACTTAGCATGCCCAGCTGTCCTAGCCTTATGGCTAGTTTTAATTTGTTCTGATGATTGGATTTTATTCACTTTTGCCTTTGATATTTTGGGAAGATGTGCAAATTGATGTCTCGAATGCTTGGGATTATCTGTTATTCAGGTTAGCACTTAAGACTCACCCCAGAGTAGTTAAGAAACTGCATGCGGTGAGTGTGCACATGCACAAAACCACTTGCAGACAGACACAGGGAAACACACAGTAAGCAAAGTTCTCCGTGTACTTTACATACATATAACTAAACTCAACCCCCCAGCAAAAACCCCCCACTGCGAAACTTTGCAGGCTCGCTACCATGCAGGTTTGGAAAGCGATGACAGACCATCAAGATTTTCGTGCTTTAATAGCGTGTAAATAATGTGGATGTGTAAATAATAATAAGCTGTAAACAACCTAACGTTATTTATTTTCCCATGAAAACCAGTGCCCAGCAAGTATCAGTTAAGATTTAAACGCCTGTAATAAAATTCTAATTTTTCGCATAATGTCTTTTACAATAGGGGACGTTGCACTAAACCAGCCAGATATGTGTGTCTACAGACGTGGAAGAAAGAAGCGAGTGCCATATACAAAACTGCAACTTAAAGAACTCGAGAATGAATATGCCATTAACAAGTTCATTAACAAGGACAAGAGGCGAAGGATATCCGCAGCCACAAACCTGTCTGAGAGACAAGTTACCATTTGGTTTCAGAATAGAAGGGTGAAGGATAAGAAAATAGTCTCAAAGCTGAAGGACAATGTATCTTGATCTATTGGTTGTGGACAGTGACGGAAATATAAATACAATTTACGATCAGCTAAAGACTTTTGGAAAGACTTGAAAATATATTTAATATTTTCCCCCCTTCCTACGGCGGCGAGATTTTGTGATTTGCTTTTAATTAATGTCAGCATTTTTCTCTGATCCGTGGAGAATGCTGCCAAAACTTGACTTTGTAGTTCTGTTTCTTTCTTCTTTTTAGTGTATTTTAATATCTTCTGTTCCTCCCTCTAGGCCAGTATAAACGACTTTAAGTATGTTGATCAGTTACAATTATAATTTTCTTAAATACTTATCTGTTTTTTTCTGTAAAATTGTCTCTGAACGGCCGGTTGCCACGACTGTCAGTTGTGATTTGGTATCATAAATTTCATAACGATGCAGAATTCTTTAAAAAAAAACAATTAATGTAATGTAATTGGGGATTAAGAAATAATTACAACACTGTTCTCAGTCTAAAATAAAGTGAGCCCACCAGCATATAAAGTGAGTGGTTGTTAATGTGAAAATAGCTACTTTTATGTAGTTGGGAGGTGATTATTATTTTTTCAGAAAATAATGTTATTTGGAGCCAGATTGGAACTAGAAAAACATATTTAACTTCCGCTGTTTCCATGACTGTCTGTATTCCACATATTGGGGGGGGGGTTACTTTGTAGTCATTTGCAGATTAATGATTTCATACTCCCTAATTTAAAGAATAACAAAATATTCTGTGCAGATGCATTTATTCGAATGCATCACACACAATTACTTCAAACAATACAGTTTTATAGGGTTATAATTTGCTCTTCATTAGTAAAGATAGTCCGAAACAGATAAGTTTTATGAGTTTATAGCTAGCTAGTTAGCTGCATACTAGGAACACACAGTTAAATTGAATTCCAGTGTTTAATCATATTGCATATAGAGGACATGCTGTATAAAGGTGTGTATAAACGTATGTGTATTTTTCTATAATGTATTGGATGCCCTATTATCCTGTTTGTCTGAACAAGCACAAGACTCTCCACCTTCACCCTATCATGTGGTTTGAAAACTTCTTGTTACAGAAGTGAATCTTGCTGATACCTTTCAGTTACAAAAATACACGGGTGTTAATGAAAGAAGCAATAAATGATGACTTTCGAAAGATGCCGTAATTTATTTAGATCAGAGAGGCTGGCGGTTGTGTTTTAGTTTTGTTTGAATTTTAGTGTGCGTGTTATGGTACCCATGCAGTGATTTTGATCATACAAGTCAGTTTACTGCTAGGAGAGAAAAGAGAAAATGTCTCCATTTATGTTTCGTGTAATTATTAAACTATGTTGTGTTCCGAACTATTATTATTTATTATAATAGCCTATTGCTCTAAACACGTTGATACTTAACGTATGGTGGTAAGACATACACTAAGTCTCTTTCCATCAAACGATATTGTTTCCGTTCTTGTTTTAAGGTCTGCTTTTACTTGGAATTGTGTTGGAAATAGGTTCTCAACTTCAAAGCCGTGAATAAGTTTGTCAAGAGCTCCTTAAAACGTCTTCAATAAAAACGATTTCCTTTCAATAGAAACACAGTTGAAGAAAATCGCATTTATTTTTACAGCATGGCGTTTTGTAGGCTGCATTATGGAAAGGCTACTTTTATGGCTTGATTGATTTTTTTTAAAAAAGCAAGTCAGATATCTAACGACAGGCTGCATTAAAAAGTCGAGAATACAACCCAAAGACGCGGCTCTTGCTATACCAGATCTTTGTATAATGAGTAAAAGATGCTTTCTGCCTACAGTTTGCTATACGAAACATAATTGTGGTTTTCCAGCAACTTCAGCTCCACTGTGATATTTCGTCTGCGCAACAAATGCAGCTTCTTTGAGCAGCCTTGCGGTGTTTTAAATGTTCCATACGTGTTGGCTTCACGTGGCATTTCAGAATATTTGTTGTGTCCTTGGGCCCGAATCTGCATTCATACACCAACAAGGCTCCCTGATGCAGCTCGTTTGGCAGAGTGTGGAGTTCAGAATGCGTCCCAGACTTTTTGTCAGACCATTCATTTAACAAAATGACCTGTTCAGCGAAGTGTTAGGCTCACACGTTACCCTTACACTTATTCCCACCCTCGCCCCCACCTTCCTTTTTAACTCGGAAAAAAAATCTCCCTCCGCTGGAAAGCTAGGTTCCAAATTGGATTTTCTTTCCCTGGGAAAATAAGAGACTTTGGGGGAACATAAAATCTCTAACCTGAAGTACATAGGAGGTAGAGTAAATGTCCAAAAAAGTGTTGACCCTTCTCTGATAATCAAAACTGCCTTTGTTTAGAACTTTAAAAATCCCTTTTCTCTATATATTTTAAAGTCCGTCTATCTGTTAGAACCTTTTCATCCTATTTTTTAAATACTTTTAAACTAAGAAATACTCATTGGTTAGATTGTTATTGCTAACATTTAGTTTTCTTTTTGCCCAGAACTCTCTCGTATTATATTATGTTTTGATGTAAGGTTAACCTTTACTCTCAGTTTGTATCAGAATACTGAGATGCAGATTTAGCCAAGATTACAACTCCACTTTACATGCAAATTATACATGAGAATGAAATCTGAACGCGCTACTAACTCAATCACACGTGAGGAGTTTCCTTTTAATTTGTGTCCCATGGAACCTAACGTGCAGAAAGAGAAAGAAAAATGCAACTATAGTCAGAAAGGCGAGGGCTTCCTTTTTGCCTCATCATCTGCATTTCGAAACATTATTTTAAAATGATACTATCTGTAGATACACATACAAAGAGCACGGAAGTGATATGGAAGAAATTAAAGAATGCTTCGGCAGAAAGTATGGACAGCTGCGGTAGTGCTAGAGGCAACGTCTACATCACAGGCTATTGGGATCTGTACAGTTGTTTGGAATATCAGATGAATTATAATATACCCAGCCATTGTATGCGCAGTGTACATTTCATATCACTGCCACCACCTAACTAAGAGACCTTATGGCCCCATAGTTTATGCATAGTAATTTATTTTAGACTAATGAAACGTAGCGTAACCATAATGATTATGCTACTATCTATAATTAATGTACTCACTAATTGTAAGAAATCAAAGTGTGAAAGAGAGAAAGTTCTATTTCACACTATTCATGAGTACATTGATTATATATATTAGCAGAATTCTGATGATGACAATATATTTATTATATAATATATGTATAGTTTTATTTCACACAATTAACGAATACATTAATACATTGAATTGAAATATGCCGTGGCGACTTGGCTGCCCTGTATTTACCATTGATCTTGACTCCTATAGCTGTGCAGTGGAGTGAGCGCGGATGTATAGGACACTCCTGCCATCTCCTGGACAATCTCTGGCATAGGCTGGGAAAACACTTCACTCCCGTTCCAGGTGCTGCATTTCCACAGTACAAATGACAACTCAATACCATTAATTTACACGGCGCAACGTTCATATTCAAATGGAAAGACTATGCCTATAAAATCAAAGGGGTTGGAGGTGTAATCAGGTCTAATAGTCACATTACTTTTGATCCAACACTTACCCAAAAGCGCTTAAGAGTAAAGGTCTCGATCTAGCCCTATAGTGAAGTGAACCATTACATTTCTTGTCCAAATAAGAAGAGAGGGATATGCACGTTTTATTAAAGAATATGATTGAACAAATGAGGCGTGTGTTTACAGCTGAAGATATTATTCTCTCCAACTAGACTTCTAGTCACTGCTATATTCACCCCACCACGGGCAAAAACTTCCAACAAGGATTACATTACATGATATTTTGTCATGTTTGGGCAGACTTAAACATAACCATTATTTTCTGCAGCTACAAATATCTCTGCTGTATGCTTTTGTTGCTAAGATTTTTCTTTCCATATTTATTTTATTATTAATTTACAATTATAGATTAGTTTAAGGTTAATTGAAAAGCCCTGGTTTCTCTAACACCATAAAAACTAGTTTGAAGTGTCACCTTTCTTTCCGGTAACAGAGCTCACATCTATTCTTGTTTTTTTATTGGGGAAAAATATACTCTTTTGAACACAAAATGCCCATTCCTTTCTTCTGAGAGGCTAGACGCAATTATAGCTTTCTTTATTAAACGCTAGTGCAGAAGAAAACTACATTTTTCCCAACTATTTTCCAGCATATTGGGAAACGAAAACAAATAAGTTAATAAGAGAGACTCAATTGGTAGACATAACTCAAACAATAAAAATTAAGGGCAGTGGTCAGTAATATCCTCCAGCACTGCTTGTGTGGTCTTGTGTGGTCTAGGGGGATAATCTGGAGAGTAATCATTTAAAGATTTTCTTCCAGGGCAATGAAATTACTGTATAATTTACTCAAAATTCCCATTAAACAGAAAGACGACTTTCATTAGGAAAATGTCAAGACTGCCAGTGCCTCTGATCTCCTCATAGAAATAAAGCCAAGATTAAAACTATAATTAACAAGACAATAACATGGAAAATTAACCTTTAGTGTTAACCATGTTTGATATTTTAATCGAGCTAATGTAACGCGATGAAGTCAGTGCTTTATGTTTCTGTTTGAAGCTGAGTTAATTCCGTTGTGGGGACATTCCGTTTATGGAACAGCGTGTATGTATATACTGTGTGAAATGTATTAAATGGACGGACGCCGAAAATATTATTTAGAAGTCGACTTTATATTCCGAAAACCTGCTCTGAAGACTGCTGACGGATGAAGAGTGATCTCAAAAATATCCATGACCATCTGAAGCTTTTTCCTCTGACAACTTGCCCCATATCACCCCCCTTTCCCCATATTTCCGTATGTTTTAGCAAATAGCTTCCAGCCTCTTGCGCCATTAGCGGCATTTTTCAGGAAATATTTCGGTCGTGGCTGCTATACACAGGGCCTGGCGGAATTCAGAAGGGACTCCTCAAAAGGAAACAACGGCTCCCCAAATCTCCACAGCTCATGCGTTCACCCTTTGCCACAGCCATGCGATATGAAGTGTGGACGCTCACTAATGTCATTCTTAATGCAGTTGTGATGCGAAAAACCGGGGGGAAATTCTTGAAACCATGTTTGACCCGAAAAACTCCAGGTGCCAAGAGCTGACCTCCTAGTGGCGGAAAAATAAATTCTATGGAAATTATGTCATATCAGTCAGACAATTTAAAACTCGCGGCGACCACTTTAATTATTGCCGTGGCTTATTGCACCTCCGATTAAATGTGTTTTCTCGCAGTTTCCGAATTAATTCTTAGCTTCTTCCCTCGCCAGTCCTTATTAATAAGCCTGATTTGCGAAAATGAAAAGAAATCAATCAATAAAACCTGTACTTTGGGCGCGTGTTCTAAAATTTATTACACTTGATATAAATATATTCTTTGGACTTTTTTGTATTATTTTGCAGTGTTAAAAATAAAGTATCCTCAATAAGAAACATGTTGGGAGAGAGAGTGGAACACGTTTGATTTTTAAAATGTAAATGACTAAATGTCCTGTAAAGAACACAGACCTTCAATGATTACACTCTCCCCCACATGGGTGATAATGGAAGTTAAAATGTGAAAATCTGAAAGGGGAATAAATCTACAACTAGAGTCGTATCAGATCTTTATCATAATAATACCAATAATAGCAGATCATCAACGAGGAATTTAATTTCAAGCATGTATATATGCATGTATATAATGATGTTTGCAATAAAAATATATGTACATATGCATATTTAGGTATAGCAAATAGCTTCACACCTTTACAATAAATGAGGAAACCGTAGGTGAGAAATAAAGCGTAATAATCATAATGATCGAGTCAAGTGGGCATAAGGAGAAATCACAGTTCTCCGGATTCTAGGTAAAGTGCCCTATCTAAAGCTTTACAAATGTTTGTTTTCTCTTATTTTCCCTTTTGTAAAGCAGCGTTCCACTCCTACTCCACTCATTTTTATAGGAGTGGGGACAAAGCTTTCTCCTCCCCCTCGCAAGTTAGGGATTTTAATATTTCAAGTATTACTATAATACTTAGAACAAGAGGGCTCAGTGGGTGTAGGCGGTGCTGAAATTACCGGCTTTGAAGAACCTGTATGCAAAGTTTCGTCCAATCGTTTTAGGCTTGCCGCTTATTCCCCGTTGTAACTAAATCCTGCTGTAAGAACAGCTGAAGGCCTTTGTTGGAAATGTGTGATCGCAGTCTCTACAGATCTGGCTACGTTGGCTCTCTCTTGAATTTGCAATCGCCGGACTCCTTTTATTTTCCTAATTTGCGGACTAATGGCAGTCAATTGGCGGCTCTGCCCACCATTTCCTACCCCAGAAGCTCGATCCCCTGGACCTGCTCAAGTTCGTGTACCACTCAGCCTCAGAACCACGCTTTCAGCGGCTCCTCGCAGCCTTACCTTACGGGCTCTGTTCCAATCAACATCAATTCCAACAGCAACAAAGAGTGCCTGGAAGAAAACAATAAATACTACGCCCACGAAGCAAGCTCCAAACAAGAGGAAAGATGCAGGCAGAGGCTCTCCTTTGCCAATGACCCAAGTATTACTCATCCAACCAACTTAAAGCCAGTGAAGTATGACCACTCCAGCCTGCAAAGAAGTTTGCATGGCTCATCGGCTCTTTTTGAAGTGAATTCCTCTCCTTCAAGCTTAAAGGAGGACTTCAAGAATTCGGTCAACTTGAACCTGACAGTGCAGTCTGCAGCAGTCCAGTCATGTCTGAGACCTTCAGTGCAGGATGGTATGCCTTAAATAACTCACTTTATCTAGAAGAGACCTAGAGAATAATTTTCTAAAAGCCCCTTAGAATTATTTTAATTACACGTTTATCCATTTGCGGAGTTAATCAGTTTATCTGACAGGATAGATAGCTCTTGTGATGTCCAGTGTACTTGACAAAAACATACTTTGAGCAAGTTACATTTATGTAATGCCGTTTATTGCATGCTCTATGTATTGCAGACAATTTATCCATTAAATTATCGACATGTTTGTTGTAGGTTTGCCTTGGTGTCCCGCCCAGGGGAGATTAAGAAAGAAACGGAAACCTTACACAAAACAACAAATTGCTGAATTGGAAAACGAGTTTCTCCTCAATGAGTTTATTAACCGACAGAAGAGGAAAGAGCTATCAAACAGACTGAATTTAAGCGATCAACAAGTAAAAATTTGGTTTCAAAACCGAAGGATGAAAAAGAAAAGAGTAGTAATGCGTGAGCAGGCGCTTTCTATGTACTAGACAAATGTCTTGCCATTCCTGTAATGAACATGTCTTTTGCAACTCTAGCGTAGAGTATATTCCCGATGAAAACTTTATTATTATTATTAAAACAAATTATAGAAGTTCTAAGCAAACCTTTGGGGCTCTTGTAAATTCGCAAATATTGAATTCTTGGCCAAAACGAAGAAAGTAAACCCCTCAAAAGGCTACCCTAAGACCTGTATTATCAGCTCTTATCTTTAATTTCCCTTTATAATAGATTTTCTTCTACTTTTTTCTTTCCTTGGAGGATGAGCGGTACTGAGCTAAGATCCATTTCTCTAACTGTATGTAAACATAATTTTGCAGAAAAAATAAAGAAACATTGACTAGTAATGATCTTGGATATTTAAATACTGGCTAGTCCCTTCATATATTAACTTGCCCTACAGTACAAGCATGCACTGTTTGTTTATTTTGTGGTTGGGAATAACCTGTTTTTTTTTTTTTAATGGAAAAGCGTATAACTAATAAACCCTATTTTTAATAATCCATTAACGTAATGGCATAGATCCGAGAACCCAGAGGCATAAATTTTAACTGGGCACGTGACTTGTGCGCAAGTGCATGGCTTAACATGACTACACGGCTTCATAATGCGCCCAAAGGTTTTCTGCTTCTTGCATGTTGAAAATGATGCATTAACTCCTGCTACTTATTTTAAAAGGGGTCGAATAAATCTCTCTTCTGCAGTCATAGGCTGCGGCAAACGGAATGAAGATGCCTGAAGTACTGGGGGTAAAAAATCCTTTGTGCATCTTCAAACATTCATGTGCGACTGAAGTCTGCAGTTGTCTCCTGCAGCCCTGCCCTTATACCTAGACTTTTAAACTGTAAAGGGAAAATCAATGGTCAGGCCTTTGAGCCCTTTGCCGCAGCTTCTTACTTGTATACCACAAAGAAATACATGTAAACGGGCTGCCTTTGGCTCTGGTTTTCAGATGCGCAGAATGCTGCTCGTCGTATTGCCTGCTCCATTAAAAGAAAAGGAACTTTTATTTCGACGTATATATTGGTCTGTCTTTGTCAGCAAACGTGTCGAGGTATCTTTCCTCCACACACACACATACACTGCCTTTGAACAGCCTTGAAAAAATAATGCTCTCCCAGTCACGTCCATGATAAGATGTTTTGATTCATTGACCAGAATCCAAGTGCAAAATTCAGTTGTCTGAGCTCCCTTACCCTCCCCATCCCTCCTCTCTCTCCTGAAAGAAAGAAGCGAAATGTCACTGAGAAGGAGTTTTTAAAAACTAAACATCCCCCGGGCCCCGCCGCCAACGTTACTATAACTATGCTCTGTTTCAAGCTGCATGATCTAGAAATTGAACTAAAAAAATCTTGTAGGTCGCGCCATTTGTTTGCTGCAAATCGTTTATTTGGTGGCCCGTGCTGTGCGCAGTCTACGTGCCTTTAGCCTTGTTGGTCGGGATGACTTTGGCCTGGTCCAAATGTTACACTGGGAAAAAAATTAAAAAATCAAAGCACCCTGTTGTAGGTGATAAAGATGCGGTTAATACAGGCCGATCTGCAATTTCTTTTCAATCACACACCTGAACAACAAATACTAGTGCCAAAGAACCGGTAAACATTGAAAACGTTCCAATGCATGGGAGGAATTTACTTCCATTACTGTTATTTCATCTGGCTGTTCAAATGATCATTTCGCATAATTTTTTTTTCTGAAGACAAAAGCTTCTGTGCCTTTGTCCACTGCAAACATCTCCAGTTATAAACACCTCTAACTTCATCGAGAAAAGCTCGACACATTTTCCAACTCATCTGATGTTTTTTAAATGTTTCATCGAATTAAATCCATTTTTCTTACTTCGTTTTTGCGGGTGATCCCTTTACCTTAAATGTGAAACTGATTTGTGAACAGCACGCGGAGCTTTCTACCAGATGCGAATCAAATGAAAATTACATATATTTACTGGGTTTTATAATTTAAAAATTTCAAGGGATCTTTAGTCCTGATTAAAATGTCTATTGAATGTATTTTTCACGTAAATCAGTTTTTAATGCAGAGGCTTTTTCTGCATGCGAAATCTTGGGCTGCCTTTCCTTTATAATAATCATTCAAAATGACAGAGACTGGGTTTTTCTGATATGAAATAGACTTAAATGTACTTCCTTCAAGGAGAGTGAATAAGGATCAAAATGATAGTAAACAGTACAAAGAAACTATCTATTAATACAAGCCTAGTGACTGTCTGAAATCAGCTTCAGCGTTGGCCAAAATATAATTAAAAAAAAGACACATTTGAACTTTGGTCCTATCCAATCATCAGCTTTAAAATGGGTTATGGCAGTTGTAAGGAAACAGTCTTTACAGCTCATTTTGGATATAAATACTGGCTTTTTTGGGGATGCAGTGAATCAGCAACGTTTCTGAATGCCTGAGGCTGGTTGCTACAGAAGAGGAAAGCGGTAACGGGTCCAGAGATATTTTCGATGATAAGAATGAGAGCCAGCAAACTGGGGATTAGTATTTATGTCTTCTAAATTATCATATTACCTCATTACACAGTGGAGGAAAAAATACGCCTGAGGATCTCGCTATTCAAAAGTGAACACTTCTGAAAACCACCAGCGAAACAATGCATTCTGAGAATTCCAGAAATTATATTTTTAAAGATTTTTTTATTTAAAGCTAATGCGAACTGGTAAATACAAATCTCTTCGTTTCCTAGTATGTTCTTCGATAATAATAATAATACAAAGAAATTCTATTGAAAAAATCCAGAAGAAAAGACCCAAAACTTCTGAAGCTTCATTGCTGATTCCACCCATCCCCCGCATACTAGTCCTTCCCAATACTGTCTAGAAAAAATTGACTTGTTTATATTGCATTTTCCACCTTCCCTTATATTTACAAACTGCCCAACCATTTTATTTCTTAATTTTCTAATATTAAAGCTTGAGAGGAATATTGGATGAAAAAATGTGGAAAGAACAATGCATTATTCATTAAGCTTAATTGCTCTACGATGCTCACTTACTGTGAATCTATATTCTTTATTGCCTTGAAATGAAAGTAGAAAATAAAAGAAAGAATAGGAGACGTAGGATCTAAAATATATAACCAAAGCGCGCGCGCGAGCGCACACACACACACACAGTGGCACAATATTTTGCATATAAACTGCAACCTTAAATATAAAGCAACGACCGTCGCTCTGTGTGTATGTACATACATGCAAATATGCATATATAGAAAGATATACTGTGTATACACACACATTCAGTTGAATGTGTGATTAAATAGATAGATAGATAGATACACACACACACAAAGATATACATACTATATATACCCATGTGCCTATATACATATATATTTGTATCTAAATACATATGCACATACATGTATGTATAAAATAAATATCTATATATTAAATAAGTAAACACGAATATATTCTCATCTATTTATATACTCCTATATTTAGTCATCTACCTATAGATTTCTGGGTGCGTGTGTGTCTATGTACGTGCAAATCACACAGACATACATGCATTGTAGCAATACACACATACACACATACATTAATTTATTCAGTCCAACATAAACATCTTTACATTCGGACCGAAATCTAATTCGGTTAAGCTGATTAAGACAGGGTGTTCATTCCTGCTAGCTTGCTAGGAAAGGAAAGGAAACTCTGGGTGCTTTTGTGTTTCCTAAAAGAGCATAAATAATTAAAGTTTGGCAGGGAGGAAAAGCTTTCTTGCAGAACTGTAGTGGCAATAAATGAAATGACTCAGAATCTCTTCTCCAGTCAGTTTTTACGAGAGCTGCCAGACAGTGTCTGTTCACGTTCTCCAGATACTAGGGGCGCCATAACAAAGTTAAGGTCAAGTTAGTGTCTTATCTTGGGTGGCACAAAAATACCGCATCTTCTCTAGCCGGACTGGGTATATTTTTAAATCCGAATGTTATGCAAGTCGTCTTAATTTTCACGGAGGTCTTTTGGAAATGTCACTTGGACAAGAATACTTGCTAATTCTAGGCAACGATTGCAGATGTTACAAGACGCCTAACGGTAAAGTATTCGCTAGAATATATCCATTATGTGCATTTATGTTTCGATGCTATTTCATCTGCTTAGAAGAAGGATTGCGTGTAGTTGCGCTAGGATCCAATATGGGGTAAATATGCTTTAGCAATCAGGAATTCGCACATTCATCTCATTCAGGTGGAATCTTTGCGGTGTTATTGGGTGGACATTCAAAAAATTAGATTGTTGGGTTTTTGGTTTTGGTCAGGGATTTCCTAATTGAGCTGTTTTCTTATTAACAAATCGTCGGCATGTCGTTGAACTTGAATTGCTTGAAATTGGTTGACTCCTATCCCAATATCTAAGTGAGTCTAGGGTTTCTGCAGCCAAAGGAAGGGATACGATTTCGACTAGAGCTTACTTAGTTGTTTTGGGTGCTAAAGAAAATGAAGTTCCATAGGTTCATAGCTCCCCATCAAATTAGTAACTTAGTCTTGAGAAATCCTGGAGCATCATGCAAACGAATCTTTGCCATGTTCCGCTGGGAACTCAGGGTGGGAAGGGACACAGAAGCCATTTTAGCTACGTAGTCATCATCTTTAGGAGATAGTTGTTGCAGCAAAATCTAAAAGGCTTGAAAGTCTTCCTCAAGGAAGGAAATTATGTGTTATGTGCTGTGCGTTGTATCTAGTGAGATCTTTAGTGAGTATATCTGATGGGATAAATCAGATTGCTGCATTAATGGTGATATACAAGCGAGGCACCATGGAAAAAATAGATTGAACTTCAAGTTGTCTGAATGGCTTTGGACATAGTCCCTTTGGAAAATAGGAAATTATGCTCAGTTTGGGAGCTGCTTTGAAGACCCTTGTATCATATGGACACGTCTGAAGATTTTTTGGGGGGTGGGGTGGGGGGATAGGAATAAAAGATTCCATATCTCTACCTCCCTCTTTCTACAGCTAAAAGCAAAGTGCGCATAGTAGGTGTCTGTCATTGCGGATGCCCCTGCTACCACGCAGTGCAGATGTTTTATACCCCATCGGGTTATACTGAGCCCCTTTTCTGGGGTGAGCCGTGATAACAAAGTTAAGATTCTGGGTTTCTTTCTTTTTTGTTTGTTTGTTTTCATTATTCTTTCAGTCCGCTTCCACACCTGTAGGGGCTTTGCATTGTGTGAGATTTTAAGTCATCTGTGGCCTGAGTATTTGCAGACAGTATTCTGACAAAGCTTGGCTTTCAAGGGTCTTTTTTACAAAAGCGATTCTATGTGGCATAACGGCATGGGTTTTTTTTATTTAGAGATGAGCATGCCCTGTGGCTAAACTGGACATTTTGTACAAACAAAAGATTCCGATAGAGATTTGGTAAAAGCCCTCGGAATGAATAATTGTCTTGGTGCAGGGTTATTTCTGAAGCTTATTCATTAATTAAATAATTTTGTTTTCATACTACGTGGCCCATTTTTGTGCTCATTTTAGGTATAATAATATTTAAAAAAATAAGCTGGGCTAATGCTTATTATGTGGCTCTGCGTTAATTACCAAAACTCCCAACTATGAAATGAAAATGAACATTGGTTGATGTTCATGGTATCCGGTCACTGTCTCATATTCTGCTTTCCAAGGAAATCGTGGCTGTTGGGTTTCTTTTCCTTCAGAGATATGATGCTGCATCATAATCTCTCCATAATTCCAAATGACCCCCGACAGAGACTTCCTTTAACAAAATAGGCTAATAGTAATGTTCTATTTGCATATTTCTCTTTTCAGTCTCTCATACACACCCTCAGACAAACACACAGGGCTTGTACTTAGGGAAAGGAAAAATAAGGTTACTGAGTCTCATAGTTTGAATTTTGTAACATATTTTTATGCCAACTATGGATTTCTAGATCTGAGTTAGCAAATCTGCTAGATTATGTAAATAGGGTCTTTGCTTTCCTAAATTTACTATCATCAGCTAATTACCAGTGTAAGTAGCAACAAGCAAATATTTCCGATGCTAAATTGTCATATTACAGTGTCGAGGTCTCCGATTTGAAGCTCACACCCAGATAGCTATGGATGACCTTTCCCAGTCGAATTATCTGTGCCTATTTCCCTAAATATGTTTAGAGACATGCCTAGACAGAGGGGATCGGAGGAGTTCTGTGTGCGTGCGTTTTGCTTCAGTGCTAGGGGCTGGATTTCCAGCAGTGTGTAGGAGTCGCTACACAGACTGTGCATTCTCAGGTGATTAGCCTCTCTATATATTTACCCCATCTTGCCGTGGCAGAAAGAAAGATAAAAATGTAACATTTGTACAAATGCGTTGCTCATCTCTCGGTGCTGGGAAGCTCTTTGGAGAGATCTTAGGAGTCTTTCAGAAGGGCTGATATAGATATAAGGACATTTCTACATGGCGTCACGTGACATAATTACCACTAGAATCAATCAAGATGAATTGCACGTCAGCACACGGTGGGGATTTTTTCTTAGTTGATCCTGTCCAAACCCTCTTGTGCAATAGATGGATCTTGTTCAATGCACTGAAGTCTCCTGGTTGCTTGCAATCGCAAAAAGGAAGACATGACTGAGTTCGACGATTGCAGCCACAGTGCATCCAATATGTATCTACCAGGGTGCGCTTATTACGTTTCACCTTCAGATTTCTCGACGAAGCCCTCTTTTTTGTCTCAATCGTCTTCCTGTCAAATGACTTTTCCTTATTCTTCTAATTTACCTCATGTCCAACCTGTGCGAGAAGTGGCATTCAGGGAATACGGATTAGAGCGCAGCAAATGGCAGTATAGGGGCAGTTATGCTCCTTATTACTCAGCTGAGGAGGTTATGCATCGAGACTTTCTGCAGCCTGCTAACAGGAGGACGGAAATGTTATTCAAAACGGATCCTGTGTGCAGCCACCATGGACCCTCCGCCGCCGCCTCCAACTTCTACAACACGGTGGGAAGGAACGGCATTCTCCCGCAAGGATTTGACCAGTTTTATGAGACAGCCCATGGACCTCCATACCAGCAGCAAGCAGAGAACGAGGGGGAAGCGGCCAAGAGCGACTTGAAACCTCAGAATAGCACTTGTAGTAAAACACCTTCCAGCCAAGAGAAGAAAGTGACAACAGAAAACAGCGCCGGTTCCCCTTCTGGTGAGGCTGTTGCAGAGAAGAGCAACAGTTCAGGTAGGTATCAGTAGTAAATTGGGGGCAACCGTACAAGGCCAACACTTTGTCAAGCCGCATTTTATGTGCAATTTTATAAGCATCCAAAGGATTTTATATATCCTATAAGATTTCCTTTACCGTTGTAAAGCGTGTTTACGATAGGAAACCAATTTACGTGGGCTTAAGGTATTTTTGGAGCAGGATATTAATTGTTATTAAATTGTTGATTTGGGAGGGAGCAGAGAGATTTCACAGCTATTATTCAGAGCACCCTTAATTATAGATTCTAATATTTTCATTTGTTTAGGGGAGTAGTTTGAGAACCTTGGAATATGTCCAACCAATTTAAACATCTCTCTGTACTGCTAGATAGGGTCTATTTTAAGGGGAAGTTGGAAATGTCCACCTTTTGCAAAGTTACCCAGAAGGGGGGTGGGAAAGGGAGAAATCTCTCAGAATGTTTTCTTAACTGTTAGGATGCTGCTTTCTAGTAAATGGGATGTTATGAATGTGTCTTATCTATCGTTATCTGAAAGTGTTAACTGGAACAGCATAACATCAGTTTATTCTGTCTTGAATTTCAGTAGTTCCCCAGCGATCAAGGAAAAAGAGATGTCCCTACACCAAATATCAAATAAGAGAACTGGAACGTGAGTTTTTCTTCAACGTGTACATAAACAAAGAAAAAAGACTGCAGTTGTCCAGAATGCTGAACCTCACTGATCGACAAGTTAAAATCTGGTTCCAGAATCGAAGGATGAAAGAAAAGAAACTGAACAGAGATCGACTCCAATATTTCACTGGAAACCCCTTGTTTTGAAAGAAAAGAAAAGAAAATATCTCTACCTAACCTGCCATCTGAGTACACCAGAAGATTGGTTTACAGGACACATTCACCCTGCGGAACGCAAAGTTTCATTTTCTTGTTCAACTCTGGTACCTCCAAACAATCAATGTCCACTGGAGATATCGGGGGTTTGGCGGAACACGTTCCTCATAAGGGGAAGCTAGAGTAAATCCAAAAGTCCATTCTCCAATGTTTATCGCCCAAGGTGGTTTTTTTCTCTCTCTCTCTCTTTCATGATGGAAACCAATGGACCGGCGGTGTGTATGGTAGATTTTGCTTTTAAAAAAGAGTTTTTTTCCCTGTTGGTTTTGATCTAGAATAACCCTTTCCTCCCTTAAATGAATGCAGTTTATTTAAAAGATGGTAAATGTACATGGTGTGTGTGTGTGTGTGTGTGTGTGTGTTTCTATTGTCATATAAACGCATGGGCCACTGTCTTTTACATGTGAATAAATGGTTTCTAGTAAAGTTAAGGTTATATCTTCTGCTCACTTATGGATTTTCATCTCTGAAAGATCAGAGTGTGTACCCGACTAGAGCCAAATTCAATTAAGTAACAATGGAGGAAGTTAAGTCAAATTATTTTCAACAGAATTTAAATGTTAGTTTACATCTCTAACTGATTCTATATAAAACCTTCACTGTTATTACCCTCAGTTTAAGGCAGCCCAAACATGGCTGTCTGAAGACCACCACTTTTGATGGTGCCACAATTACTATAAGCTATGAAAAAGCTTTATTAACTGTTCAGGCATCTAACGTTTGAGACAGGAATTCAAAGCTCAAATGGATGTTTACTAGCGAGGGGAGGATTGTCAGAATGGGAACCCTGAATGTTTCAAACAACAGGCATATGTAAACAATTGAAACTAGTTAAAAAAAGTTTAGCGAAAAAAACAGTGAATATTTTCACCGTGTTTTTTACCAAGTCGTTCTGAGTTTCCTATATTTAATCACGGGAATGTAATCAGTTTCCCCAACTTAGTATAAAATAACTGGCCCTTGTCTTTATTTTGAAAGTAAAAGAAACTGGTGAAGGTCCCCTCTTCACTTCATGTAGTATGACCTGGCGAAGCTGTTTACAAAACCTTGAACTGTCTAGACAACACCATAAAAGCCGAGGTTCTAAACAGCTTAATTGGGTTATATTATACACCTTCTGGTGGGTGAAAAAGAGATTTCCGCAAAGTGCAATAAAGGAAAGGAATGAGAAAAGAATTTGGCTTTTTTGAATAGAAATAGAAAAAGAATAGAAAAGTGGGTCTCTTTACACTTGCATCCAGTAAACGCAAAAGTACGGAAATAAGTCCGGAAAAGACAAAAAAAACTAAAAATTCGCTGAAGAAATCGTAAGGAGGCATAGCTAAAAAAATAAAATTTTAAACTCTTTAGCAAGAAAAACATAAGTGTATGCCTTTGAACTTCCAAAATGTCAAGGTCATCACCTTTAACCTTTCTGAATAATTAGGCGCCTTAAGGTTCCTCTGTTATTTTCAACCACCACCCACTCTCTCTCTCTTTTTCTCTGTCTCTCGATCGCCTTCTCTCATAAGCACATACATACACTCACCACACACGCACCCACACACACACTCACACACTAACTACTGCATAGCTAGCGTTATTAGCAAATGCATCATAACGCTAAGAAAATTCCAGCTGTCATGACAACTTCCCCATAACGCTATGTTCGGACAGCTCCCTAATGGAATCCGTCATTTATGTTCAAATATGTTCTATTTTTCTTAATACTTATGTCGTATCTAAGAAATATAGGAAAGGCCATTCTTTCGATAACCGCTCCGAGCTAAAATACTATATAGAGAGCAGTGGAATGTAAAAAATAACTAGGTATTTTGGAGGAAAACAATATTTCCAGAGAATTCATCTTCAAATATATTTTTAACAGGAAACATTCTGTCGAATGGAGAAACATGTAGTAATAGGAAACTATTAAAATAAATCATTTAACATTATCACAAAAATCGCACATCTCTTCTGGGTCTTAATCCATAGTGCAAGAATAAGTTATTTGATTTTTCAGATCCCTATGGTGTATTTAATAAATTATCCAAGCATACATGGTCATTTAAAATGTTAAGGCACCGCAAAGATGATCACCAGAAACTAAATATACCGATATAATCTTTGCCGAATGTTTCAACTATATTATATTTTAATGTCTGTTTAAAAACAGAAATTAACTCCGTTGTTGAATATACCTAAAAGCATCAAGGTTGAACGGAAAGCCAAAGAAGAGAAATAAATTCCCTTGTGCTTTGCTTCTGAATTCCACAGGAGGGCGCGCTCATGTTCTATAATGCTTACAATTGTCCTGATGTTCAAGTCTATTTTCCTCTTAATAGTAATTGTACTACTAATAAAATATCTAATATATAAGTAACAATAAGATTTCAGGGTTTTCGAAATGAGAAAATAAAGCATCAAAAAGATTTATTAAACAAATAACCCACAACCGTGACATGCTCAAGGAATATGCCACTTGAAAAGAATTTTTTTGGTCGTCGTCTTTTGTAATACATCCGAGGTTTAAAAATCCTATAATTTTAAGAGAAATATAATGATATTCAGAATTCGTTCAGCAGAGCGAAAATCTATTTACTCTTTTTAGTGCAATCTTAACACCCAAAGAACAAAAGTTATATCAAAATATGTGTCTCCTTTCCAAAGCTTATCTGTAAGATATTATTGCAAGCCTGTTTTTAAAGACGTGTAAACACAGCTATAACATAGTTTTAGAGGTGTATGTAATTTAAACAAAAGACAGGCGTTGATTCTGGATGTGCCTATTTAGTATACAGTAAATGACAAAACGGAAGAGTGCATATTTTGAATATCGGAACATCATCTTCCCAAGGGATTGTTAAATAAAATCTCTCTCCTTATAATGCTGTAGAGAGCTATTAAAATGTAACTAAAAGATTTGAAAATTAAATATAACACTGTACATTTCCTGGAAAATTTCCAGTGAATTTACATGTTTCTCCCCTCCCCCCCATACGCACTTGTAAATAATAACACCAAAGATCAGTTAGTTTTTATCTGCTTATTTCCAAAATTCACCTAAAACTAGCTAATGCATGATCTACTTGTTCAACTATATTCTCTGTTTAACAAGCCCTATCCCCGTGAAAGAATTAGTTGACAGTTTGTCTGCTAGGTTTTTTAGAAGTTCATTGTTAACAGTTTCTTAGAAATAGCTTTGCCGTCTGTAATAAAATGACATTGTCCCATCTAAGATCATTGGAATCTTTGAAGAGAAAGGTAACGCTTATCAACAGAATCCAGAATACATAGCAAATCCTCTCGCCCCCAAAATTAATTCAGTTTCTTAGCTCGAGAAGGAATAAATACAGAAAAGTCTTTTTGTTGATAGGTTGGTTGGTTGGTTGGTTGGTTTTAAAATTAACGTACTTCTTTTGAGATCTTGCCTCTTCACTCCACCTCTTGGCTTCTATATGTTTTAGCCCTTCACATTTATATTAAGGCCATTCTCAACGAATGTAAACTTGTGATTGAAATCATATATGCTGTTAATTAAATAATTAGATGAAGATTAAAATGTGGCTTTGTTCTTTTTTGAATCATCATGTAAATGTGATGGTTCTGTGGATGGATAAGGGAGAGTATACTTTTTTTTAAAACTGTCAGCGATTTCCCAATTTATTTTGGTTGGTCCTATCAGAACAACGAATAGAGTATTTCTGGTTAAAGAACAAATAGTTAGGAATTTATATATAGGTAAAGGTGCATTTAAAACGAATAAGATTGGGCGTATTTATTGGCCTATCTACACGCTAAAAGCTGATAAGATCCAAATCACACACTGAGTTTTATACTTATGTGTACAAAGAAATATGGATGCACAATAGGCTAAGGTTTAAACCATTTGTGAATATCCTCCTAATATAGGCAACGCACCTATGTGTGATCACACAACACACCAATATCACCATTTGAGGAAAAGCTAATGTGCAATCACAATTGTTTTATCAACAATAATACTGTTGAAATACATAATGGCATCGGTATATTTTTTTAATGTTCCGACAATCCAAGCAAGAAGTTGATTCTTTTGTAGAAAAACGTGACTCACGAAAAGCAGGATAGTGTTACAATTACGTTATTAAAAAAAGAAAGGTCACACTATTGTAGCCAATTAATTTTTTTTTGCGAAATAAAAATATTCTTCAATCGCAAAGCAATATAATAGCGTGATATAAAATATATAGTTTGCATTTTAGCGTCTTACTACATTAAATCCTCAAATCGAAAGCAATATTACTAAAGTCTTTCTGGGTTTCTGTCTATTTTAAAGTTAGCTATTTCTCGCAATATCTTTTGCACTGATAAAAACATCTGCAAAATATCTCTCCTTTTTCGTAACCTTTCTCCCATCCTACGCCAATAATCCGATACCAACATAGGAAATTGCAAGTAAGAATCGTTAGAACAGTTGGAGAAAAAAATCAAATAACCTGTAATAACATGGGGGAGGGGAATGAAAATTAAACTTCACAGCAACGTCTTTTAACCTCGAATTTCTATTACTAATATTTATTAAGACTGAAAAGCATAATGTCAACCTACATTTTATTACAAATAGTAATCTAGTATATATGGGCCCTTTTTGGGGGTCCCCCCCTTTGAAAAAATGGGGCTTTGAAAGCAAACCTTTTATATTAATGTAGATTGTATATCTCGTTTATTGCACACTATTGATTTATTTATTAATGTTAATTACTTTATTCCATCTCAATATGCTTTAAAAAATAGTGACATTAAATACCCAGAATGTAAGTAACCATTTCCCTAAAGACTACTGCACGTTTATTCAACTTCTATGGCAAACAAACTCCAACTTTCCTAATGTTCATTTTTCCAAATAAAAGCTAGGCTGCTTCCTGTACGATTTTAAAAAGCCATGATTTATTATGATCAAATTGAGCTATTCGACATTCCTAAACTTAGTATTAAATAATAATAATTTGAACTACATATTCTGACATGTTAAAATCATATTTTCACTTAAATCAAGGAAACATAATGTATAATCAGCAGCAGCAGAGTCAGCTCATTAAATAAAACAGACGCAGGAACGCAGAGCATTTAAGGATTAGGTTATTGTTTTAACTTTACTAACGGGCGAAATATACAGCAAACGTCTGGGATAATACTTCAGTAGGAAAATTTCTGGGGCACTCTTTTCTTAAAGAGTAAATAAAGATTACGAAAGACCATTTGATGGGCATAAAATTCCTGATTAGATTTAACAGTCAAGTCTTAAACTGTGTCAAGCAAAATAGTATTTTGTTTCTTTAAACTCGGTGGGTTGTCAGGGCTGTTGTTCCAAAAGAGGAAATTGTTAGAAAGCAGGGGAAAATCCCAGTCCGCAAACAGTGAACTCTACTGCAGTTTGTTCCTGAGCTCAGGCAAATCTTAGCAATGGCTCTGATAATGATCTTAAACATACACATAATCCCATTTTCTGTCCTAAATGCGCTGTGGCGATTAAACATACACGAAAAGAGCAGGGAGGTATACAAGACTTAGGGAGTGCAGAAAAATTTTAAAAGCAGCTCATATTATGAAGGTAATATTTAAACTCTCTGGCAACACTGAAGCTTTAGACTGAAGCTGTAAAAGACACTGGCTCTTAACCTGACAATGATGTTGTATTTGAACAGCTGCGATAAGGTTTTAAAGGGTCTGTCTCATTGCCACAGCGAGATTTTAAATAGGGTTATTGTTTCCAACAATGTAAAGTGTACGGAAAAGTGGAAAACATTCAAATACCAGGAACTCTTATAAAATTCAAATTCATGTTGCTGGAATATGCCATTTCAAACTACGCTTTTGTGCAAACGATACAGTTTAAACGCCCTTTTATGTGCTGTTTGTTCTTAGATATCTGGACTTTTTAAAAACAGTGTTTTGATTATGTAAAGGCCCAAAATAAATAGCTAGCCGAACCTGAAACGGAATTTATCAACAAGTTCACGCTGTCTGTATGAAATTCCCTGAAAGCACTAGTCTTAAACGAGAAATGCTTGAGTTTGAAACTAGGCAAAAATATAATGAATTGTTTCGCGATCAAATCTGGTATCTCACAATTTTAAAAGTAATAGCTCTGGATGTAAATATAGTTACAAAGTGAGGAGGGAAACAACAAAACACATCTAAAATGTTGGAAAATAAAAGTCTAATTTGCCATGTAGGCAGTTACTGTTGCTTTCTGTGATTTTTTAAAATATTCATGCGGCATTTATTCTTCTGGAAAAAAAGAAGTGGCTTGAACAGTTGTAATAAATATGAGTTTCTGTGTGTTTTTAAATAAGCACTGCTACAGAAGAAAAATTATCTTTATGGTGCTTTCAGTGTCCAGGGCAAGTAATTTTTTTATTTTATTTTTATCTTATTTTATTTTGCATATGCAGAGAGAGAGAGAGCATTGTAAAATAATTTTAGGAATCTAGGGTAACTATACACTCACGTTATGATAAAAGTATAGCTTTTAATATTTGACGGTTTGTGTTAAAACAAAATTGACCCTCTTGGTTAGTAGCGAGGGGAAAAATCAATAGTATAATTTTCAATAATTCATAACGCGAACGCCATTATGCTAAATCTTAACTATTAATCTTATCCTTTACAAAGTCTCGATTGATTTGTTAATAAAATATCTTCCCGTGTGTGGCAACAGAGGGTATAACTCTTTAAAAAGCTTCAGAAGCAAGAAAATTACCAAGTAGCCCAAGAATGTAGATGAGAATTTTATTGATCGCCCTGATTCTTCTTAATACGTATTAATAAATTCCACAACCTTTTGTACCTTTCGCTTGTCAGGAACCAATGCTTTTACAAAATCCATAAAAAGAAAACATATTTTTCTTTGCATAATAACCAAATGACACTTTCGGATTTCGCACATGGTTCAGCACATCCAGTTGTCTAAAACTTTTAAGGTTCTTTTTCTTTTTTTGTGATTAGTATTACTAGCATTAAGGAAAAGGGGGAGAAAGAGCCTTTCTCATGCAGTGAGCTTTTGGGGCGGTTGCTCTGAGAGCACATTGCTTCCAAATAACTGTCTTCTGTCTGAAACTGCACAGGGTCTTGAAGTAATGACCGTCCACGAGATCAGTAGAAACCACTTATTTTCGTACCCCAAAAAAAAAAAAAATGCACAAGCTATGGGGGTTTCATTATGTACATGACAGTGATTTTCCGGGGCGTTCTGTCTGCAAGGATCTTGTTTCATGTTTGTCCCCATCTCCTTGGACCAAGGGACAGTAAGCTGCCGGGAGTTCGGTGAATTCGGATTCAGCTTGTTTGTAATAAAACACAACTAAAAGAAATAAAGCCCCTTGTTTTAAATCAGCGCAGTGCGCCAGGGCTGCTTCGCAAGGCTCCGGCGCAGAGCGAGCACTTTCCCCCTGACGTTCTAGATGTCGCTGTTGACCACATTTCAGATGCAGCCCGGACTGTCCCGCGGAGCACGTGACTCGCGGGGAGGTAGCGGCTCAAGGCCATTTTCAAATCTCATTGGCTTGGTTGTCATGTGGTTGTGCAGAGGCATCCACAATTACACAGGGAATGTTTTCCTAGAGATGTCAGCCTACAAAGGACACAATCTCTCTTCTTCAAATTCCTCCCCAAAATGTCCTTTCCAAACAGCTCTCCTGCTGCTAATACCTTTTTAGTAGATTCTTTGATCAGTGCCTGTAGAAGTGACAGTTTTTATTCTAACAGCGCCAGCATGTATATGCCACCTAGCACAGACATTGGAACTTATGGAATGCAAACCTGTGGACTTCTACCGTCTCTGGCTAAAAGAGAAGTTAATCACCAAAATATGGGTATGAATGTACATCCTTATATACCTCAAGTAGACAGTTGGACAGATCCGAATAGGTCTTGTCGAATAGAGCAACCTGTTACACAGCAGGTACCCACTTGTTCCTTTACTACAAATATTAAGGAAGAAAGCAATTGCTGCATGTATTCTGATAAGAGAACAAAACTAATTTCTTCAGACGTCCCTTCCTACCAGAGGTTGGTCTCTGAATCATGTCCCATTGAAAATCCCGAGGTTCCTGTCCCAGGATATTTTAGACTAAGCCAGACCTACGCCACTGGGAAAACCCAAGAGTACAATAATAGTCCTGAAACGAGTTCAACTGTAATGTTACAGTTAAACCCTCGCGGCAGCTCCAAACCGCAGCTATCTTCTCAACTTCAGATGGAAAAGAAAATGAATGAAAATCCGAACAACCAAGACAACTCAGCTAAAGTCTCTCAAGTGGAAAGTCCAGAGCCAAAGTCCACTTTACAAGATGAAAGGAGCTGCCTGGCTGAAGGCTCTGTGTCCAGCCCAGAAGTACAGGAGAAGGAAAGTAAAGGTCGGTATTATAAAGTTTAAACCGTAACGTGCTATAACTTGAACACGCCAGCATCGTAAAACACAGTGTAAAATACTAACAAGCATTACAGCCGTAACATTTAATGATAAGGAGGAATCGGGCTGCAGGTGCTGTGTCTCTGAAGCTTTTAGAAGGGAAAAATGCTACACAAAAGATTGCAATTTTTTTTGATATTTACATATCCTCGTATGCAGATAGCCCTCTGTGCATGAGGAGAATATATATGTTATTCTTTGTAATAAATTACTGTATCAAAAAATCAATGAAACACCTTAAAATAGCTCTGGAGCATGTACAATACGACCAATTTAACTTTTATCTTGTAATATTTTGGTCAACTATTTTCACTCAGTCTAATTGTGGTTTGATTGCATTGAAAGTTAATTATGATCCTATTAAAATAGAGGAGAAATGGGTGCTACAAAGCTGTATAAAGTTTTAAACAAATGTACAATGAAAACAGTAGCCCGCTATCTGTTTGATTAAAAGTGGACTATTTTGAAGTGGTGCTTTTGATAACCTTGGTTTTGTCTTTAAAAGTACAACATTATTTTGAAATGTATTTAAAAGATGAAGGAGATAATTATTTGATTATATTTTCCTTTTAAAAGTGCACAATAGCCTTAATTTCGAACGGGATATTGTGGAGTATAAAAAACGGGAGATTTCCTCTTATAAAAATGTGCCTGGCAACCTCTAGGACAATTTTTATCCCAATATGTGCATAGAAATTCTATGTATAACATTTATTTAACAATTCAAGTCTAGCTTTATCTGGGACAAATTTCTTTCTATTGGAAAAATTCTAAAAGGAAAATGAAAACAAAATCCGTGGTATAAGGTGTTGATTTAAAAATTATCCTTTTAGTTAAGAAAAATACCAATATCTGCTTCTGTGCCTCTTTGTGTAATTCAACATATGAGATACAGGAATCTGATAGAAAATATATTGCATTAATGCTTTTTAATTGAGAGATTGTCTTAATAAAAGTCTCATAAGACTTGTACTGTCATGTGCAGCCCAGATACGCTAAAATTTTTATCATTGTTCTGAGGGCAGGTTAAATATTGTTCAAATGTTATGTACTAGTTGAAAACTTTGGATATAATTTTTAAAACAGCCCCAAATTCCAAACGATAGTGAATCATTTTATCTGAACTATTTACCTTGAGTCTGGCAACAATTAAACATCTATTCCAGTGCACACACCTCATACTAGCAATGTTTAATACCAACATTTAACATATCTACCAGACACTATAGATGAGGGTTCATGGCCAAGGGTACACTTTACCAGCCTGAGGTATTTTTGATTTTTTTTTCTTCTTCTTCTTTGATTTTGATAGAGGAAATCAAGTCTGATACGCCAACAAGCAATTGGTTAACTGCAAAGAGTGGCAGAAAGAAGAGGTGTCCTTATACTAAACATCAAACACTGGAATTAGAAAAAGAGTTCTTATTCAATATGTATCTCACTCGAGAGCGCCGCCTAGAGATCAGTAAGAGCGTAAACCTTACTGACAGGCAGGTCAAGATTTGGTTTCAAAACCGCAGAATGAAGCTCAAGAAGATGAGCAGGGAGAACCGAATCCGAGAACTGACCGCTAATCTGACCTTCTCTTAATCCGTAAACCTGGGGGTTGAAACAGTGAGAAATGGGCACAGCACCGCCAGTTGCAAAATGCAGGAGAGACTTTGAAAAAAAAACCCTCCATTTTCCTTTTTTTTCTGATAGAATGTGACTTTTCGTCATTCATTTAGTGCTGCAAGTGAATATGTATTACTATGATGAGTATATATATATAAAAACCTAGCACGTGTAATTTATTTTTTTTTCTCATCGTAATGCAGGGTAACTATGATTGAATATTATCATTTGGTCTTAACTTATTGGAACTGTCGAACATCCAAACAATGTGACTTTTTCATGTTTTTTCTAACAAAATGGTATTTATGTGGGGGCTAATATACGGGCCATAACATTTTGAATACATTCAATACTTTAAGGGGAAAAACTTTTGGGAAAAAAGCACATTACAATGTAACTATTCTTTCAAATGAACTTAGAAATTGTCCTTCATAAAATGGAATAGTTAATTCTTCTCCATTGTAGACATTTTCTTGTGGTGCATATGTGGTATAGTAGTCGTACAACAGCAATATGTTCTTCTTGTGCATGTTCTATTCGCATGTATAATGCAATAAAGTCTGTAAACTTCTGCGGTTCCTTTGGTTTTCTACAAAAATGTTTAAAAGTACAGATTCAGGTTGGTTTCCTGATCCTTCCTGATCAGCAGTTGTTCGGATTGATGTAGCTTCTTTTCTTGTTTCTTCTCTTTTGTGTGTGTGGTTTTATTTAGGGAGTGGATGTGGGGGGGGGAGTGAGAAATTATATAAACCTAATTATTTTATAATTGTGACTGTAAACAAATTATTAATTGTTAAAATGTTGTGTAATCGTTCGCAGTCTGAAAAGTGAATGCAAAAGGGATAGTAAAATATTATAGCATAAACTGGACATCCTCATTCAATCAACTCATAAATGGTAAGTGATAAAAAAAATCTCTAGTACAAGCTGTCAGCAATCTGTGTGTCGTTTTATTTGACATTAGTGTGTTGATTTAAAAAATAACAGTCCTTGTGTACCTACAATGTGTAGAGTTTGATTTCTAGTCCTCATTTGCTTTTAAAAATGCAACATACAAAATCCAGAGATATGTGTACAGAAAAACATCATAAAGTTCTTGGTGAGCTCAAGAGATTTAAGAGCATTGTGGAAGATAAACAATTCTCTTAGATATCTGGCAAGGGTGGGATTTTTCTACTAGCAGTGCTACAACGGTGCACACTAAAGTACGACAGCCTATTCAGACCTACTTTTGTTATTCTGCACCATTTTTGTTTGCTCGGAAGATCGTTTTATTTCACGCAATTCCACTTTTATAACATACATGAAGCTAATAAAGTTCACGACTCTTAACGGTACATAGCTGAAAAATGTTATTAACAGTCACTTTATCTTGCAAACTGGGGGGGGGGGGGGAGAGAGGAGGGAATGAAATGCTAAACAGAACTGTAAATGGCTTGCAAATGAACATGACTCCACATTGAAGTCCAAATGCTTGAACATACTTTCACCTTCTAACAATACTGGAAAGAAACGTGTGGATACTGTCTGCTCTTGAAAAACAGCATTCAAAAACAAAACAGAACAAAACACCCCTTCTACACCCATGCAGTTTCCAAAGCAAGAGATAAGATACGAGATATTTTAAATGTTTTCTTCCTTAATGACACAATTACAGTTCATGTCAAATTTTCCTCCCTTGTCTCGGGTATATATTTTAGTATACTGGACTGGCAACAATTAGTAACATACTATATTTTCCTCAAGCCAGAGAACAAACATTTTAATGCTAAAGACACCGATAGTATTCACGTATGGTGTTTTTATCCTGGTTTTAAAAGATCCATACTAAAACCAAGGATCTCCATGAGTTCAAATAAGAAATATATCTGAACCTCTATTTACTTTCTTCTCCTTTCGCGTAAAAGTTCTCAATACATCGCCAAAGAAGTTTCAGTAGTGGAAATGCAATTAGCTGGCTACATACCAAGTTTTCACATGTATGAAAAAAATGTTCATTTTAAATCTTCCTGACTAATCAGTTTATATATATATATCTATGAATAATTCCGTGCAATATCTTAACATGAAACAAGCTGTGTATATGGAAAATAAAAGATAAGCATGCAAATGCAAAGGAAGAAGACCGCCATAAATCATTAAATAAACAGGAATTTCAGTCCCTTCCTTATATTTGTCAGTGCGTAGGAATTGTTTTCCTGTATGGTGTTATGTTATATTCTCAACGAGTACTGTTGTGGGTTATGAACTAACTGTGTGCATTTTCTTCAGATTCAAATACGTCCATCTTCAGTCTGTCTGAAGGAACAGAAATGTGCAGAAGAATATGGGTAATTTAGTTTTAAATACTAACCAAATATTCTTTTAGTTGGTAAAGCACAAACGGTTCAGAAGAACCCATCTAGAGATGTGAAGTAAATAAAGGGGATTATCCTTCTCAAACTATGTTTGGAGGGGGGCGGAAATAATAGCAAGATGCGTTTTGCATATGGTTGGTAGGAAGTTATTAGAAGCTGCTGCGCATTAGACACTAAATAAGAAAACATTGTCTATCAATAGTGCAATGTCTCGCCTGCTGACATAGAATTGTTTTCAAATGTGGTTTTATTTATATTTGTAATGTACTTGTAAGAGATTTCGTTGGATAACATTTGCCGATAGTTCATTCCCCAAATTGTGTCGAGGCTACAATTAATGATACAATAACGTTTGCCACGTTGGAGCATCCGAGCCCCGAAGTTTAACAAATACAGGAGCATGTGTTCAGGAACGAGTCAGTTGTGCAGGGAGACACAGGTTTTGCTGTCCCATCAGTCCGTTTTATTAGGGACACATTAATCTATAATCAAATCCACCCCATAAAATTTTTATGGAAAGGCATAAAATCATTACAGAGGTCTTCCACCTGTTTTAAAACAACACAATGGGCATCTCTCTCTTTTTTTTAAAAGTCCCTTAAATAGAAACTTTATTTAAGAGGGGGAGGAATACAGCCACATGCTTTGAAATATGGAAGTCACCACAATGTGCTTTTACTGTAACATTTTCCTGTTTTATGAGCAGTCGTATACTCGGAGCGCTGGGATGTGGTTTGATTTTACAAGCAAGAATCTCCCCTTTCCCAGCGGGTTCCCTCGGCAGATTTCAGTTTAATTCGGAAGCCCAGGCTGCTGGGTTTATTTAAACACCCTGCGTCTCACTGATTAAGAAATGAATGGCAGAAATCACTCCTAGGAGGTGAAGAAATAGTTCCCGGCTGCCTCATTCTTGTGCTGCTGGCTCGGGCCACGCCCGCTTGGGATCCTGCTGGGGCAGAGGCGCAGCTGTCTCCCCGTGGGCTCCTTCCGGGCCGTACAGTTACAGTTTGGGTTTAATTGTCTGTTGTTGTTGACGATTTTTTTTTTAATCACAGCAGCCCCAGTTTAGCGGATTGATTTACTCCTAGTATTGGTAAATATGATCACGTGGGCTCCACAACCAATGGTTGAGGGTTGCAGTCTGCAAAATACTACGATTGTTCTCAGGGAGGGTATCATATACAGTTAACAGTGTAACCTTTTATATGACTAAGAGGGGAGCCTAAAAATGTCGTCTAGTGGCACCATAAGTAACTATTATGTCGATTCTCTCATAGGCCATGAAAGCGAAGAAGTTTACGGGAGTAGATTCGTCCAGGCAGGTCACAGTGCGACCTCCAGGCCATCAGGTGTTGCAGAGAGTTCAGATTTTTCTTCCTGTAGCTTTGCACCAAAATCCACCGTGTTCTCCACTTCTTGGTCCACGGTCCATCCTCAGCCGTCTGCGGCAATGACAGGGATCTACCATCCCTACATGCACCAGCCCCACTTAGGGGCAGCCGAGACTGGCAGATACGTGCGCTCCTGGATAGAGCCCTTCCCCGGCTTCCCCAGCAGCAGCTCCAGCTCCTCCAACGGGCGCCACTACGGGATAAAGCCTGAAACGGGAGCAGCTGCCTCCTCTTCCTCCTCCTCCTCCTCCTCCTCCAAAAGGACTGAGTGCTCCTCGTCCCGGGAGTCTCAGGGGATCAGTGTGCCCGAGTACACGTGCAATTCCTTCCTGCAGGAGACCCGGGAGAAGACGGCTACTTGCAGCCCCAAGGAGCCTCCAGGCTGCAGCCACAACCCCAGCCCGAGCAGCGATCTGAAGGAAGAGAAGCAACAGCAACTTGACCCAAGTAAGTAAAAAAGAAATTGCCCCTTTGATTTATTGCCGAAACCTGTAAGGCTCCAATGTGCAAAACTGATAGTTTTACTAACCTATAAAAACGTCTAGACGCCTACCCTAGCGCAAGCAGCAACAAGCACCCATAAAAGACTCCACGTCTCCACATAACCACCTACCATCAAGACATGATTTGTACAGTAAACAGACTGGGGTATTAAGGCTTTTATGATAATTCCTACAATGTTGTGAAAAGAGTCCATCCTTCGTTAAATTGAATTTAACGACCTTTCTCCCCTCACCCCCGTCTCCCCCTTCTCCCTATATACCTCCCTTTTTCCAGATAATCCGGCAGCAAACTGGATCCACGCTCGTTCAACGAGGAAAAAGCGTTGTCCCTATACAAAGTACCAAACTCTGGAACTGGAAAAAGAATTCCTCTTTAACATGTATCTGACTCGGGACCGCCGTTACGAAGTAGCTAGGATTTTAAATCTCACAGAGAGACAGGTCAAAATATGGTTTCAGAAC
This sequence comes from Malaclemys terrapin pileata, assembly GCF_027887155.1. NCBI lineage: Eukaryota > Metazoa > Chordata > Testudines > Emydidae > Malaclemys > Malaclemys terrapin. The sequence continues at coordinate 38,056,496 of NC_071515.1, read as the reverse complement.
AGAAGAATGAAAATGAAAAAGATGAACAAGGAGAAAGGAAATAAAGGAGACTAACGCCCGGGTGTAGACACGCATTCTTCTTCTTCTTCCCCCTCCAGCACCAGATGCGTTTTTGCAGAACTTTATATCAATCTGATCTTTTAGGTAGAAGTGGAAATGTGGTCTATGTCAGGTTTTTGGGGGGAAATCTGTCTTGCTCGCCAATGTGTTTATAAAAGTTGCTTCATTTCCCTCTCCTTTTCCCCCAAACTGTTTGGTTTATGATATTGTGAGTGCACGTTAGCTTTGGGACCTTAATGTTAAATGTTTGACATGTTTCTTAAAAGGTTATGTAGTGTAGATAGTCACTTTGCCAAAATAAAGGTAAAGGACATAATTATAATTATGATAATAAATATATATATTGAAGTACACTTGTTTAAATCAATAGCAGTATTGTGTTGTCCATGACTTATTAAAAGAAACCATTACCAAAAACTTTGCTTTCTAGTCCTGAATTTTGTCCTTTGCAATAGGTGCCAGAGTGAAGCAATGAGAACATTTTATTTTTTCTTTTTCTTCAATGCACTATTAGGCGATTGTGTCATACCTGAAGCAGTTTTCAATAGGCCTAGCATTTACTGATGCTTTGGATTGTTGGAGTTCTGAATATTGGTAAATGTTGTATCAGCCACCTCATGTTTCTAACTAAAGACCTGTTGTAATTATTGTCAGTTATTCCATAATAAACTCTGACTTGATCAAATGAAATCACTGCAATTATATGCGCAATGTGTGCCTTCCTCTTCTTTTGGCACCCATAATTAGCCACAATCATATGAAAGCAACAAATGCACTATTTTCTCAGTGTTTGGTATATGTTCCAATAAGCATTTGTATTCATAATACTTGTTAATTTATCATTAATGCGAGGCTTTAAAAAGGCAGTAGAGACTCTGATCTCTCGGTTATTTTGTACACAGGAATTTTGGAAAGAAGATTGATGCACACTGTAGCTCCAAATGAAAACTACTTCAACACAGATATTAATACAGCGTTACATTTGTAGTTACAGAGATAAGAAAAAAGATTCACAATGTTTCTACAATAGTCAGCAACGACCTTCTCTAAAAGTTAATCACAAGGGGTTTGGCTTAAATTGTATATTGGTACATAATTTTTCAGGAAACACGTTATGCACAAATTGTCTTTCAAAAATCAGTGAAGTTTCACAGGTGATCTCTTGGAGTAATCCAGGAAATATTTCCGAAATGGATCTCCAAAGCCAAATATTTACGATGATACCTAATTAATTATTTTTTGCCGTTTGAATCTCTCTGCTGTTTAATCTGAACACTAATAGATTAATGCCACTTCCAGGTTATCAGCTGGGGGAGAGGGGAGAGAGCATTTAACAACACGTCTCATGCCTTCAACATTTATAAACACACGACTTTATCAAGATAATTAAGATGAAGTTCATTGTAAAAGAACCTTGCTTTGTTTAGAGAACAACCATTAAAATGAAGGATCTGTAAATATTTATGAGCAGTTGTTTAAGATTAAGGAAAGAGTTGCAGAAACCTGGAACTTAATGTTTTTACCTCTGGAAAAAAAGAGGAAAGGCATATAGTGCTAAGAAAAGGTGTTGCATTGCTTCCCCATTCATTGTCAACCCTATACCTATAATTCTTTTAAAGCAGGAAGAACCTAGGTATAATAAAACCATTGAGATGGCTAGACGTCTGGACCTAATGAGTTTACGATATGCTATGGCGCTTTTCTTTGAAACTATCTTATTTTGATGTTTGCGGTTGTTAGAAGAAAACAAAAATACAGACAAAACTCGGTCTTAAAATCTGGACTATAAATTGCAGTATGTCACCGTTGGGCCAAGACAATACGTGCAAGAAAAGACACTCGGGTCGAAAAGTTAACAGAGGTTTTAACATTTAATTGATTGTTAAATTATATTTGTAGAAGTGTTAGATGGCGATAAATACTGGTGCGAATATGGACATATTTTTGAAAGTAGCCGTTTTTACTGGCTGATCTCAGATGTACACTGTATTACTGGAATCGGGTCGCTTTGTTGCATTGATTCCATTACATATGCTGGGAAGGAATTGCAATCATACTAAGGCGAGATAGGTAGAACCTGATTTTAATATTTGCCAGTCGAAATGGAAGAGTTGAAGTTGTCCTGTTTTTTTGCGTTGTATGTACGTATATTTATTTCCAAATGGTCTGAGGGAAATGAAGGCGTTTCGAGCCACTGGGTAGCCTCCAACTTCCATTTAAACAAAGTACTCTCTGTGTCCAACGACACGACATTTTAATTCCTATACGCTGACTGCTTTAAGAATGAAATACAAGAAGTATACTATTCTACCAATCAGTTAAGTGGAATGTTCGGTATATTTGGGATAACCAATTGCCTGGATGGTGAAAAGAATAGTCTTTACTTAAGTTTATAGCTACAAAAATAGTTAAATCAAAAGCAAGTTCAAGGCAGAAAAATTCTGAACCTGAAAATACCAAACCTCTAGTATTAGTGATGTAGTATGTAAAGTAACAGGACCAAAAATGGGATAGCAACGGTTTTCAACATTTAAGCTCTTAGACGTCTATACTGGCTGCCTTGTGTAAAGAAGACACTTAATTTTACCTGTGCTTAATTATAGCACGTGTAAAAATGGAAAGAGTAGTATATATGTGTTAAAAGATATGGTATTATGAACTATGAATAAAAAGCTTTTTGTGATTAAGGGTGTAGAATTCAACTCCACTCTATTTCTCAGTGTAAAGAGTGGTGTTCTTTACATTCCTTTGGTTTTGTATGCCTTGTTTAGAGATCTTTAAATGTTGAACGTGAAAGATAAGAGCTAGTATTTATATAATTCATGGAAGACAGAGTTAAAACAAGTAAACTACTTTTAAATCAAGGTAGAGTAAGTATATAAACAGAGAAGTAAAAGCGAATTGGCTGCTGATCACGATTTCAGTTGACCACTAGAGAGCGCTGTTGCTCCATTTTATTATTCTTGAGCTGACAATGCTTCTGGCTTTCGTGCAGAATATATTTTTATTAAAATATAGACAATCCTACTTTTAATCACGAATTTTATATTTGTAATCGAAATTAAACAAGTGTAACTGTTCTTTACTACGAGCTAAATGGATAGCTTAGAAAAACCTTGAGTAATCAGCAGTTTTGAGATGACAAAAAGATTCTTGCGGACTACACCGTACATGGCACAATATTTAATTATATGAAACCATAAATATGTAAACATTTATGTTTTTCCAGGAGGTTTCAGCTCATTGTATTATATTTAAGTTATGACAATAAACACAATGATAAACTCCTTTACTTATAAGTTGTTCCCTGAAAAAAAAAAAAGCTATAAGTAATGCTGGCTTATTGGGCCTATTGTCGAAAAATGCCCCCTGTATTTTCTAGGATTTGTTACTGAAACTATAAAATACTTGAAGCTCTTTATGAATATTAAGCAAACGTCTTGTGCATTCTTTCGATTAATTTACAGACTTCTGGAGTATGAACATAAACGTTATAAAGACCAAGGGTAAAAGAAGGTAAGAAGCTAAGTTTGAAAGATATTTTTTCCCAAAAAATTGTGATCTTGTCCTTGTATTTTACAAACAAGAGGAGGTTTATTAAGGTCAGAACTGGTATATGTTTCATTAAGATAAAACATATATCTAATTTTTATCTGAGTGTTCATCTGTGCATAATAATATGTATGGGTCCAGGGGAAAAAATACCTACAAATTTCACAGGGAATAAAACACATTTATTTTAAAGAACAGTTAGGGACGCAACAGACAGATACACTGTTATGAAATACAATACATTGCTATATTTCACAAGCAATCTCTAGATATATTCCTACACTCAATTAGCATAGCAAGGAAAATAAGGTCTGTCTGGATAGCCATACATTTCCATCTCACAAAGGGAATCAATAGGACAATCTTTTACTGGCTGACTCCGCTCCCAGTTGCGTGGGTGTAAATCCTAAACGGTGTAGCTCTTCTAGATTTTGGGATTTTCCCTGCAAATCAGGTGGGAAGCCTTTTTCACGCAAGAAGTATGCATTGTCATAAGTAAGGATGGCTCCATTTCACTGGGATTTGCAGGATCGAGGCCTACACTTATAGAATAAGCAATTCAGTATGTTTTTAGAACACACATACTCAGCTGAATACAGGATACCTCGTTAGAAGCAATTACAGATTAGAAACCATAACACCAACAATAATTTGCGAACATATCCTTTAAAACAACTGAGATGGAAAATAAATTCTCCGGAATAACATTGTATATTTTATGACATTCTATTTCTTCCTTTCCGCTGAAAGATGTCTTAACGTGTTTTATGTTAAACGGGATATCCTTTCCATGACATATGTTTCTGTCTCTGGTTTTTATGCATAGACAAGTTCATTTTGTGGAAGTTACCACATGTTACCTACATAAACAGAAAAAAATGAAAGTTTATTGGACATAATAACATAAGGGAGAAGTATGTGTGTGAGAGAGACAGAGAGAGATGGGAAAGGATTCTGGAGTCTCTTTTATGTAACCACAAATATTTTTTTCGATTTGCACCAGACGGTCACACATGGCTCCGACTGGATCTATATAATATTTCACCTAAATGTTAATGTTCTGTTTTAAACAGACAATGAGATCATATTCATGTTTATCCTATAAACTGACTGTTATTTAACGAAACTCTTTTGCCAAAATATGGGAAAATCGGGAGTCGAATCTGCACCGCTTGAAGCCAGCGGGAGTTTGGCCACTGACTCCTGTGGGAACCGGATCAGACTCTCGAATCTTGGTTTGAAGTGAATTTAAAGACAGAATCACTAAATTCGTAGGGAGGGACCTGAATGATCCCCGGTATTTCTTTGCCCAGATAACAGATTAATAACGCAGAGCTTCAGGTCTGGAACATTGGAACAAACATTGACCAGCCTCTATACTCCATGAATTATTTGGGGGAGCTCTATGGCCAGTGTTATACAACAGGTCAGACTAGATGGCCACAATGGGCCCTTCTGGCCTTGGAATCTATGAATCTCCCTTGGCATTCAGCTGAAGAGAATTCAGAGAGAGCAGCGTGTACTGTACACGGAGAAATGCAAATGGCCTGCGAGCCATTCCTTCCTTGCCTGGCCCCTGAGAACCTTCCTGCCCTATTTCTTATTCCGTCCCCAAGCGATGCTAATGCTCACCCACACATTCTTCTTTTCTTTTCTTTTTTTTCTCTTCGCTAATGACGTTCACCCAGGGTGAAATGATGGAAAGTATATTCATAGGCATGATTTCCATTCAGTATCAATTAACCTGGGAGTCGCAGCCATGCGTGCACTGCGTCAAGGGTAAATGTGCATCTCATTTCCAACCTATCTGCTGTCCTAGACAATAGCCTGATTCCTGCGGAGGACACCAGGGCCTTTCTCTTTTGCATGGGTTTACATGTACAACAATCATCTCCCCCTTGCATTTCCGGCGGAGATGTATGGGTGGCTATAAGACCAGATGATCAGCCCTTATTTTGCTTCTCCGGGTTAGGTGCCTTTCCTCGCTTCCCCAAGTCTCCCCTTTGGTTCCCTTGTCCCGTGTGTTACACGGGCCTGCGCGCTGCACGTTAGCCCTACCATTGAATGTGGAAGAGGCACGTTAGCCCTTGGCAGAGCTGCCTGTTTATGGCAGGCGTGGGTGTCTCTGTGTCTCAGGGCAGGCGTCTGGCCCCCAGCGCGCTCAGCCATTGGATCAGCCCGCCCCGCAGTTATCTGGGCCGATCTCTCGGCCTGCTCCGCGGGGTTTTAAATATGCGCTTTCCGAGCACACCCCGGGGGTGCAGGTGGCGGGGGCGGGGAGGGGGGTATTTGCGCTGTGCCTCGGGAGCGGGACGTGCCAAGCGAGGCCGAAGCTCCCCCTGCCCAGGAGCGCGTGTGCGTGTGTGTGGGGCCGCGGTGTGTGCCTGATAGGAAACCGTAAAAGCAGCGAGGCAGGTCATTCGGGGAGCGAGTCCGTCCCAGCGCTGGGCACCGCCGCCGCGCAGAGCAGCAGCCGGACGGCAGCGGCGCCGCCAGCAGCGCAGAGCAGAGCGGAGCGGGCCGGGGCGGCCGCGGCAGCCCCTCCCGGGGCCTGGGCCCCCTGCCCCGGCTGCTGCTGCTGTGCTGGCCGCGGGCCCCCTCCCCGCGGGCAGCGCCCATGAGCTCCTACTTTGTCAACCCGCTGTACGCCAAGTACAAGGCGGCGGCGGCGGCGGGCGAATCTCTGGGCCCCGCGTACTACGACTGCCCCTTTGCGCCCGAGCTGAGCGGCCGCCACGCCGCCGCCCTGCTTTACGGGACCAGCGCGGCCGCCGCGGGCTTCCAGCCGCACCCCGGGCCCGGCGGCGGCGGCCCAGACTATTACCTGCAGGCCGGGGGGAGCCCCGCGGCTGCCTACCAGCCGCCTCCTCCCCCCGCTCCCGCGCCGCCTCCTCCTGCCCCCTGCGGCGGGATTACCTGTCACGGGGAGCCCGCGAAATTTTACGGATACGATAATTTACAGAGACAGCAGCTTTTTACGACCCAGCAAGAGGCCGAGCTGGTACAATATCCTGACTGTAAATCGTCCAGTGCTAATATTGGCGAGGAACCAGACCACTTAAATCAGAGCTCGTCTCCCGCTCCAATGTTCCCCTGGATGAGACCGCAAGGTTGGACGCTGGCAAAACCAATTTGCTTCCATCTCACGTCTGAGTTCTAAACTTCTTTTCCTTCTCTCTGCTCCTCCACTCCCTCTTCCTGTCTCTGCGGCTCTGCGTGTGCCGGGACCGCGCTGGCGTGTGAGAATAAAGTAACACAGCGAGGAAACCAAAGTCTGTGCAGTAGGTGCAGGAGACACCAGGGTAGCCTTAAACTCTCTGATCAGACGCATAGGGCGTAAATCCCATGAATACAGGTACACCCGTGTCAAAAAAGCTCTGTGCTTAAATGTAAATACTGGGTGTGTTTTTCCAGCGATCAGATCATAAAACAAGCCAGTAAGTTCTGACGTGTAATGAAAGCAGAGTAGTGTAAGACAATGTCTACGGCTATTTTTCTGTACCCTTGTACACAACTTCATAGCTAACTAGCCACATATCTATATTTATTCGTCTATATGCACTAGCTCGTCTCCTAGCTGTATGGTTATATCTAGATGAACAGACACATATAAGCGCCCAGGGCAGTGAACTCTTTGTTTTGAAAAATACTGTGTTTTTGTTTTAATCAGCAGCGCCTGGTAGGAGGAGAGGAAGACAAACATACAGTCGTTTCCAGACGCTAGAGCTGGAAAAGGAATTTCTGTTTAACCCTTATCTGACACGGAAGAGAAGGATTGAGGTATCCCACGCGCTAGGACTCACCGAGAGGCAGGTAAAGATCTGGTTTCAGAACAGGAGGATGAAATGGAAAAAAGAAAACAACAAGGACAAATTCCCAGCTTCCAGGCAGGAGGGAAAGGAAGGGGAGGCCAAAAAGGAAGCACATGATCTGGAAGAAGACAGAGCTGAAGGCCAGACGAATTAAGTTTTGCCTTTAAACATTAATAAAAGATTATTGAAAATAACGATCCACATATGCTGGGAAACACGGCCGGTTTTCTTTGTTGCAAAGGTCCTTAGTGTGTTTCAAGCTATCCTATGTCATTAGGCTTGACGTTTCTGTGCTTTGTGTTTTTTGGTTTTGTTTTTACTGTATCAAGCACAATCTCTAGCTCACTTACTCTTATTTACATGGAAATTTGATACCGAATTTGTATCAATATATTTTATTGTAATTTTCCAATGTTTAAAAGATGGTGATTACTGTCAACGACATAAACTTCCTAATGATAAGTACCAATAAGTGAGACATATAAAATGCTTTATTAATCAGAACAAGTGCACTTGTACTATTTTAAACTTTTTCCTATATTATGTTGAGTAAGTTAAAGAAATCTAATAATTTTGAAGAAATTATCTTATTAAAATATTTACCTTCTATTATTGCTATTGATTAAAATAAACATAATTTTATTCAAATGTAATACTTATCAGTTCTCTTATCTCCCCTTTGTAATTTATTGGCTCGATAACCTTCTGGAGCTCTGCAATTTCCGTAACTTTTTTTCCTTTCATCGTTTCTCACTATATGTGGTATTGCTGGGAGAGCTTAAGCCAAATATTTCGAAAGAACATAGCCGAAAAACGGCATTGTTTTAAACAAAGAACAGGTGACCTGAAGTCTATGGAAACTGCGATAGCCACAAGGGTTTAAAAAGAAAAAATAGGTTTTATCTTGTTCCGGCTGAGTCAATGGAAGCTTGTCATTGATTTCAATGGTAGCAGACTTTTAATTTTTTGCTATATTTGAGAGAAAGAACTTTGTGACAATTAAATCGTCTATTGAGTGAATACTTGAAAGGCCGATGATATAATTCAGGTCTGATCCTGCATTTCTATTATACGTAGTCTCTTGAAGTCATTGGGGGTTTGGGGTGAACAGGTAATGCAGGATCGGGTCCATGCTAATTAACTCTCCAACACTGCTATTGTTTCACAGTTACTAGAAACCATTCATCTCACCATGAATTTTCCTCGTATTTTCATTTTCAGCTGCTGTTGTAATTTTCATAAATTGCATGGTATTTGTCCATTTTCCGTTTTGCAATATTTGTTTATTTAAGGGTCGCCATATTTATTTGTGTTACCCGTATGGGCCTAGTAAGATCATTTGATCCATCTTGATTTTTTGTCAGTGATGCAGGTCCGTACGTCTTCATACTGTTATTCTTGAAAATAGCAATGCCTCTTGCAAATTAATATTGTGATCAAGACTCAAAATGGTAGCAGACATCTCTATTTCTTAAAATGTAGATTGCATTCATTAGGCATGTACTGTCTGCATTTCCACAATAATACGTCGTTCTAATACTACAGACCATCAACTGTCAGCAGGGTAATAAAGTTTATTTCCATTTTTTTCATTTAGTAAGAAGGGGAATTTGTATAGACATATATGACACTGCTAAATTACAATCCAATTTTAATTAAGAGTATTCAGGTTTCAAAAATATTATCCATCAAGTATTTCAGTGTTGCTTTAAGTTTAAAATATGACAAAACCTAAGTAGAACACAAGGTGTCTCTGAAGTGATGCCTTTATTTATTTATTTATTTATTTATTTAATTATTCAATTTATTAATTATTATCGTACATAGCCGCACGATGCTATTGGACAGGTGGACTTTTATTTTATCATTAAAGGAAGGCGCAGCCAAACACATGACTCCTATCCTGCTAATTCTCATTCATCTAAATATTCTTTACTCACATGAATACTGTTTTGTGTTTACTAGGTTTGGAAGCATGAATAAAAGCTACTCAAGCAATCAAGTTTTTTCAGGATCCGGCCCTAGACCAGTACAGATCGAGACAAGCACAAACACAGGGAAAGGCCCCTTTTGCCCCTAAATAATGCTCTCTGTATATTTCTGATTTTTGTTTTTAACTCATTTCGTGTGGGGCTGTTGAAAATAAACCCTTGTGGTCTCATTAATCCTGAAATTTAGCGATATAAACACCCCAGAGGGAAATGTTTATATTTAGAACAGGCAATGTAAAGGGATCTCACCAATAAAGCTGAAGGTCCCCAAGATCTCATAAGAAAAGCATACCATGCTACTCGTGCTTTTGCTTGAAGCGCAGGCAAGTCCAACTGCTTTACTATAATGCTTCGATGTCTTTTTTTTTTTTTTTTTTCTGATAGAGAACATACTATTTTTCTCTCCGAGGCATGATATTTCGCATGATCTGATCGGATCGAGTGAAAATAATCCTTGTTTGGTGAAGATTTCTATTTCATAGTCTCCATCAAGATTTTGCTTAGAACCTTCTCCTTCCCATAATCCCTCACACATTACGTGAATTATGTTTCGTGCAAAGAAACCACAGGAACGCGCTCAGTGGTGCAACAAATGGCTTCCCACTCTTAAATTATCTGGTTGATAAACAAACATGTCCTCACGGAAGCAGAAATCTAAATTTTGCTGAGGATACCAACCTTAAAATTGTGTAAACACCAGTTGCTTGTAATGTATACTGGGAGGGTTTGTGTATAGTGGGTTTCGGAAATGGCCTACACTTCAGCCCAATCTGTGTGCAGTCCTGCGCTGCGCTGTTTACTCAGACCAAACTGCTAGTTCAGACGAGCCCCGATCCTGCTCCCTTTGAATTCAGTGGTGCAGGATCAGTCAGTAGTGAGAACTGTATTAGTGGAACAAATTCCAATCTCAATTGCTCCTCTGAAAATCTGTATTAATTCCATTGAACTCAATAGAGTTTTCCCGGATTTGATACGATCTAAGTAGGTGTGAAATATGGCCTAAAAACAGGCCCTGGGCAATGATTTTATAAAATTCAGGTTAACTGGTTTCTTTTATTCAAATCCACTTGTTACTTCAGACTGAACCTCATCTAAAGAAAACAGCCTTGAAGGACGAGTGATTCAAGCAAAGCTATTGTTCTGATCTATTTTATAAAGGTGAAAAATTTAATCTCCTACTTGGTTAAAACTCGTAAACGTGTGGAGACTGCAGAAAATCCATGAAGCAAACATTTTGCTGCATGAATTTGCATAAATACACCAGTACCCCCCTAGTGTCAGCAAAGGCTATGTGATTCGGTAATGCAGATTTACAGGCGACCTGATATTCTATATTCTATTTTTTTTTAAATATCAGCGGTAAAAATATATTCCCTGACCGGAGACAACATAAACATATTTGCTCCGGACCAAACCTGGCTTGATTAAATTATATGTAGGAGAATCCTGTTACAGGGAAAGCCATTTTGAAAGGCCAGGACTGTCTGAGCTAGCGTACAAATGACTACCCTAGTCTATAAACCCGAATGTTGCTTTTTAACGTGGCTATTTATCCCACTGATATGTATCAATCTGGATGAAGACTTTTGTGGACAAATATTTGATTCTAAAATACATCTATTTTTTTCAAAGCAGAGAGAATAAAATACAAATATGCATTACAAAATTGCTTGTTAGCATGTTTTTCCAGAGAGGTGTGTAAACAGGCTACCAGCAAAGAAGAGGAACTAAATTCCACGCACCCTGTACAATTTATTTGCAGTGGGCTAGCAACATTGCAACAGCGTGCATCTCTCTCATTCGTTCTTGGGGAAAGCCCCCCGCCCCAACACTTTTAATTTTGGTTCTGTGAGTTTATAATGCTATTTCGTACCCTTGGCTCTCGGATATCAATGTGGAATTCTGCTAAACACATCGATGTCACAAAATGGCCCACAGTATGACAGCATACAGCCCCGTAAAATCCGGGTCCTGTGATTTACAGAGGGAGAGGCAACATTTGGAATGAAAAGTGTTTTTGATGTGCTAGTGAATGCAGCGCCAATTCAAACAAATCCCCAAGAGCAGTTTATGAAAATGGCACCTTTTATTTTTGCACAGGTTGTGCTATTTAATTTCAATTTCCAACATCTGTGCTTTAAATGAGTGAAATACAAAATATCTCTGCTGTTGATACCTGTATACATGGACGTTGTTGTGAGTATTGCACTTGTGTGACATTCATTTCGGTGTCCCTTTGCTCACGTGTAATTCACTCATGTAGAATATTAAAGAAGAGGGTGCATATATTTCAGAATACTTTATTTTTTAACTCTATTTTCCATTTGTGTGCACAATTATCTTGGATGCTGATAGGACAGGATTCGTAGCAGTTTCCTAACGTCAAAATATGAAGAGGAAACAGCCAGGAATGTCAAGCGGTTTTGCTCCGATCTGCATTTGTAGGTCCAGGGACAACTTTTAAGAAATCAAAGTTTTTTTTCCTGAGCAGCAAATGTCATACACATGGTTGTTTTCTCCAAATGCAAACGGGCTAATTAAACTCACGTAAAAAAGGGGAAAACACGCAGCAGTTGAACAACGTGGATGATTGCACCTTCGAATTAAAGAAGTCACTGAGCAACCTGTGTGCGTTATAAATTTGAGACTGGTTAGGAAGAAGTTATTCCAGATCAGTTTATTTGTAGACTATCAGTGAGCTTGAGTTCAGTAGTGGGCGCTAAAGCAGTTCTGCTTCTTTTTTGTTGGGGGAAAATATAAATTACATACATTAAAAAACTGATTCAGAATAAATTCCAACATTCCTGGTATAAGAACACCGAGAAATTTAGATAACAGGTAGGGAAGAGGATCTCCCGTTTGAATAGCGCTGGCACCAGAACTCTGGGAGGACTCCAGAGACTTTGGGACCCAGGCTTGTGTTTTTGTGGAAATAAACACGCTTCAAACAAACCCGGATTTCTTTTGCATTTTCTTCTATAACTTCTCTGCCTGGGAGTGCAGCTCTCCAGTGGGGTTGAATACACGACCCAGTCAGAATGCACAGATGATCTGACATGTCACGGAAAATAGAGGAAATAAAGCTAGAGAGAGAAAGAGCAGGCAAAAGAAACATGGCGCTGGTAAGCAGTATGTGCAAAATCCGCAAGGAATTGCAGTAAATTCCTTTTTGTTTGAAGAAAATTTACAACTTGGTAATAGACCTTTTTATGACCTATTTGGGCTCGTCATTGGCTGAGGCTGGTCATGTGCAGGCAGTGATGGCTTTCATGGCCTTTTTCCTGATTTCCCTGGCGAATTTCCCCCTGCATTCTGCCTTCTGAGAGCCTCAACCCCTCTTTTTCTAACCTTTGTCTCCGATGAGGTGTATTGTCGCTATGATGTTTGTGTACTGATCCATTTTAGACCAGAGCTCTTAAAAAAAAACTCGCCCGATTCCTGCGGGCTGCTACCTTGTCAGCCTCCAGCTATTTTGAGGACTCATAAGCGAGCATCTCGCTGCCGAGTGGCAAGGTCCCAGTCTGCCAGGCTGGCTCCCGGAGCCAGGTTGTTTTGGGTAGAGCTATCTCCCTGTACCTGTTAGCCCATTGTCTTCTGCCTTTTTATGTTATGCGGCTCGGATTGCTACCAACCCGTCTAATGGATTACAGCGACCCTCCTCGGCTCCCCTGCCTTCTTCCAGTGCAGCGAGCGGGTAAGGAATTCATTCATTTCTGCCTTATTACAGGGCTCCCCATAACCCAGACGCCACCAAATGACTTGAGAAGTCATAAAAGAAAGTGTTCGGGGCAATAATACCCGTAGCATTCATCTAGGCACTCAAATATCTTCGAGTGTAGGTCACTAACTGCACTGAATGTGGCTGCTAACTGCCCCTGCCTGTTTTGTCACCTGTCTGCGAGGCATTTTGTGATCCATTAAGCCACAAGCAAGCACCGCTTTTAAAACTATTTCTATTGGGGTGTGTTTGGTCTGGTTTAAGGGCTGTCTCGAAGAACAAGCTCTAAGAAAATGTGGCAAATGTGATCAAAATACTCTGCTGAATGCCGAAGCAGGAAGTTTAGTTGAAGCAGAGTGTACGCTCCTCAAAGATAGAGAACAGACATTTTAATTTGTGTGATATTCTTTGCTTTGCTCCAAGAAAGGGCTTTTTGACGGATTGCTTAGTCTCATGATTTTGCATATCTATAGATTAACAGGTGTTTTTCTGGTCAGGATTTTTGTCATTAATAATTTGCAACGCTGAATGCCACATGAAAGTTATCAATGTTGAGCCTGGATGAATAATGCTATCAGTTCTCAGTTATTTTGGATTTATGCCGTTAGCAAATTACGAGTGACGTTGACACTGAATATGAATATTTTACAGCATCTCTTCTCGCTATGCTTTTAATTATAACAAACCATAAAGGATATGTATGTGGTCTGATTCTTTCTTGCTGCTTAGCTTTATTCATCACAAGGCAGAACTTTATAATAATGGAAAATATAAGACTCTGAAGTTAATGAATATTTCAGAACTTAAAGAAGCTTTGTAGTAACTGTCTACTGTGTGTTTAATTTTCCAGGGCTATCTAGGGTGATTTTTTTTGCCAGATCTACATTGTCTTGATTCTATTTTATTAATATATTGTATACCACGTATTATACTGATACAAGGAATACACATAAAGGCACTCACGTTTACCATTTCTAGAGTTGTAAACATGCAATACACTACAATGCCATGCAACGCAATACAACAGTTCTAGCAGTACGACTTGTAAATAGTAACATTACAAATATATAAGTTAATAACTTTTTATAAATAGATTAATTTACAATATATAGCTATTATACACAAATAATATATATTTTCTGTTATGCATATATGTATAATCTACCTATTACAAACTGTATTTTGAAATGTATATATAATAATTATATAATTGTTTATCCTCGGTGATAGAAATGTTGTATTGCATCTAATGTTTACAATTCTGGAAAAAGGTCGATACATATTATATAATATATACATACACCATTTTACAACAGCATTATTTAGGTCACAAACAATCATTTATTATGCCAAATATAAGCATTGTATATAATATTCAAAATTGATTATGAAAATAGAAAGGATTCTGCTGGGTCTAGGATAGCTATTTTGAAGCCTGCAGAATTAAACAGTGTCAATCCCGCACTGTGTGTGCCTTCCAATAGGTCTATTATCCCATAAGCTTGCTATAATGAGTAAAGTGAAGACTCATAACTTTCTGGTGCTTTATATGTATCCTTTCGCAACACCATAATGACATTTGATTTAAAATGACAGTTAGGTGGTGGAAATAACTTCTGACACAGCAACAATTTACAATATCAATTGGAAAATTATGCATTAGCTAATGATTTGTTTCTCAGAATGACTCCTCGTGATATATTTATTAGTATAGGTAATATGCAGTTGATTAGAAATAAAATTATCTAAATTTAGCAAAATTCTCTCTTAAATTTTTTCAAATTAATAGCAGCTCTGGGTGGGTGGGGAGAATACCCTATAACTTTGCAGGGGGGGATTTTAAAAATATGCTCATGTGTATATTATATATATACACAATGGGTTTGTATATATATATATATATATATACACCCATTGAACGGTTTCTTTGGTATTTTACGGTTTTTTCCCTAAAAGGGACGGCATTCAATTCTCTTTACCTCTCTCGATATATTTCTGTTATTAAAATTAACACACACACACACACATGCTGCTAAATGTGTGTATGTGTGTGTGTGTGCGTATGTGCTTCTAAATTGCAAAAATTTTAAAGAACGTATATGTGTGTATCTGTGTGTCTATTTATTTGGTTGCAAAGCGTTCTTAATGTAACATGAAGCAGGTGTGAGAAGTACAATGTGAATATTGATTTATTTAATTAATTTAATCTTTGAAAGGAAATAGAGGATTCATTAAATATACTTTAATGACGTACGTTCTGTAAAGAATAACCATCATCAAGGAAACTGCAACCAGGAACCAATCGTGCTATCCAGACCTCATTAACACTCGTTTAACGTTTAAACATAAAGTTATAGCCCATGCTTCGTTTTTGTAAGTAAATTCCCTCACTTTTTGTCTCGAAGAAAAACACAGATGAATGAACTGAATCTGTGTCCGGTAGATGCTTGGTGAATATCCAAGGGGGGCGGGGGGGCGGAATGTGAACATAAAGCAAACCTAATAGATAGGAAAAATAAATACAAGATTTTTTTTTCTGAGCCGTAGAATCCAACGATTTGTTTATTTTCCAGTCATGTTTTCTCAAAGAAATATATTTCTCATGGACTGCTTTATGAGCTCTTGGGGCAGAAAAAATCAGAACAAAGACAGTATTTCACTCCTTGGCTGGCAGGCAGCTGTTAAAGGTATTTACTGCTCTACTGCAGTGCGGCAGTGAATGCTGCTGGCAGTGTTAGAGGGAAAAAACCTGGAAGTTAAAGGAAAAGATGAAGCACAGTAAACATTTCAACCATTCAGCTCAGTACAGCTTATACTAAGAGCCCACCAAAGTAGATACGATACAACAAGAATATATTTCATTGATGCACTTTGTCAATTTTGCTTGTTAAAGGAAGGAATCTCAAATCTCTAATTCTAAAAGGGGAAATAACAAAATAATAAAAGCGTCCTACATGCTCCATGAAACATGTGACTTCGAGTGTCTGAACTTAGTTTGCCAATCAGAGGGAACCGGTGATTATATCAACTCCCATGAAAAATGGTTTCAAGTGCTTGCAAAGGTGAAGGTGGGAAGAGGAACAATTTATTTTGGTATGTTTTAATGAAAAGGGAAACTACGCAATGTATGCACTCTTACCCGTTTCATTACTAGGAAAGATGTTATTTTTATCTAGTTCTCTCTCTGTGTGTGTATACATACGTGCATTCGGATAATGGGTATTTATAATGTATGCGTAGAGATAGATAGATAGATAGATAGATAGATCCATCTACACTATAGGCAGGTATTGTCTAATATTTTTTAAAAAATTGAAAAATGAACCCAAACACGTTGAAAACAAATTGGAAAAAAAAGCCCAATGCGCTTTTGATTCTATATTTGCGAATGTTTGATATTATTTTATTTTCGCTGTTTTCAAAAGCCTACTATTATACCTGACATTGGATCAGAGAGTGCAATCACCTTTAAAGCAGCATCCCCCACTGCCTGCAATGGGGAGTTCTCCTTCAGAAAATGTGCCCCAGAGTTTACTCCTTTGTCAGGAAAGACACAGGTTTATTTTTAACATCAATTATTTGTTATTTTCCGTTGTATCCTTTTTTCTCCTGTTGGTATTTTATTAGGCCAGAAATCAACAGAAATATTCGAAAAGTAAGGTGCCACTCAAAGTGAGTAAATTGGCAGTTTGCCCCTAAGTATAAGGAAGATATTTTTTTGGGAAGAAGATGAAAATATTCCTTCCAGATGTTTGATATCTTTTGTCTTTCAAAACTATACAATCATATTCTGCCTTTTACATCTGCTTTCTCAGTTTATGTGTCGAAAATAAACTATAATTCCGACGAGTGTTGGCATGCATAGGCATTGGGACCTCAGAAAACAAGGGCAAGAACCCGTTCCTGCGGGTTATGTGATCCCTGGACTCTTGCTTATCACTTCGTTTGGATTCAGCATATAGCAAAATCAAAGAGGAGGAGAGGTAGTATCCCTTGATTTATGTGGTAATGTTGTAAACTATTTGGAGAGTTGATATTTTTATGTGTTTATCTGTGTACTGCGAATTAACTCATCAGACTTTATCTAGGCTACGTCAAAAAGGCCAAGTTTTCAGAAAACATTTCCCCGACAGACCCTCTCCTTCTCCCCCGGTCCCCCTCTTCCCGATCATTCAAAGCTGTCTCACTGGGGTGGGAACCTGTCCCTGAGAAACCAGGAGGCCTTTCTCCCTGGGTGTGCATAACCATTTTGTTTTCCGGCCTCTCGTCCAGGAGAAGGCGCTGTAGGACAAGCCTCACAGTTTTCTGTCTTTAAGAATTGCCCTTAGCTTAGCCAGAGAGTAAAACTACTGCCGTTCCGCAATCACAGGGGAGAGCCCCTTCTACATGATCTTCAACCGTGCCTGAGCAGCACAGCAGCAATGCCAAGGGCACAGTACACTCATGTACGTGCTCACCCAGGCTTTCATCTGGCAATCAGCAGAAACAGACATCAAGATACAATCCCTGATGACTATTTACTGTCGGGAAATACTCCTGTGCGTTTTTCCCTTCCTTTGACCCTACCAGGGTATCATCCAGGGTGCGACGCAAACTTTTTACAAATGGGGAAAACCGTTTCCTTTATCACATCCGTTTTGTCCCCCTCAATCCGGTACTGCAGTGGGTTGGTAGGACCACTGTGATTAACGCTGAGATAGTCACTGGTGTAATGAAGTTGTACTGATCATCATCAACTGAGTCAATAAACTCTTGATGCTGACCCTTCTAGCTACACTCAGCCTCCTCCCTTCCCACCCTCCAACATACACCTCAACAGGGGGCCCAATTCCCTGAGTCAAATCTACCTAACGGATATGAGAAGAGCAACTACACCTCCCCATACAAAGAACGATTCACTGTCTCCCTAGCACTGCCCAGTCTGCCGCAGGCCACTGACATTTAAAACACTACCAGCTTCCACTGTCATCACGTGCAGTCCTCATTTATGAGGGTGTATAGGCAGCCTTTTTGTACTATGATTCACCAGTGCTCACTATTAGCTGCTCTCCAGTGTCATCAGCCCGGTCTTTGATGTTGTTCAGTCACCGTTTCCTTTGCTCTCCTTTTGATCTCCGCTGCAGCACCCCCTACTGCATTTCCCCTTCAGACTTTGCGGTAGTATCCCCACTTATCTGTCTACTCTCCGCTCTCTGATAGTGGGTGGTAAAAGCACATTCACCCACAAATCTCCCTGTCTCTTTCTCAGGTGCATCCTTCAGGGTTCAACTTTCATCGTCATGCCCCAAGTATTTGTACCAGCCCGACCTTCCTGGTCACTTAGCGCCCTCCCTTCTTTCCTCAGTGCCCTTCAATGGTATAAGCACAGTACATGGTGAACCTAGCCTCCTACAGCAGCTCTCACACCCTGTGGACTCCATGTAGTACTCCACCGCATCTTCACTCCGAACCCTTACACTGGTTGGGATGCTCAGACAGAGTCCGCGTGTTTGTCTTTTTGATCTTCCTACTCAACCCACTTTCCAGGCACGCTGGCACTGTTCGCTTTACAGGCTTTCTGCTGGGGACGAGGCCCTCGAGTTTCATAGGCATTCACTGAAAGCCCTCACCTCTACAGTCAAGAGCAGTAACCATTCCTATGTCTGGATAAATGTTGATAAAATAATGTAACCTAATTTATTGGCCATCATAAAGATCGCACAAAGCTGAAAGCGTTGACGCAGGTGATATAGTACGTCACAGTTGCTGCTTGCATTTAGATTGTAAATTCCTCGAGGTAGGATCCTTGTCTGTATGTCCACCCAGTACCATAAACGCCAGTCGCACTCTATACACATAATAACAATAATCCCACTCCTTTATCGTTACTATTTCCAGTGAAAACTGATTATTATTGGATTACTTTACTCCCTATCTCTGTTCCATTTTAAGATCAGCAACATCAGTACCTGAAAGCAGGTACTATTCGGAATCCTCAAAAATCTATTTTCTCATTAGAACAACAAAATCTGTCTTCCGTATTCACTGACCAGAGCTTTAAAGACACACCAGCATTTCATAATGAGTTCGGCAGGAAGAACACCATATTTCCCTGTTTAAAATCTGTGGACTGGAGCTACACAGCAGCAGGCAAAGTATCTCCATACCCCAATTAGTAAGATTTATATCCCAATTTACTCTCTGTAGAACTTCGCTGTGTGCTCCACCTCCCATCCCCAGTGTCTCCTCGCTCCCAATATTTCTGGATCTTCTATGCATCTTTCAGGATAGTTGAATACCTTGATTGTATCCATCCCTAAAATTGTTGCTTCCATTCTGATTTCTTCAGTGCTAAGGCTAAATAATGTGTGTCTTCCAGCCTTTGCACGTGCATTCTGTCTGCTACACCTTTGTAGCTGCTTAATAGTCGTGTCTTGCTTTGAACTGCACATTTTTTCAATGTTATAATATTGCACTGAGAACCGTGCCATGTTTTCTTCCTGATGGTGTTCTTTGCCCCCTTAGTGAACACACACTTCCTCTCCCACAGCTCATTTGGTCTTTTTTCCTCTCTTTATAGTGCCAAATTCCAATATTTATAAATTTATAAATTTCTTTATAAATTTCTCTTATATTGTCCAGGTTATTGCAAAAGGAGCTAAAGTGATTGTCCATGCAGTTTAAGAAAATCTTACACTGTTAATTTATTACACTGATCTGAGTTGACTCATGATCTTAATCTGCCAGATTTTAATAATGTTTCCCCTCTTTTCTGTACCACAATGATCTCAGTTATCTGGCCAGCTTCAAACGCATTTTACCCTGTTGTATGAAGAAAATTTGTCCTCTACAATATGATTCTCAGACTCCATGAATTGGTGCCTTCATTTTTTGACCTGCCTAAACAATGACGGTTCCCCATTAGATTCTGATCTACAACCACTTCCTTCGCCCTTGCAATGAAACTATTTGTGATTAACTCACTTTTACCTTAGCTGTCACTTAATAATTACCTGTAGGACTTCCATGTAATTAGCTTTGGATGCTTCAGTTGGTCCGCACTTTTGACTCTTTAGCTGCTGTGCTTTAGAAGGAAGACTGAAATAGAATCATAGAATCATAGAATATCAGGGTTGGAAGGGACCTCAGGAGGTCATCTAGTCCAACCCCCTGCTCAAAGCAGGACCAATCCCCAATAAACGTGGCATTGACTGTATTATTTCAAATCATGTGCACAAGGCTCATAATGCTCTTTCAGAATGTGTATGTGTATACTCACAAGTACACTGATACAGCTCATTTAGGATGCGTGTGATAGTCCCTCACCATCAATTCATTACATTGCAGAAAGACCCATAATGTTACAGTGCCCAAGTTGTAGAAAGACCAGAACCTGCCTGTACATATCGGAATATTATGTAGGGATCTGCATTTGCTTTGCTCCTTACAGTTAGCTTTCTGCAATCCCATAGCTGGCTCGATTCTCTATTCCCCACGCACCCACAAATCCACTTGCAGTCATTGGGTTCGTTAGCTGGACAGGTGATGTAGGTTCTGGCCTATTCTCAGCTAGAAGGGCTTTCTCCGGGACTTTGTCCAATTCCATTCTATCGGTCTGTCATTCTGAAGGCTGTTGCTCACACGGTACGATAGTACCCAAATGAAGATTTGGAAGAAATAGCCTGTGAGGGATATATTGTCTATATGGTAAGCGAGGATTTAACCCTTCCTGTCCTTTACATGTTAAAACGATGCCCATAGCTAAAATCTCACACACTGTACTGGCTAAGAGTTTATTCTGAACTCCCATTGGTCCATAGCTTTCTTGGAGTAAGATTATATGGTAGTTCCTCTATAGTTCGTCATATCCTTGAAAGTGTGAATATAGCAAACCACCCAGAAGGCTTCTTCAGTCCAAACACAGATAGAATCTGGAATCGGAGGCAGTACAGAGCATAAAAAGAAACAAACTATTTCACAGAATTGTCCTATTTATGAATACACGAAAACGTTATCTTTGAATCAAAGTTTTTGCGAGGCAAAAGGAAAACACCAGAGTGCAAAATAACCAGGTGTCAGAGAAAGGAAGCAAGAAAGGAACATTATTATAATAAAAAAATCAGGACTCCTCATACTCTCTACCTAGTGAAAGACAAATTGTTAAATCATCGTTATAGAAACAGAGAGACTATTGGGGAAGTTAAGATGTAAATAAGTCTTTATTAGGCAGATTGCGGACTATGGCACCAGCTTTCGCCTATAGACTATTGGGTTTCCTGACAATAACATATACTTAATCATTCGTGCTAGACATTATTCTACCATCTTGAATCTATAGCTGAATGATTTTTAATAATGTATGTGCTATTCGGGGAGAGAGGAGCTCCCTTCTCCATTCAAACACTTTTAGGTCTGTTGCCTGTTTCTTTTCAGATCTAGACTTTACTAAAGAGAAGGCTTCAAGCCTCTGTCATGAATCAGCAAACCTCTCCTTTTCACCAACGCTGCTGTACTTACTACCTGACGTTCTAATCTGAAAAGGACGCGGTAATATATTATTAATTGGTGCCCAGCTTCCCTTATGCAAAGGGAGGCTGGGAGACTGCTAGTGGCATTTGACTTCCTGTGCTTAGAAATCCTCATTTGCTCACTCACACCCTGATCCCTTCACACCAGAGCTGTTTTATTGTTTTATAGCCCTCCTTACTGCTTCAGTTATCAAAGATTTCATTGTGGCAGGCTTCGCGATTTCTCACTTGAGAAAGCCCCAGTGCCTTGCTGTTTTAAGCAGTTTGGTCACTTGCGAACGCCTTTCAGACAAACATTTCCTAGAAGCTTCATGGATGTGCTGGGAGACTTCAGCCTTCTGGCACCAATCCACAGAGAAGCAGTTTAACAGATTAATCAGTCAAAACCATTTTCCATGGGCGCTTGACCAAAATGCCATAAACTTCCGGTTAAAGGGGGTGGGGGAGAATCACCTAAATGAACTACGTCTCTTTTCTCCTTACGATTTGCTTCCCCGTCCCTACGCGCTACATACATATTCAAATAAAGGTTTGAATTGGTACTCACAGAGAAATGCACACGCTCCTTCTCCCAAAAGGAATTTTGGAGAGCTAACTCCACTTTTAAGTCGTATTCCTTGCAATATACTATTTTAAAGACCGTCATATTGATACAGCTATGACCTTCCGTGAAGCCTTGATATTTTGAACTATTTACATTTTATGGAACAGTTTCAGCGAACCTTTATTTAGTGAATAAAAGTTTAAAGCTGAAGGTTATTTATGGTTCCATAGAGATAGGCCCTGAGTGGCTATTTAGAGGCACGTGATTCCAATAAACTTTGTTTTATGGCTTGAGAGTTGACAAGCCAAAATATAATTCCCACCATAAATTAGTTTAAGAGCACACAAGTGCAGATGCTTCAGTTCCTGGAAGCAGTAATAGGGTAAGTGTTAGCAAGGAACATTCAGCTTGAATCCGAACATCGAGACATTTCTTCTTTCAGGTCCCCCACTTCCACTGGAAAAGCACACAGTAAGTCCGTTATTACTCTTCATACAACCATATACGTGATCGAGAGGCTCCGCTGTTTTTGTGCCTCCTGAAACTAGCCCTGATATTATAAGGATTGAATCAGATTTACTGTAACCATGAACGGGTACAGCTCCGGTACTTAGGATGAGGCAGAGAATAGAATTAGGTTGCTTTTCCATGTCTGAGATTTCTGATTATAATGTAGCATCTCACTCTGAAACTAACCCTGTTCTATCCCGGTAAGGTGTTTTTTTAGTGTTTAACTGCTGAGATTCCACTCTTATTGCAAGTGCTAGCTGTTATCCTAGAAGAAAACCGAGTAGCGTAGAAAAAAAAAAGGCTTAGAAAGCTATGAACTATTATTACCTATTCAATTGCTTTGTATGTTAATAGAACAATTCTGTAAGATGGGGTAATGGATGATGCAAAATAGTTGTTAATAAAACCAGATTGACATTTTCTCTTTAAGCATCTATGTTTTAATGAGCATCAGTCTGAATGCACGTAAATTTTGTTTTAAATTACTGTTTAACTCTATTTAATTAAAAAAAAAAGAAAGGTGAAGGTAAATCCTACTAAAATATACCCTCTGGTAATGCAGACAAAGACACCTTGGTTAATGTTTGGATAATTACTGGCAGTCTTAAAGGGTATTAATATTGGAGTAACTCCTGCCATATTGAAATAGAATTATAGTTCTTTCTAGACTCAGAATGGATATGATGTTTTCGTGACGTGTTGCTACACGTTATAGGTTATGAGTGATCAAAGGTGGATCTGAATACCTAATTTGGATGTGAGTGAATTACAAAAGAAAAAAGGCCTTTGTTATTCTTTTTTCCAATGGTGAAAGTAGACGGTTTTCCTCCCCTTTTCCCCTTCTCTGAAATAAAACGTATACAATATGAACAGTAAATGAACAGTGAAAGTGAAACTAGCACACTTCAGCCATTGGAGAAAGATGTGCTCCTAAAAATCTGGTTGAATATTATTCTTAGTTCGAAATGGAATTCCTTTCTACTATCCTGTTCTCAGAATTTGCCATCACTTTTTCTGCCTATTTACATGTCATATGTTTCCATAAATGTTGTAAAGAAATATTATTAATCAATTAAATATAACAATAACAAACGTTTTTATTGCAACAGGTTCGACACAATGGAAAGACGTCTACAGTAAGTAACTCCTAATTTCTTACAAAATTAGCATTGAGTGAAAACACTGATTCCTTTCCTTAGACTGGAAAAATCAGAGAAGAGATGCCATTTTTTACGTGACTACACAGTTGTTTTATTTGTATATAAAGATTCTTGGGCTTCAATTTATTTAAGCCTGTCCTCGTGCATGTTTATAATCACATATAATATTAAAAGTTGTTGATGTAGAGTTTCTTTAGAGATAATTACAGTGCAACACAGGTGCTAGGTGTCATATTATGCTGCTCTTAAGTAGCATAAACTAATTAGCAGTAATACCATTTTAACGTGCTAGAGCTATACAGCGCCTCCCTGCGCAAATACTGAATTTATCATGTTATACCAATAAGCTTGGCTACTCCTCCTCTTTTTCCAGAAAGGATTCAAAATACAGTTGCCTTTGTTATCTAATTTTAAACTAGTTTGGAATGGCATAATGAATAAATGGCATAATGGCATTTGTATGTTGTTAGCATTAGTAAGCTGAGTTGTTTGCCTAGTGATGTAATTATATTATTCTAAATAGTATCACTGATCCTCTGATTCAATTAAGTCTTTTTGAGCTAGTGAAAATATGACATTTATTTAAATGATATGAGGAAGTGGAATAGAACTAATATTTGAGTTCAGTGGAGGAACGTCAAACGTTACTGATTTTCCAATCTTTGATCATTCAAAATGAAATGAAACACAAGAGAATATTGGGGGGAGGGAAGTCTGTGACGAAGACAACAACTAAATATAAAGTAGAAAACGCTTGTTTTTGACGCTGTATGACTGAAAAAATGGCAAAGATCTTAGTTAAATGCATTTTAACTTCATGCTTCAGAGGAACATTGACTTGTTTTTCTAAGTGAAAAATAAAATCTAAGATTGCTGAGGATTCATTAAACCTAAATTACCTACCATTTCTGCAAAGCATGAACTGAATGTGGTAATGTGCAGGAGTGGATCTGTACTTATTTATATTTTTCTCTGCTTCCTTTTCACACAATCTAACCAACAATCTCTTTTACTTCTTAATACCAGGCTGATCGTTCTGATATTGATTTTACTTCGCAATATTATTTTTCGAATCCTCTCTGACTGAACTAAACAATTGCCTCTGCTGTAGGTTTTTAATTCCCTTCCATAGGTAACTTCTCTTATATAGCTCAGCACGGAATTGCATGAATGCTCTTGCTATATAATTCTGTGGCCGACCCTAATCTATGGATTACTTTCTTTATACAAACCTACATTTAGCATACTGATTATGAACCAGAATACAAAAAGGCTGATAGATCAAAAGCATTTGTATGGGCAGTTGAACAGGAGGTGAATATTTAACGCTTTTGTTCATCAATAACTCTTTGGCTTTGACCTGTCTGAGCAAGTCGTGCAATAAGGTGAAACGCAGGTCACAGCGTCTAACAAATATGAAAATGGGCACTATTTAACAGAATATGGAAGTGATTCTTCCAACGCTATCGATCCCTTCTGTTCAACACTATACATGTTTTTCGAAAACCAAAACTTTCTGCTGAGCTGTGAACCAGATTTTGTAGCGTTGGCTTGTTGAGCATATTGAACTGTTCAGCGTTCCATAGTTAAGCACTATTAATAAAAAGAGCAAGCAAAGGGGCTATATTAAAATATTTAGATGCAAATATCAGCAATCCAGAACAGTTGATTTTGCTCACAAAATCGGTTGGAGTTGCACTTGCTATAATTAGCACCGCCATAATTAGAAAGTTGATGTTAAAAAATATCTTCCCCAAACACATCAAAAGTAGATGTTAAATGTAGCATCAAAGCAAACCTTACTTTGATAAACGTAATACCCCGAAATATGCACGCACACTCTTGTTTGTCCTGATTTTCCTTGTATTAAATAGTCGAAGGAGGAGAGGTTGACCACAGGACAGCACTGAGGGGCTGGGTCAGACACAATTCATGAACTTTTGTACTCCTGTGTGCTGCTGTCCACAACGTAAAAATAATGAAACTTTGTGATATGTTTGTAAATGATTTAGAATGACCTCTCGCCCTGTCCTTCACCATAAACGCTACCGCACGGAAAACCTGAAGAGTGTGTCTAAGCTGAGAGTTTTGATGATAGGTTCACATTCCGCTAACAGGAATAATAGTTAGAGACAGCATAATGTGATGGAGATTAATTTGGGGACCATTTTAATAAAGTAAAAAACGTTATCATTTAAATCTCTTTCCACCAATTTCTCTCTCTATATATATATGTGTGTGTGTGTGTGTGTTGCTTCCTTTTTTATTCCTATTTCGATTAAAATAAATCCTTTTGGAGAAAAAAGTTATCAAATTAGGTAAAATTTCTTTAGATCCATAGCGTAAATGTATAATTCCTCTTCATTTTTAATTTTTATTTTTAAAATAGTTTAATTTGATTAGTAACATCCATTGGCTTTAGTGGAAATTTAAATGACAGAGCATCTAAAGTAATAACCAGATCTTACTGATCATTTGTAATAATGTTAGTAGAAATTTGTGGCTACAAATTCTTACAAAGTTATAAAGATCCATTTCATCAATAATAACATATCTGAATATTTTTTGAAATCACACCCTTCATCAAATCCATATTTCAGAACTTTATCACAACAGAATAGTTTGCATTCCTCAGAAGACAGTAAGGAATAAGAAAATTGCAATAATCCTGACTATTATATTGTAGATGAAAACAGAATGTTATTACGTTGTCTATATATACCCTGTAGAACCGAATTTGTGTGGTATTCACATAGTCACAGATTCGATTCTAGGGGAATATATGGTCGATGCAAAAACTTCACCTTTCTGCAAATGGTTAGAAGTTTAAATATTGAAGGTATCAAAAGACATGTGCATGCTGAATACTGGGGAATTCTAAAAGTTTTGCTGCCTCTATCATATTTACTACTCAGTAGAACAATGCTTAATATCTATTTGTGTTGTTCATAGTAACTATTACTAATAGTCTGTTAATTTAAAACGTTCAACACAAATTTTCTGAAAACTACCAATTAAGTAATGAATCTTTTAAAAGACACTTAAAAAGTTAGTTTGATATGCCAGATGTTAGCAAAATTTTCATATCAAGTATACAAATTTCTTCCAAATATTTATGTCGATAACACCAGCAGGATTCGAAACACTGAAAGGTATTTACTTGTATCCCAAGAACGCTATTGATGAATGAAGACTGCCTTTATCTAATTACATCTGTGAATTTTGTACATAAAGTTAAATGCCATCTCCAGTTCAATTCAGTGGATTTTAGTGATTAAAAATGAATGTTTCCTTGTTATCTGCGTGATTTTTTTAATATTGAGACTTGCAAAGTGAAGTAGAAGTTACTGATTGCCTAATTTTATTCAACTGAACTAGATTCTGGTAACTTTTGGATGACCTCTGCAAGACAAAGACAGGACAGATCTATTGTACATCATATTACCCTCTTCTTTGATGTCTTTTCTTTTTCTTGTTTCCTTATCAATTTTCCTTCCTCCTAATGCTATTTTAGCTTCTCGGTCTTTATTTCTTTCGATATTTTGTCTGACAAATGTAACAAACCATGTTTGAAATTATTGCTGGTGAATTAGACTAAAGGGCATCAAAGGTTAGAAAAGTCAATTCAGACAAAAAGCTTGATTTACCTGAGGGTCAATGAAGCGGTCATCGCTTGATGAATATTCTTAACATATTAATATCTGCTTTTGAAAATAAACTATATTGAATTTTGATCACTTGATTACACGTATATTATTTAGTTAAATTGGTGGAAATTATGAGATGCACACAAATCCGGTGATAAACTCCCTGCCTCCCCATTGGCTGAGCCAGTCACATGGATGCCTAACTTTATTCAGTTGACAGCAAGTAGGAGGGCTCTATGGAAGGAGAAAAAAAGACAACACGAGAAAAATTAGTATTTTCTACCTTCAGAAATTAATGGCCATGAGTTCGTATATGGTGAACTCTAAGTATGTGGATCCTAAATTTCCTCCTTGCGAGGAATATTTACAGAATAACTACTTAGCTGAGCAGGGCTCCGACTATTACAGTGCATCGCAAGGCTCTGATTTTCAGCATCAGGGAATCTATCCACGGTCAAACTACAGCGAGCAGCCCTTTAGCTGTACCAATGTCCAAGACTCTGCAGTGCAGCCGCGGGGTCATGGACAGGAGCAATCCGGCCCACCGAGCCACTTCCCCGGTCAAGCAGAGCATTGTCTGCCGCCTCCAATATCCAACTCACGCGCCTGCAGCCAGCAGCAAAACCTCAAAACCCCAAACGGGTCAGCAATTAAACAGCCAGCAGTAGTTTATCCCTGGATGAAGAAAGTCCATGTTAACTCGGGTAAGGATTATCTTCTTACTTTGCTCTTCTACCCTGATTAAGCTAATCCGGTTAGATGTTTGCTAAAGTCCTTCCAAGACTAGTAAGAGATGAGGTTTTTAAACTGAGGTAGCCAATTACACTCGTCATAAATTTTTATTGCAGAGGAAATAGGCCGTTGGCCATGTGGCTCTTTTCTGTGGAGGAGAAAACTCCATTTTAGGAGCATGGTACAGATTTCCAGAGTCTCTCTCTATATAAAGAAGGAAGAAACATGCACGTCTGTTGTAAGGAAATGTGATCAGACATAACAACCATCTGGTAGCCTGTAAGGTTTGTTTTATGAAGTGTAACTAGAAAGCCAAGATTAGATTGTTAAAGTTATACGTATTTTTTTCTCAGTGAATCCCAATTACACCGGAGGGGAACCTAAACGCTCCAGAACAGCCTACACAAGGCAGCAAGTCCTAGAACTGGAAAAAGAATTTCATTTTAACAGGTATCTGACTAGGCGTCGTCGTATTGAAATAGCCCACACTTTGTGTCTCTCTGAACGCCAGATCAAGATCTGGTTTCAGAACAGAAGAATGAAGTGGAAAAAAGATCACAAACTGCCCAACACTAAGGGTAGGTCTTCTTCATCTGGTTCAAACCAACATTTACAGACTGTTTCCAAGGACCATCAGACTGAATTGACAACTTTATAGAAGAGGTGAAATTTTCCATTTCATCCTTTGATTCGGAACAGTACTGTACATAACTGACATTATCCAAGCAGAGCCTGCATGTAGCAGCTAAAGACTCAAGAGGGTCATCTTGCTTTAAGGTGCTGTTGTACAAAGGAGACAAAATGACAATACTTTGGACTTTATTTGAATTACCTACATTAGCACAACCTAAAAACTCTTCTTACAGGTAGTGGGAAGTGGGAAAATATTACGTGAGATCTTCGGTCCATGAAAAATTAATAAATCATTGAAAATGCAACTATGTTCAGTTTTGAATTTTAAAGTTGAGATTTGATGCTTTATTCCGGTATTTTGTTTTTGTTGCCTTTTCTGCTCCATACAATTTCGGGATTATGCATTTGGGCAAATTCAGGACAGAAATCTATGGCTTAGTTTTTTATTTAAACTAGGGAGACTAGTATTTGTGAACTTTTTGTGCTGCTTTACATTTCATGGTGTGATGAAAACACTTGCTCATTACCATAACACCTCAGAACAAATGCGTAGAAGTGAAGTGAAAACGGGTTATTTTTTTCTGCTTATGTTAGCGTATTTATTTATTGTTAATTAGAAAGAGTAAAAAGAAAAAGAAAAATAGTCAAACCAAAAATACTAAAGAGGAGAAGTGAAATCCAGTATTCCTTCTTTTCTGTATCCATATGCATAATGATCAGTTAACCTGAACATACAGAACTTTTCTGTCTCTTTTTCTGATTTCCTTTTCTGTATATATGAAAGCGTTCCTAAATCTTAAAAATGTATCATCAAGAAGTTACATTCTTTATATTGTATTTTAAATGTCTGCTTTATTCGGCGCTATACTTTAAAGCAGAGTTTCCTAATTTAAGAAAAACAAACAAACAGAAAGCTGTAAAAAAAAAAAAATAAACATCCAGAGTGAAAATCAAAGCGATTTGTGGCATTATTTAAGCCATTCTGTCTTCATAATAGATGACATACTCTTTGTTTCATGTCCTGTTTTTAATTAAAGTATTGTTTTTAAGAGGGATGAGAAATATGATTTGGGGAGGGCTGTTCGTTTTTAAGAAGAAAAATGAGCTTGGATTGAACGCTTAGAAATGAAAGAAAGTTAATTTTAGGGGGAAATGTAATGTTTTTATAATAGCTGAACAAGTCTAATGTACTTTGATTTGTTCGGGGATGCACCATTGAAAAGTTTTTTGGGAACGAGCCTTTCTTATTTCTTCGCTAAAATGCTAATAAACCGAGCAAAATCAACTTGCCCTCTTAACATACACCTTAATGTAGACAGATTTAAAGATCAGTCCTTTATTTGCACACTGAAAACAGTCACGAGAATATACCAGTGCACCAGCTATTTTAACTAGACATTGCTTCTATTTTTAACCTAAATTCTTACTTCTATACAAAGAAATACAAGATAACAATATCTGAGTTATGTGGAAAGTTCAAAAGCGTATACTAGTTGGACTAGGTTGACAATAAACTAGTATCTGGACATTTTACTTGACAAAACACTAGGAAAAATGATTTAATATAGGTTAGAAATAAAAAGGCAAGAGCTTCAAAATAATTTAATTGGCAAAATTAACTGTGATCAGGGATTAATTTCTGCCCTTTACTCATTCTTAGAATTCAGTAAAGTGTCTTATAAGCCTTGGTCTTTTGTATTAGAGCCTGAAGACAATTCTTTGTTCTTCCTTAGGGTTAGCCTAGTTCTCAGACTTGCACATGGCCATACTTGAATCTCCACGTCGTGATATTAAAGATGGATATTCCTGCATTATTCTCATCATTGTTTCTAATACAAAAAGCACAGAGTTCATACATAGTAAAGACGTCTTTTTTCTGAAGCTTTCACGTTGAGAAGCTGAAAAGGTATTTTACTGAAGTTCGGCTAAATTGCAGAAACAGGTTCATCCAGAGGACAAATTTTCTATCCGATTAGCTGTATTTCAGCCGGGAAGAGTGACCTCTAAACCCTTAACCTTTTGGACCCTAACTACTCTTCCTTTTTTCTAACATGGAGAGCAGTTAGAACCAGCATTTGGGAAGGGCTTTCCTCAGACAAGTTTCGAAGTTGTTGAAAGCAATTATTTTAAAAATCAACGTTAACTCTACACAGTCGTCACAAACCATGTATTTTCTGTCAAAATTAATCTGAAAAAGAAGCTCTGGTTAGTCTGATTTACGATAAATCCCGCTATTGTTTACCTAGTGTCTGTGCTGAGCAAACTGTGAACCATGCAGACATGTTATTTTGGGGAGGAAGCCCACAGCTTTGGCTTCCTTTGTGTAATATTCTTTAAAGTAACTTGCTCAGAGAAACAAATCCTTGATTTGTATGTGTTAGGTTGAGATGGATACCTAAAGTGAAAGGGCTAAATTCTGCTCTCAGGTGCAACCTCTCTCTGCTCCCCCCGTTGAAATCTACTGAAGTAACTGAAAAGTAAAACAAGGATATATCTGAGAGTAGAAGTTGGCCCATTGTCTTTTGAAATGTTAATATCTTCTGGACGAATGTTTGGTTCAGACACAGCTCTTAAAATCCTATTTACCAGTCCAGTTTGAGCAGGAGTTTAAGTTTACTTGGTTACAATCACATTAATAAACTCTGAAAATACTTGAATTGAGGCACCAGCGTACCAAAATATATTATTTATATTTCTGCCAGTGCTCAGAAGGTTCAGGGATGTACATTTCTGTGTAAGGATGACTACAAACACTAATTTGCTGTTATCCCCCATTTTACTCCACAGAAAAGGCAGAAGTGTTTTTAACTCTCCTGAGAGGTTACGTTATATAGCTTAAGAAGTAAAGATGTTTCTTTTTGCTTATCACGGATACAATGTTGTGTAGTCTTTTGTTATAAGATTGCATTGTCCAAAAATACTATGATATCTGTCAGCGTGTGATGCTTTTTATAGGCTTTATCAATGTTTTGCTGCCATTCATTAAAGTATTATTTATACTAGCTGTCTCCTGTAGTTTTGATGTAAGTCCTCCATATATATTTGAAATAAAAAAAGGTGTAGAGAAAAACATTCTGTTTTGTACCTTGACCAAATTGTCCTTATCATATGAATCTCCATTCTCTAATTATGCAGGCCCTTCCCTGCATAATATTGTAAAAACATGGAAGCTTATCTATAATCCCGAAGTATTATATCCAACTGTCCCTTTGAACAGTTTTTCTAACAACATTGACTAGAATGGTGTGACTTTGGGACAAACTGAAGTTTGTATTTACATTCAGGCCGCAGTTAAAGTGTCCATCATCCATTTGTTAATGTTTTACATTTAACAAGCCACTCTTAAATGACTCACGGATGCATGCACGCTTGGTAAGTATTAAGAAACCACACCTGAAGTTACCTCGAACCCTATACAAGAGGTATGCACTTTAGGTGGGTGATGAAAGAAATTAATTTTAAATTAAAAATCAGAGTGAAATGGGGTCGTTTTTTAAATTAGAAGCTGATCTCAATAAGACACAAATAAAAGAAAAATGTAGAATGTTGAACTTTCCTGTAGACCTGTAGCAGACTCCTCCTTTCTTTTTGATATAAGCACCTCAAACAACAACAACAACAAATTTCTTACTACAAGAGGTCGATTGCACTATTTTTAGCTCAGATATATGTCACATATGACTTATCTTTTCTTGAAGAGTGGCCAAGGCATGAGTCCAAAAATAGATTATCCCTCTTCGAACGTGAAATGAACATAACGCCATAAATAAGGCTTGTGCCCTGAATACAATGGAATGCAGGGGGGAAGATGTGCGTACATGTGTGTTTTTAAGTACCCAGACATTAAGTTTAAATATTCAGGCACATTTTCTGATTATACTTTGACCGTCTTGTGTCTAATGGCTCCTCCTGTTACTACCAATACATCAATACAATTCTGTATATTATATCACCACTAGTCGTTAAGGTAAGAATGAGGAGCAAAGGCAGAGTCAATAGCAAACACCACTCACTGTACAGTACAGTAAATAGGGACCTTTCAATGCAGAGCCACAGAGCTTCCAACGGCCATATTTGTTATCCTTTCCCCCTGATTTTTGTAACCGTATAGACCAAAACGGTCTTGCTAGGAACAGTCATAACAGGCAGAATTCAAAGTGCAAGGAAGATGATAAGAATAGATTTCTACAAGTCCTGACCACGTGATTTGCGAAATAATTAATTCAGCACGTCCCTTAAGAAACACGGAGTCGTCATTAATCTGCCAAGCAAAGGACTCTATCAGACTTGAAAACTGAAGAGATCCCAAGAATATAATATACAAAGGGTGTAGGCTCTTTCCCTGCACACCTATATCTTTGGTAGCAGCCGAAAAAGAGAAGCTTGGTATGTAAACATTTTACTTTTTATTCCTTCATATTTAAATCCTTAATGAACTTAGCTGTCAAATGCTTGACAAATAGGACCCTTTGCTTCCTGATTTGGAACCATGCAATAGTCAGAAGTTGGTCTAGGCTTGTGTGGTGACCTTAGATTCAGAAAAAAAGATTTACACTTTATGAAAAATTATGATGTTGGGCAAAGGCTTCCTTTGTTTATGTGTGAGTGCGTGTATACGTTCTGCATAGAGGTAACAAGAAGGCAAAAGGAAAGGAAAGGGTTTACTTTAAGAGCTGTATGTGTGGTGAAATGGGAGAAGATTTACTGGTTGCTTATGTCTTACTGGGAACAATACTGGCTGTCAGGGCATCTGCTGCCCATTCTTAAAATGGTGAGAAAAGGCCCTGAACTTCTTTTCAAGCAAGGGTCGTAAATTTTTCTTTGCGTCATAATAGAAGGCTATAAAACTGAGTTGAAATTTTACCCAAGGCAGGTTTTAAGCAGCAGATAATGAATTCCGAGCTTGCTTCTCTCCCCTCCCCCGACATTACTGCTACGATTACACAAAGGGAAGGGTTTATTTTTATTTTTATTTTTGTCGGGTAAATGCCCAGTTTTGACCTGGTCCTTTTCGGTTTCTATCTGAAATGATTAGCAGAGCATTCGTGTGTGTGTGTGTGTGTATGTGTGAGTGGCGCGGGGGCGGGGAGAGGATGTTGAAAACAGAAAAAAAAAGCTATGAAAACCCCCCAGTCTTTGGGTCATTTTGCGGGAGACACACACTCTTAGAACTTTGAACCAGTAGTCCACGCTGAAAGAAAATTGAGGGTTGCAGTTTTTATATACAAACCATGTTTCCCCATCCTATAAAACACAGACCGCAAGGCTGAGATTTCTCTATTAAACCCCATAGTCGGTTGGAAATACTTTCTGCGAACAGGATATTCTTTATTATCCCTCGTTGGAGTAATTTCTAAAAACCCAGATTGTAGCTTTTATTACTTCCGTTTCGGTGGCAGGACAGAGGCAAAGTTTCCTCTGTTATGAATTATACATTCAAACAATAACACATTAATTCAATTATTCAAAGATGACAAACGCGTATGCGCGTTGGTGGTGAGACTAAACACCAGCTTTGCTGCTTCACGATAACTCCTCTGTTTTCATCAATGAAGTTTATATTATCCTCTTTGCCCAGAAAGAAACCAAACTCCATAAAGCCACGCGGTAACATGGCCCCGAACATAAATTGAAACGCTTTAATAATAACGTTTATTCCTGCATATAGCCTGGGATATTTGATCAGTTTGACAATTGCCGGAGTTGTTGTTATAAATCATCGTAAGTAATTCCTGAAAGGGTGCGAGGCTGCTGGGGGGCGGGCGAAGACTGTAAATCTTTCTGTTTTATTGCTCTATGAACATATGCTCCGACTGAAGAAGTCTTCAGATCCTTTACTGGAGACAAATTCACTCAAAGCTTGAGTCCTACTATCGCTGGAGGTTCACACTTCTTTATTGCTTTTGCGGTCCCCGTGCAATATCTTAATTTTTGCTGTTGTTGTTATGTTTATGCCGTATAACAACTTAAATGAACCCCTCTGTGGCTTTTGCTAAGAGATATTTACAAATTAAGCATAAAAAGGGAGATTTTTCTTCTCAATCCCTCCTCTTGATCTTTACTTGATTAATGGCGCACTTTGCACTTTCACTTTTGTGTAACGAGCAAACGAGATTTTCGTCATTAGAAAATGTGTGAACACTATTCCGAATATATATATTTATATATATCTATATATACATACACACACACATACATACATACCTCTATGTAAATACAGATAGATCTATAGATAGATACACTGATATAGAAATATATGGCTGGCAGAAACTGATGCAAAGAACAATCGACTTTTACTTGATGCAAGATTCAAGTACATCATTTCCAAGAAATATAAGATCATAAATCCGGAGTCCTAAACAATAATTTACCTTGAACGCGTGCTTCAGTAACTGGACTGCATTCT
This sequence comes from Malaclemys terrapin pileata, assembly GCF_027887155.1. Lineage (NCBI taxonomy): Eukaryota > Metazoa > Chordata > Testudines > Emydidae > Malaclemys > Malaclemys terrapin. The sequence continues at coordinate 38,021,224 of NC_071515.1, read as the reverse complement.
TTTTTATAACTTGTTTGCAAAGTCAGGAAAAGCAAGGTAATTTAGATAAATGTTACAATACACTTATGGGTAGTATTGTAAGGTAATACGTTACTGTCAGATCTCCATGCTTTGGATGGTAATGAAATCTTAGTAGATCCTAGATTAGATGCGGTGTATTTATAGCTATAGACACCTTAGAAAATCAAACAAAGGAGCTAAAATACATTTTTACAGAATTTGAGCTTTTCAGGACATTTGTATACACTCATTACATATAGAAAGAGTGTTCTAACTGTGTGTACATGTACAGGTATTCATGTATACATATAGTGCTTTCTCTATCTCTTGGTGTATATATGTATATACATATACAGAAAGAGAGAGAGAGAGAGAGAGACAGAAAGAGATCAGACTCAGGGGACAAACAGAAAGTAAGGCGATTTTTCTAAGGCTTCTTTAGTCTTCCGATCTGGAAAATCTGAGTTTACCTAAATGTTTCCCCCTATAGAGAAGGAGAAAACAAAGATTAGTGCATATTAGTAAAACCATTTCAGACAGCTTTGTAGTATATATTGGTACTTCAAAGTTTTTATTAAACCATATTTTCGGTCACATAAAATCCAAATTTCTTTTCATCTTCTATCGGAAATTTCTGATTTAATAATTTATTTGATCAGCGATGGCTGAAAAATCTACCATTCACATTAATATCCTGTGTATTTATTTTACCCCCAAAGAAAAGGGTTAATATAATCGGGATGATAGAATGTTCATGGATTAAGGGATCCTTCCACTGAAGGTTGCTGTGGTAGTTCAATTTGTCTAAGAATGCTTGATTTCTCTGGGAAGAGAAGGTCTGCAAAGTACTTTACCAAAAAGATCAATTTATCCAAAGGGATTTGTAACACGTCGGGAAGGAATTGTTGCCCTTTGGTACCTAAAACAATAATACAACCCAGGAATGTGAGACGTTTTTGCATTGGACTGCTGCCTTGCTTTCACGTGAAGCTTATGGGTGCTTTTGGATCCCCGTGTACTACCCCCAGACATGTGTACTCTGGGGGGCTTAGAGAGGACGGACATTGTGAAAGTTCCAGCCTCAATCAGAACAATCTGCTCTCAGGATCACGTGAACAAATATGCTTGTATTTTAAGGCAGCGCCTATATTTCTGATTATAAAGGGGTTTCTGTTGCTCTTCTAAAAAAAATCATAAATGGCCGAACGATTTAAAACCAAAACAAAGCACTCGCCGGCCAATTGCTGACTTTTATTCCGTGGGATTGATTGCCAAGGACTGTTGTTGTGAATTAAAAACAACGACAACAACAATAACAACAACAAATTCCGAACTCCACTCGCCCTCTTTTATTGGTAGTTGAGCCTGAACCTGTTTTCATTCTATCGGGAATACTGGTGTATGAAAATGTCTGTAAAACCGCAAGATCAGGTTTAGGACAGTACTGTCTGCAGACAAAAGGTGAAGGATATATTCTAACAACTGCAAGCACAGATATTGAGACCGAGGAGCCCAGGATTATGATAAATTGATACACAGGTAAGCAATTGCATGACAAAATGGAACCTTTAACCATAGATCTGCATTATCGCCTTTAGTCAGAGACTAAATATAACTTGTTAGTAATCTGTGATCTGAGTGCAAAATATGTCTAGAAATATGTTTCCATCTACGTTTATAGCAGTATCATCATAGTTATATGCTCTTTTTTTTTGTAAACGAAACACTTTCCAAACGTTCAGGAGAATATGTTTGCCCCGCTCCTGGTTTTGGTGGTTTCAAGTATGGTATGACAATTGAACAAATAAAAGAAAGAAAAACTTTTTCATGTACTGTCACTGCCAAAATACTATAGAGCATCCTATTAATTCGCTGACTTGGACTGCTGGGCAGGGTGTAACCGGGTTGATCTTTATTGTACGATTTGAATCAAATTCACCGGTAAGGGAGCCTCCACAAATGGTTTCTTGAATGCTCTTAGCAAATGCACTCACATACTCACGTATTTCCTTAGCCTTTCGTTCATACTTATCATTTGATGCTGTATTTTTATCTGAGCTACTGGTTTTTTATTTATTTCAGTCACACATGCTGTTAAAGTACTATATGCTATTCATACACCAAGAAGTTTTCTTTAAATCTATTTCCATAATTTGTTCAACTGATAAATGAGACAGCGAGTTCAGCGAGGGAATGTTTAGTGGAGGGTTTGGGGTCTAAAAGCAATAAAATACAAACAAATTTCATACCTATTTTGCCTAATAAAAATAAATGGATCTCACAGAAACATGTTTAAACCTTAACTAAACTTTTTGCTGTTTAAAATAGCCAGAACCTCCCACTAAATGCAAACTTCGTGTTTTAAATAACTTTCTACCTTTTAAAATATATGAATTATGGAAGATCTTTCCCGATTATACTTATTGAAATGAGCATAATATAACATCCAACCTTTGTGTTGGGTACCAGAAACTCAGAATAAGGCACTGCTGGACGAAATCTGAACAGAAGTCTTTATATCTCTTAGGCAAATCTTCCTTCATTTTAGATGCTCATCCATATTTATGCAGAACAATGAAAGGACGGAAAGAAAGTTGTTTTGTCAATTGCGTGTGCTCTGCTCGATCAGAACTTAAAGGCAATGAACATTTTTCTTAGCTGTATGCCTCCAAGCTGCTGGCCTGCCAAGTTAGTCAGCTGAATCCAATTACTGCAAGCAGCATTTCATTTGGCTCGATGGAAGCACTCACTTATAACTTCACCTAAAATTTCAATAATACCTATATTGGGTCCATGCCTGAATAGTTCTAAAGATTTCCTGGGATTTATCCCTGGCAACTTTTTATCAGAGCTCAGTTCTATTTCTTTGACGAAGCTTCGGTGAGATGGCATGAAGTCAACGTGTTTAAGCATCAGATCCTTAGAAATACAAACTTCGGATGTTGCTCGCGTTAGGGTAGAAAATATATCTCTGCAAAACTGGTTGCAAAGTAACCCCTGTCTAGAATAAGGATGATATCACTGAGCTGGTGGTGAGGCTGTAGTGCTGCTGCAAAAAGGATCAGAAGTCGATAATTAATTAGACACAAAATGAAAACTTACCATATTAATCAACAGCGGATAACAATGACTTGATAACAATATTATGATCTCTCCGGTCAAGAGCTAAGGTGTACCGAATTTATGCTTTCTTCTTACACACTGTATCGTACTATTCTATTTCTAATGAACTCCGTTATAAAAAAAAATAAAGCACTTAAAGTTGACGTACGCCCACGTGAATATATTATATAAGACGTTACCGGGACAGGCCTTGGACCAAGAACCTGGTAGAGCATCGTGTGTAATCATGAAGCGCCACTTCCCAAACTCCAGTTTGCCAGCATAAATTAAGGTGAATTGGAGGGGGAATGCTGCATCATACTGCGTTTGGATAGGGACAGAGAAGATTTGGTGGAAAGTTGCAAGCTCTGTTATGTTGTGAGCTATTGGAGGCGCTTCCGTTGGTTGTTCATTAAGTGGTGAGTTATTGCTATACAAGCCAAAGGTCATTTCAAAGGCTTATGGTTGCTAGATATCGTCTTTATAATGACCTGGGCTTTTTGGTGGGGGGATTTTCTGGCACTCCTTATGTTCTCAAATTCCTTAGTCGACACGTTACAGAAGGAAATGCAAAATGTTCATGTTGATCCACAAATATTTGTTGTGCATGGACAGCAGGCTAAGTTTCTATCTTAGTTTTTTACGTATCTTAAATAGGGAATTGAAAAGGTAGTTCCAACTAAATTTTTATTCCTCTTTCCTAAATTCATAGATCAGAGCCGGGGGTGGCAGATCTGTGCACAAGTGCTGTGCCTTGTTTTTTCTTGTTGTGACAAAACCGAGATAACCACAGCTATACATAATGTATGAGAGCCGTGGTAATGGCGCTGTGGTCTTTCTAGTAAATTTCCATTCTTCTTAGTGTGATGGTTGGATCAGTGCATGCTTTTCCTTACTCATGCGAAATGCATGCAGTTATCACTTACACTGTACAGCGCTAGATGGATTTAAATCCTTTTGCTGAGGGGGGAAAAAAGTTACAATTCACAATTGCCATGTTTCCACTTCCTCCCCCTAAGAGGCAAAGAACATTGCTACAGTAGCTAGTAACTTGTGGAGGTGCTGGAAGCCTTAAGGAAGCCATGAGAATGTGGCACTGTTTTTTATTTCGATCCGAGTTGGAGCTATTTTATCAAACGTTCCGCCCAAATGGTTACAAAGCTTCGGGGCTCTAATTACCTGAGTGCTAGACTCACGAGCTGTATGTACTGCATTGTCTGGAAAAGTGGGACAAGGCCTCTATAAAGTTTTGCCGCTGAATCGTGTAAAAAACAAAGGCTTCTTTTCAAAGTGTTGTTAGTAAATACATGTGAAGCACCTGTTATCTGTCTAGTAAAAGAGCTGATGTGGAGTTGGAGACAGAGAGAATTGCTACATAAAAGGCGTGAATTTATTATGATATTTATCAAGAAGGAAGTACAAAACAAAACAGCTTCCACTGAAAGTTCTCACTTTTGTTTCAGGTACGTCCCAACGGATTATCCAAAGGAATCCGAAGATCCTACAAAAAGAGTTAAAGTCAAAAATCAAGAAAAAACATAAGTGTGGTGAGTTTTTATTTTTGTCTCTATAGATTTGTCACCTCGCTTGCTACAGAAGTAGTTGCCACGGATAATTTATCATATGTAAAGAACAAAAATGCTTGAAAGTTTATCACCCTAGTGTAAGCTAACATACATTACATGGTAACTGATAATCGATTTTCAAATCTATTACTGTTTAATAGCGTTAACCCAATACTTCAAACACGAAGAATGTTATTACTGTAAAAGCTATTTCACCTAAATAACATTATTTAAAATGCTGTCGCCCCATTTAAAGTAGCTCATTATTAAACCTATTTAAACACCAATGGAAGACAAAAGAAGTATTTGATAGAACCACATTCGGACCGATCCTGCTCCCACCGAATGGGAATTTGTCACCATCTTCAGTGGGGCTCTTTAAAAGCCAGTAACCTTTTACTGCTGCTTTTATGTACCAAAGGCTGGTTACAAACAGTAATATTAACGCTCCAGACCAATATTTTAGGAAGACCTCTCCTTTGCTCAGAAGAACTCTGAAATCGGTCAGATAGAAAGACCAACATTATGATCCTGATTTACCAATGTTATCAGGTGGCTCCCAGAGTCTTAAATCACTGGAAGAGAAGCAGAACATACACCTATTAAAACGCGGCTCCCTCTGTGAGCCATTGTGTACAATCTATAACACGAATACATTTCAGTATCAGTGGCAGCCATGGTCAAATTACATCAGTCACTCTTCCCCCACAAAAATTGGGAGGAGGGGGAGTTAATCTTCTGGAAGTCTTCATGTTGCAGTCTATCCGTCCGTTTCGTAACCTATATTCCAGCAAATCCAAAGACCGTTAGTAGAACGTGATTTGGGGGAAGTGGGGAAGCGGGGTAAAAACAATAACAGATAAGCAGAGAGGGGTTCAAAAGTCCCTGGAAACGTGAAGGAAAATAGTCTGTGCTCTGATAGAGAAGCAGTAAAGAAGGAAACTGTTTGGCTACTTTATATATATGTCCCCTTCCACGCTGCAAATAAGGAAAATTTGCGGAGTAGGGAATTCTTTTGCTGGTCTTCCTCCTACGCGTAGCCTGTTTTACCCTTCTGAAAGTGCTAGGTCTTGAGAAGTGTTTTCCTTTTCATTCCTTACTGAAGCGTTTACTGCCATAGTACTAGCAGTCATAAATTTTGTTACAAACCACAGTGACAGGTGCATTGATATGCACCGTGAGAGCTCCGGCTGCTTAATAACCACTCCACTGGCCGCTCTTACTGCCTGTTATTTATTCGGTATCATATTAGATATTGATCCTAAGCAGAATTAAGTGTAGTGGAAGTATTAGTAGAGAACTGCTTAATATGAATATGTTTGGGTGTCGGATCGAACACAATTGTGAGACTGGAAACTTGTCAGAATTTGAGGTTGTTGTATTTCGTGCACGTGTGTGTGTGTGTGTGTGTAAGTGGAAGAATCAGGTATTTTGTCTAACAATCTTGCATCTCTTATATCTAGTCTGATTTCCAGATATAAACTGTATGAGGAGTAGCAGCTTCCAAGGGTTTGGAAAACAGAGACAGGACAAAGGGCCCCATTACCATATGTAATGTATAACGGTTCAGATGAGGTTAACCTCTCTGGATAGTAGGGAGGGAAACTCGAAACACAGACATGGATACTTCGTGGTTGCCTAGCCCTACTGCATTTCAGTCCACCCCCCACAACGCTGGCAAACCATTTGGAGGTTACTTTTCTGCAGACTGTCTTTGGCCAAACCAAGAAGTGTTGAGCCGGTGCTTTTGGTGTTACATACAAAAACATGGCCTTATGCATTGCGCTTGTAAAGTCAAAACGTGTAAAGATTAAAAAAAAAAAAGATCTAAAAGATGAGCCACCAAACAGTTGAGCATTGTCCATGTGATTTATGGCCCATTGCCTCCTTTTTAGGTTCAAGCAGAGTTCACAAGCAGTTCGTATTTCAGAAAAGAAATAAGGCTTTTAACAGTTTTTCAGTAATATTGTTTCTTAAGATTCTGTGTATTCTTGTGGGGACTATATTTTATTTTGTATATAAAAGAATAGGCACAATGCTGTGTTGTGTTAACAAAATGCTTCAGTCCAGATTATGCCTGAAAATGTAAATGATAAAGGTAGAAAATTATTAATTGAGTGGATTATTTGCAAAAAGTAAATTATGAAAGATAGTTAAACCATAGATAGCCGAGTCTGAATCGTTGTATTTTTTTAGCACTCACAATAAGCCTTTGATTATTACTTCTTAGGCCTCTGTTTATTGCATTCTTCAGGGTGGGGTTGGGGCTAAGCCTCAGTTTTTCTGCCCCTACCAGCTTCCCAAAGAGTTATCAGCTCATGTTGATGAAAGAAAAGAACTCCTCTGGTGAAGCAGTATTTAAGATGAGATGGCAGCATAAACAATTTAAAGTGACCTCGAATTTTCGTTATCTTAGTTCAGAATATATATTGTGGTAACTTTTAGAAAGAATGCCAATGCTAATGAGTTCTACACATTACTAGCAGCAAACAAATACAATTAAAGGTAACATACTACTAAAGCCTTGCATAAATATTGACTGAGGAATAACAATTAACAGGACTGCTTTAATATTTTAGAACCACTTTCCTGTAATATGTTCATACATTTAGACATTAAAGAAAGACACCTGAGATTTTCTCAAATACAGGCTATGTTGTCAGGTGAAATATTCCGTACTTTATTTTGCTAGAGGGGATAAAAGATGCATTTTTAAAAAACGCATAAAAATACTAAGGGTACCAGTAAAGAAGTTGTAGCAGCCCCATTATAGCATTGATCAAAACGACATGTTACTTCCCATCTTGCAAAAGATAAAATACAGATTTACATTCAACAAATTGTTTATAGCTTTTGTATCCGAACAAAAATATTGATTATATGGAGAACTTTTCATTTGGATACATTTTCCAGACCAAACAGTTTGAGAGGAAAATACTGAAATCTGAAATAAGTTTTGCATGCTAATACATAAACAGTACATGGGTTGTAATGAAAACCAAACCATATAAATGGTCTCAGATTGATTCGATTGACAATAACTAACAAGAAACGTTGGGTGAAAGATTTTGAGCAGGGTAAAATTAATCAAAGAGTTAAGATAGGGTAGCTGACCTAAGCGTTTTTCTTTATAGTGCAAACTTAAGTTACTGAATGGTGTTAGTTATACTTTAACTTCCTAGGAATCTTTCAAGGAAAAAAGAGGCAGAATTTACAATAGAGATGGAATTTTCTATTTTTTTCAGGTTCTAATTCGGGTTCAATCCATCATGTCAACTGGGGCTCTTTCACACTTTTGCGCCTGCGTGTCCAGAAAAAAAAAGGGGGGGGGAGTGGGGAGGTGGGTTTATCTCTCATACCAAAATGGTATAGGAGGGTCACCAATCAAGCATATTATGGATAAATATATACACATATATGATAACAAAATAAATGATAATATGACAGTGCAGCTGGAAAAACAAAACAAAAGGAGAGGAAGGGGTATATGTGGTTTTAGAACACATTCTGGGAAACACAGGGGAGGAAAAAATGTATAGATACAATGCACAAAAGAAATACGGTATTTAATTAATTTCCATACATCTGGGATTTTTTAAACGATCTAAAGTTATACTACAATGATACTGGGGGACAATGTAACCTCACATTTTTCACTGAAAGACTAACACATTTATTTTTAATGGCTCAGGTGTTTTGACGTAAATGTATTAAGCGTCAGTTCAAAGTTAAAAAATACTAGAACGAGGGTAAATTAAACAAATCCTGAAATGTGTTCCTAAAGTCTGGGCGATTGTTCGCACATTATTTCCGCCATTATCAGAGGATCTGTTCAGATTTGAAAGAGATGGGGCCCAATGCTCATCCCGTCACTTAAGTGATTTGATCTATGCTTTTTGGTTAGAGAGGAAAGAAGGAAACCCTCAGAAAGACTTTGAGGGATTTGTCTGACTATTCAAGTAGATTAGGATTATTTTTAACGTATTTAATGTATTTTTCACACATTTATGTTCAGTGTAGCTTCTCAATCAAGTTAATCCATAGTCTCCCTCTCTCTGCAAAGAGAAAAGATCTGAAAGGAAGGCGTGTGAAATTTACAGATGAAGGGTCTGAAAGGAATCTGTATACTGGCCAAATCTTAGCATGTCTGAGTGTCAAAGTGTAGGACTGTGTGAATGAGTTCGTGTATGTGAGTCTATATGTAGGAATGTGAGGGAGTGTGTATACATGTGTGTTTGTAAGGGCGTGTGTGTGTGTGTGTGTGTGTGGCTAAAGGAGATGTCTGCCTTCCTGATAGTAGGGAGGGTTTTACAGCCTCCCTCTGCACGCGGGGCAGTGGTCACTTGCTGGTTTTAACTGGAGTAAAAGGCTGATTCTCTGTAACTTGCAATCTTTAAATCAAGATTTGAGGATTTCATTATTCAGACAGAGGTGATGGGCCTGGGTGGGTGAGGTTCTATGGCCTGTCATGTGCAGGAGGCCAGACTAGATCAGGATAGTCCCTTCTGGCTTTAAAGTCTAGGAAATCACACCAGTTCTTCTCAATTAAAGTTTCTTTTGTCTCTTGCTGTTCCCCCCTAGGTGGCTTCCTAGGCAGTGAGTGGCCCAGGCCGAACACGTGAGCCTCTGGGACCCAGTCAATGTTATTTGAGCAGGGTCCCCAGGCCTTGGCGATTCCAGAGAGCAAGATGCAGAAAACCGCTTACTACGATAACTCGGGGCTCTTCGGGGGCTACACCTACAGCAAAGCCGACGCCTACAGCTACAGCTCGGCCCACCAGCCTTATGCACAAGCCGCCCTGGACACAGACTACCCGAGCTCCGCCTGCTCCATCCAGAGCTCGGCTCCCATCCGAGCCCCAACCCACAAGAGCAGCGAGCTGAATGGCAGCTGCATGCGGACCAACGGCGGCAGCCAAGCAGGCACTCAGCCCCCGGGTATAGGCGAGCAGCAGCAGCCGCCTGCGCTGCCCCCCTCCTCCCCACCGAATCCCACCAATGCGGCCCCCCCGAAAAAAACCAAAGGCGGCCCCAATTCCTCCAGCTCTTCCACGGCCACCATTAGCAAACAGATCTTCCCCTGGATGAAAGAGTCCCGGCAGAACTCCAAGCAGAAAAACCCCTGCGCCGCTTCAGGTACCCGTCACGCTCCCCTCCCTGGGGTCACCCCTTCACGTCCCCCCAGTCCAGCTGTACCTGGTTCTGCTAAGCAGCACACTGATCAGCCTGGCCAGAGCCCCTCCCCAGCAAGGCAGAGGGGCCAATGAAGCACGGGGAAAGAGTGCCCCTAAAATCTTTGACATGTCGACTCTGTGGCGTCTGACATAGTTGAATGAGGGGTTCCTAAATCGAGTCCTCTGCGGCTCGGGGCCTGTTTCACTGTAAATAACAATTCTGTCTATTAGAACCCGAATTTGCGGGATGCTTTGGTCCCCTGCGATTTGAGCGAGGCTTTTCGAGGAGGTAATGCAGTGCTACAGGTTTACATTCCAGGTTTACATGTATGGTTTACATTCCTGCTCGCCATTCAAGCCGTCTGACGTGCAGAGGAAAACAGCATTTCCTCGCCCTCCGTCTAAACGCTTCAATCTGTCGTTCCTCCTTGACTCCGAAATGGCTTCTAGTACGGAGCCTTTAGAAATGTAGACAGCACAAGCACTGAAAACCACGTATTCCTAACACTCATTCCTGGAAAGGTCCCCAGTCTTTTTTCCAGTAATGGGAGCATCTCTTCTGATTTGAAAGCGATAAAGCCAGTCCCCTGTCTGTTTTACTCTTGCTAGCAGTTCTGCTGGTTTACAATCCTGCCATTTGGCCTTTGCTCTGGTTTGGGATAAAATAAAGGGGGACCAGTCCCCCCTCTTTCTCCATTCAGTTAAATTGAGACTATTCAGAAATCCCCCGATATCTAATTTATTTTCATCTCTTTTATTATCCACCATTGTTCCTTATTAATGACTTCCCCCGCCTCTGGTGCTTCAGAATCCGGATAAAGAATCCCGATTAAGTATCCGGATTAAGTAGCCTGGCCTGCTCCCACTTGAAGCAATGTGAGTTTTGACATTGTGCAAATTGGGAGCAGGATCGGGTGTTAGGTCCGGTAAAAAAAAAAAAAAGAGAGAGAGAGAGAGACACGAGTGGACAGAGGGACTTGGATATGAGGCCACTAAAGTCTCTTTGAGGAGTATCTCAGAGTGCTCAGACTCAGGGCATATTTTTAAAAAGCCGGAATAGTGTGTACCTCATCGTTAATTACTGTGATATGAAAGGGGGTTATACTGAAATCATCAGCAATCTCTGACACACTCTTTCCCGTAAAACGGTCAGTACTCTGCCCATTAAGTCTCAATTTACAATTTGAATTCCAGTTTGGTAATATCTTAAGGGCTATGTTACATCAACTACGCATCGGTGTGGTAAATATACACCTTTGGAAGAGAGCAGGGGAAAGCAAAGCCAAGGTACACGGGATTTGATCTGTTTCTAGTCACTGGCACAGGTTCGGTGAGAGTGAGTCTGCATGGACAGGGCACACACAGGACCAGTTCCTGACAATAGCAGAGTCATTTACCTCGTCAGAACTGGGACAGTGGCGTGTGTTGGTTTGGTTTGTACAGAACGATCTTTAGAGCACTGTCCCGTCCTTAGCTGGCTGCTGTGTCAGGGTCTATACAAGAATCAACCTTTATTTGTTTCTCTTCCTTCAGCAGGAGACAACTGCGAAGATAAAAGTCCCCCCGGCCCGGCTTCCAAGCGAGTCCGCACCGCCTATACCAGCGCGCAGCTGGTGGAGCTGGAGAAGGAGTTTCATTTCAACCGGTATCTCTGCCGCCCACGCAGAGTGGAAATGGCCAACCTTCTGAACCTGACGGAGCGCCAGATAAAGATCTGGTTCCAGAACAGGAGAATGAAGTACAAAAAAGACCAGAAAGCCAAAGGGATCATGCACTCTCCTGTAGGACAGTCCCCTGACCGAAGTCCACCCTTAAGTGGCCCAAATCACGTAGGATATTCCAGCCAGCTTCCAACTGTAAATAGTCTTAGCTATGATGCTCCTTCGCCAACATCCTTTGCCAAATCACAGCAAAACATGTATGGCCTGGCTGCTTATACAGCACCTCTCAGCAGCTGCTTACCCCAGCAGAAACGATACCCGGGAGCAGAGTATGACCATCACACCATGCAAAGCAGCGGCGGCTTTGCCAATCCCAATTTGCAGGGCAGCCCCGTTTATGTCGGAGGTAACTTTGTTGATTCCATGCCAGCTCCTGGCCCAATGTTCAATATCGGCCATCTTTCTCATCCTTCATCTGCTAGCGTGGACTACAGCTGCGCTGCTCAGATCCCAGGCAACCATCACCATGGACCTTGTGACCCTCATCCTACATACACAGATCTTACTTCTCACCACACATCTCAGGGAAGGATTCAGGAAGCACCCAAACTAACGCATCTGTAGTGGACTGGGACGGATTGAGAGAGCGAAATGTACTCACGTTTAAATTACCTCACTTTTCTGACGTTACAGTGTTACTTTCCTCTGAGTGCCAACAGTATTAGTGGATTTCTCTCCCCTAACAGCTACATTCTTTTTTTGCGACTCTAAATAAGTCAATGAAAAGGATCCTTTCTTTTATAGCTGTTTAAAGCATGACAGTGCAATATACTGCAAACCAAGGGGCTAATAATCTGGTAATGATGTACTTGAAGGTAAGTCTTATAGATCAATTAGTATTAGCAGCGCGTCATGCTGAGGTGTTTTTAGACCAATTGTGAACGATGGGATCTTGCCTGCATATAAACTTATTTCAGAGAAGTTAATTTATGAATTCTTCCGTAATGTAAGGATTGCATTGGACTAAATGATATGTATTTATTGTTTTAAGCGAGACATTTTTGTATCACTAATTATTTATCCTCGTCTTAATGTATTTATGTGGATATATGTAGAATTTATTCACCATAACTTCGGGAGATTGATTCAGGTCCCTGGTGACTATTACATTTCACCTATTTAGTATATTTGGTCTGAACTAGTTGAGAGAGTAGTTTTGAACAGTTGTAACAGTGGCTGGTGTTTGTAGTTTATGTAAGGATTAATTAAGACTGTAAGTCTTTAATAGAGTAAAACAAACTGTGGCATCACACAAATAGCCCTAACGCATTTTTATAAAGTGTATTTATTTCAAATTGTCTGGTGCCGTTTGAACATCTATTTAGATTTTAAAAAATAAGCCACCTTTTAAAGTTGGAAGTGTATCTGTTTTAATAATGCAAGCTGCAAAGCGGAACACTCGGCCATTTTGTTTCTGATAAACTTCTGCATACAAAAACCTCCGAGAGGTTGGCATTTATTTATTGATTAGCTATCTCTTGCACACATTAATTCGGTGGGCTATTTTGTTGGTATTACATTCTACCTATCTGAAATAGAAAAAGCTTAGAATGCAAAAAAAAATTAGAAACCATCTAATAGTGATAATTTAATTAGGGTTTCCATAGCAATCCGAGCTGCAGCTGCCCGTCTCCTTTGTTATTTATACTGTTGTCTTTATACTAACCATAAATCAATTTTTTAGACATTATTGGAAGCCCGAACTTAATTTCGCGCATTAAAAAAATGAAAGAAAATTGACAATCAAATATATACAAATGAAAGGAAGCCGCTAAGTGTAGAAACTGAGGTACAGTGTAGGTAAATAAACTATTCCGAGATGATCACAATAGCTTTTAGTTAGGAAAGTTATCTCCATCCATGTAATCGTCTGTAACAGACATTGATACATTCCTTGTGAAAACAAATCTTACTGCCATAATTAACAGAATATTTCATGAAAGAAACAAACATCTTGTTTCCTCCTTTTTATTTACATAATCTTGCCTGATTTACAACGATTTTGTAAACGTAGAAATGGTATTAGCAATGTTAGTAACCAGACATGTCCTTCCAGGAAGACATGATTCTTATCGCGTTTAAAAATGCTCAGTTAAGATTCAGATCTTCTGTATTCCCAGCAAAATCGTCCCGACGCATCACTTTTTAGTTTGACAAGTAACTGCCGCCCCTGCGCCATCCCCTGATGACAAGACCTGGAATTCCTAGTGTGAGAAATATTTAACTCCTAGAGTTCTGGTTAACCCGGGAAATCTTTATTTTCTGATCCTTGTGTTTCGCTGGACAACAATGCTTCGAAATATTATTTAGTTTTTCCTCTGTGTTATTTTTTAAATGTCACTTACGCTGAGAAAAGAAGTGTATCCTTTTGTTAAGTTTCAACTTTTACCCCAGCAGATTTGAATATACGTGTTGTAGATCTGTAAACAAAACAGAATAAACTACTTTGATCGAAGACATATTTTAACCACTTCGAGACCTACCATTGTTTTCTATGACACTCATCGATTATTTCGTCAGCGTTAAGCTATTAATATTTTAAATAAATAACCAATAAGATAAATAGTAATAAACTCTATTCGTGAATTATACAAATACGATGCTTTGTGTTACAGTTTGCAGGGAATAGATCAAAAACTGAACTGGTACATGTAGATTAGTTTTATGTTCTTCAGACGAAAGTATATTTCACTTCATCCGCCTATAAATAAAAAATGCATAATCAGTGTATTCCAGTTGGCATTTTATAGTATCTTATGTTACTCAACGTGCATCTTCTGAGTCTGCGGATGTCTACAATCCAAATGTTGTCTGCTGTTTAATGTTTTATGGGCTAGACTTCACATAGTGTCTGGGTTGGGTTATATTATTACTAGTTCATTTAAAATTCATGTTACCAGGGAAATTATTATAAATACACTTCCCCTTAACAAAGGGGGTTGAAGAAATTGCTTTAGAATAAAAACACAATGTTACCGATGAGCGCTGGTATATCACATCTTTGTATATCCTGGGGGCAACGCTTGCAAATCTCGTTCTCCGAATGTTCTGACTTTTGTGTGTGGGAGGTGGGGAGGGAGAGGGGTCATGTGATAAATAAATTCCGTTTCTTCTGGCTTATTCTGGTAGAGGCAAATCTGATGTAACTGCGATAGAACCCCATGGTCACAACCTAATTATGGGAAGTAATGTTACCTTGTCTATAGTGTTGGCATTTTTACAGTGTTTGTACAAGCACCCGCAATCTAAGAGAGACACTTTGGCATAAGCCGTCCTTTTCCTTGGCCCGCAGTTTAAAACGTCATAAATTATACAACCCGCTTTCACATTCAACATACACTCCGTTCCTTTTGCGCGTGCAGTTAGTTGTGTGAGCCATGGTAACCTAAACAAAACAAAACACGAGTGCAAGGACTGAGCTGTGTGAGGCTCCAAACCTTCATTCATTTCCAGGAATGAACCCCTCCCCCAACCCCACCGAAACCCATAGCCTAAGAGCAGCGAACCAGGTCAGGAAGGCTGAAGTTGGTCTTTCAATTCGTGTCGGCATCCTTTCACTAACGCCTGGTACAGTGACAGTCACAGACAATTCACTAGCCCTGAAAATTCATTTCTAAGCGGGGCCAAACAACCCCTTCTGACGTGCTGCTGAGAAAGAGACAAAGATGGCTTCGTTGCATGTCAGGCTTCTTCAAGTCTGATCTGAACCCCATTGAAGTCGATGGAACGACGCCCATTGACTTCACTTCGCTTTGGATCAGGCCCCAAATGAGCTTATTATAATAGCGCTTCTTGTTTGTTTGTTTGTTTGTTTGTTTTAAAATGGCATTCAACATAACCAGAGCAATTGAGAGTTTTTAAAAAAACAACCCGAACCTAATCAATGAGTGTGCCTGTTATCTCTGCTGGGTTATGCATTGAGCGAAGGCGGGGAATTAATTTGATAAGGATTAATTCCTGCTAAAAGAAGATATTTAGTGTGGAGCTGACGGAACAATGTGACCTCTATTTAAGCGTTTTGATTGTGGGGACCTCTTGTGATTAGTAATAAACTAAAGTAAAAGGTTTAGAGCCAGATCCTATTCCATATATAGTCAGTAGCAAAACTCACCGGGGGAAATCCTGGCCCCACTGAAGTCAATAAATGGGAGCTGAAAAGCACCTTTATTTTTGAATGTAAGAAGCAGATAACCTTCTGCCCAGTATAATCCACTTATTATTTACCATTTCAAACCGAGCTGTGCACAGGAAAAGTAACTCAGAAATTACACCTTTAAGTACCTCCTCCCTGGGTGGGGTTTTTTGTTGTTTTGAATTACACATTGTAGTTAGGCGACCTCAGTGGTCATAGAAACACTGAATTGAATGGGATATGCCTGTATGCTGAGGCTGATTTAAAGGCTGGACTGGTGCTTATCATCACCTATTATGCATAATGCTCCTTTGGCTGTAATAACATTTTCAATCTGTACAAAGACTGCTCAGAGTCCTGATCGCAACAAAACTAAAGGAAAGCGATCAGGGAGCACACGTAACTATTTTGTGCTGTTCTGATCTATAGCCATCCAGTTAGACCCCGAAAACTCCATTATAATCCACAGAACAGGCTAAAGGAAAACGAGAACCTGCCTCTAAACCACTTCATGGAAAAATAAAGCCTGATACCCCTTGTGCGTTACCAGTAAATGGCTTTGAATGTAGGAACTGTAAAGAGCAACTCCTTCTCCCCGGCTAAGATCATTTATACTAGAGAAAGAATTGGTGTCTGGGCTGGTAATAACCAGTCACTATGCAAGATATTTAGCATGTCTACTGACCACCTTCACTAAGCGTTATTCCCTTCGTCCCACTTGATACGGCTCCTATACAGCTCACATTCAACAGAGGGACCCTTGCAAAAGCACAGACTTTTCTGCAAAGCCCTGGAAACCAGCTAGTTAGTTTAAATGTCCCCTCGGTTGGGGGACGGGGATGGGGTTAGAGAAAAATGCTGGAGACTGAAATTTCTGTAAACTACCACATGACCTATCTGTATTTGACAAAGCTCGGAGAAATACCTATCTGTATATCCAGCCTTTTGGCTGGGGACTTTGTCATAATCTCTGTGCTAATAGCTCTACATCATTTACTTTAATATTTTATAGGCACAATTCCTGTAAATTGTTGTTTGGAAATAAATGTGGAAGTGGTATTCTTTATATCCCGGTATTCTGTTTGTCACGTAGTCCTCTTCTTCTGGAAACCCTTTCCTTCTGTTTGTATTTGGTAGTGCGTCTTACAATGGTCAACAGGAAAATAAAATGCAAGCCCCTAGAAAAAGAAATGCATGAAACAGTTCTCTCACATAGGTGACGCGGGAAACTTTATTCCCCCCCTGGATGATTTTATAACCGGTGTCTGGCGCTTGTATCTGTTTTAGAAATATAACTAAAATGTCTACAGTTGCAGGGTTCATCATACTTTGAGCCTTCTTCCGATGTATTTATGATTAGCTCCCTAGCACGCTCGTTAGAAGAACGCATCAGTAATAGCCGCACACTAAAACTGGCGGGAGCTCTCCAGCTTTGAAAGCCCTGGCTTTTCAAAGCCATCCTGCCACCCCCGCATTACGTTTGTGCACTGTCTGGCTTGCAAGCTGCCGTTCCTTTTCAGTGCGAAGGCCCCGTGGAATGCTGGAACTGGCATCTCTGATGCTGGAACAGACATCGCAACCCTCTGAAAAGGCTGCAGCAGATCTGGCACGGACTCAGGTCTAAGGGATGGACATGGCAAGTTCTGGCGAATGGAGTTAAAATAGCAGGAGGGGTCAGGGTAAAATAAATATCAAACCATTTGCACAGCAGCAACATAAAGAGGAAGCTGGAGGGAGACAACCCTGCCAAACAAACAGTCTTAAAAATCCATCTATTAAGAGTGTGCCAATAAGGTCAGGGTTGCAGAGCTGGCATGTAAATCGCTGTAAAACCCTGCAAACGTTATTGATGTAGAAGGGGCTAAAGAGAGGCGGCTAATTTTAAAACCCCGGTAGTGAATTGTTTGTAAGTAATAAACCAGCGCCCAAAGCAGACTTCCTTGCACTCAGGCAGCCCGGTGGAAAACCAAGGAAACCATCTGACATTGATTGGAAGGTTGATTCACGAGCAAAAGTTTAATTCAGCGAGAATTAAACACGAACACAGGAACATATAGCAAAAAAGGGTCCCAGTGAGGGCCCAGTCTTGCTCTCCGGACTCATGCTAATAGTTCCACTGAATCCGCTGAGCTCAAGCGTGATTTGGCCCTGGGTGATCCACGTTCTGCAATATGCAAATTGTTGAAATTCTGCCTTATGGTTCAAATTCTGCAACAGACTAACTTGGATCTGTTGCTGTTAAAGAAAGATGTCTGAGCAGTTAAATAAAAGCTGGAAGAAGAAAAGAGACAACGACACTCAATTTTAGTTCCTGCCTCTTTATATTTCCAAAGACTGCCAATAATAAGATACAATGAAAGCCACTGCAAATACTCTATAGTCTCAGAAGAACTGATCTGCACAGCTTTCACTATTCACCGTGTTTGTTATCTGCAGTAACGCTGGGGCTATCCAAGGGAACGTTTGAAATGCCTCGCCAGGAACAATAGCTCTGTGGCAGACAGGCGGCACAAAAAGCCCGTTTCTTCTACGTGTACAATTAGCGGTCAGTGTTGGTTGGCTCTAGGACCACGTGCTATTATATATTTATGAACCCACAACCTATACTTTTAAAAGTCGTGAGATCGGCTAGCTCAGAGTTACATTGGCCCATGACACTTCTGGAGACTAGATACCAAGTTAATCACTGAACAGGCAACAACTCTCCATTACCAAGTGAGCAGTTGCAGTGGGAAGGCTGTGGTCCTTGCTGGGAGCGGGGCTGGCGGGGGAGGAAGGAGGGGGGGGGAGTTCATCAATCACACAATGTGCACTCTTCACTCGACAGCGGTTCCTCCTACTTCAGCTCGAGTCTGGGCCAGCTGGGATTCGACCAGAAACCGCAGCAGGAGGAGGCAGAAACCGAAGCTCAGAACACCGCAATCTAATATTCACGGGCTGACGCGCGGCATCTAGTTTCCAGCAGGGAGGATGCAACTGAATCCGTTAGTCACAAAAAAAAAAAAAAAAAAAAAAAGTAACCCTCTGGTCGGGATAACAGTCTCCTCAGACTTTGTGCGTCTCCCGCCCTGCCCCCGGTAATTTTGCCCCTGAAGGCAATACACAAGTGGGCTTTGTCTACCTTATTTCGATTCAAAGCCATTATAGGTTCTATGAAGTCAGTGGTTCTCAAGCAGGGGTAGCCTACCTCTGGGGGGTACGCAGAGGTCTTCTAGGGGGTACATCCAGTCATCTAGATATTTGCCTAGTTTTACAACAGGCCACATGAAAAGCACTAGCTAAGTTAGTACAAACTAAAATTTAAAGCAGACAATGACTTGTTTATACTGCTCTATATACACTGAAATGTAAGTACAATATTTATATCCCAACTTATTTATTTTATAATAAGGTAAAAATGCGGAAGTAAGCCATTTTCAGTAATAGTGTGCTGTGACATTTTTGTATTTTATGTCTGATTTTATAAGCAAGTAGTTTTTAAATGAGGTGAAACTTGGAGGTACAGTAGGCTGGAAAGGTTGAGAGCCACTGCTCTAAGTGATAGCTCTGAGGACATCTTCATTGGCTCATATTTTCCTGCCTCCCATCTTACCTATAAAAACAAATCTGGAATTAAGCCAGAAGGATTTAGCACAAACGATTTAACTAAAACGTTTCCCTTAATAAAGCCCCCAAACTTTTGGCTACTTAATTAAGGGGCTCACATTCATGTACCGAAGTTAAAACGCTTAATTGGTCAATTAATTAGTCAATTATTTAATTCTATTTTTGCCTAGCAAGCTCCCTGGTGGAAAAATTGTAACTGGACTTGAAAATAAACGTAACTGTTATAGTAATTAACAACAACAACAACAAAAACCTTCCGCAGGGGTGCAGGCCCTGAGGTATTGCAGTGAGTCCCAGAATCTAAATCGGGGTTTCGCTCTGATCAGCCTAAAGTACTTAGTGGCGTTTCTTTAACATAACATAAAATAAAGGAATTTGTCAATGTAGGACCAATCCAACAAATTGGCGTGTGTGTGTGTTAACTGACAATTGTAAAGTGAGATTTTGCATTGTCTCCCTGTCATAGGGTGACCTGTGCCTTTAAGAGGGAGTGGAGTCGAGTGCACCTGTGACTGGTTACCTGCTGTCCAGTTAGGCTTAAGGGAAAGCACCTGGGCCTTATAAAGGGGGAAGGGATGGAGGGAAGAAGAAGGTTAAGGCAGTAGGAAGGAAACAGGAGAGGAGACCGGCGTGGTACAGTGACGTTGTAGAGTGTTAGACGGCTTCTCTAGGGCTATAGCGAATAGAAGGCGGTAGGAGAGTCTGGCCCGTCAGGGACCGAAATCTACTAACCAGGTAAACTGGGAGTGGCTTCCCAAAAGCAGGGAAGAGTGTGGATGTAGCTGGAAGGTTTGAATCCCCTCTGGGGGAAAGAGGAGAAGCCCAAGTCTGTGTTGAGACACCAGGGGGAAAAGAGGCTGGGTAGGAAGGCGAGAGAATGGAGGATTCCCGTCTGGGTGAAGGGGAGAAGCCCCAGAATTGAGTGTTGGTGTGACTAGTAATATAAACCGATTCAGCAGGGGAGTGTCTTAAGGCCTCTGGAGTAGTGGAGTTATTTAAGGAGTCCTGGAAAGAGTAAACCGAAGTAGGGTGCTGCAGAGTCATGCTTTGCCAGAAGGGATGCCTCTTTGCGCTCTGCTAACAGGACTTTCCCACGTCGTTAAGCCATTGGATTTGCACCACTTAATCTTTCCTACAGATGTTTATAGAGTCCACCTAACATGATAAAGGAAAGCGAAGACTCCGTGTCAGCAGCCTAGGTCTTATTTCAGTGACGCTGATGAGAATTACAGGGACTTTCCCTATTTATGCATAACAGGATACTTCGTGAAGACAGATTTTTCGTCTATGGGTGGGAGGTTCTCCGTTAGTCTCCCCATTTCATTTTCCACTATCACATTCACGGGGGGCAAAATCCTCTCCAACGCCTATCAAAACTGCTCCAAAGATCAGCCGAGGGAGAATAATGCACCTTCCTCAATCTGAAGAAGTGATCTGCCTCCACAGTGTGCCCATGTTTTCCCAGGAGCTGAATTTGGATTCCACTAGGATGACTTCATTTTTGCTAATGCCAGTTATCCAAATGCAGTCCTTACTTTATCCAAAACTTTCCAAAATAAACAACTCAGAATATCGGCAAATGCTGCTGAAATATTTATCATTAGCTTTTCATATCTACCCTCATGAAATGTACATGGTCAGTTTTCCTGGAGAGCCACTTGAAAAACATGTTCTCCAGAGTAATTTCAAATGAGAATGTGTATGACACAGTATAGATCTAGATTCACCAGTAACTGTCTCTAATAAACAACTTATCTGTAAAAATAAAATATCAAACAGTAAGGCGGGAGAATCCAAGTGCATATCTGGACTAGGGCTTCCTAGGTTTCATGGAGAATCTATTGTATCTACGCTAGTGTGGTGTAAAATTTTCTCTGCGCTTTTCTAGGTCACATTTAAATAATCATAGTGTCAATATAGGCTATGATATTAGGACCATCAAGGATGACAGGGCAAGGAAAACATCTCTCTTGGTACCTGGAAAATGTAAGCTTTACTCTGGAGAAAAGGATTGAAACAGTCATCCTGGAAAAAAAATGAAGGAGAATGAACAAAAGGACAAATGGGTCAAATTCGGAAGTACTCTGACTCTACTTGGGAAAACTACCTTTGACTTCAGTGGAGGCGCGTTTGAGCAGTGCCAATGCTTTTCAAATAAGTGCCTTCACTCCAACTATTTGTCAGACTTTCTTATTTTATGTTAATATTAATGACTCCAACTTGGCTTTGGAGTGAATTCCTTTAAGTGACTTGTTTGCGAAGAGGACGGGCGCCATTGTTCGCACCTTCTGCTAACATACTTTGGTTTAAGCTAGTTCTCTGCGCGAGTGGCGCAATAGCGCACTTGCGGGCCAGATTCCACTTATTCTGGACAAATGCCAGGATTTCACACAAACGGCCTTCTCTGTGCTGTGCCAGATAGTCAATAAGCCCGACAGAAACTGTGTGCCCAGTGGCTTCCCAAATCCACGCTCTTAGCCGCCCTAGCACTCCCTACTGACACTTCCTTTTCCCCCAGCTGTAAGATTCCCTTCTCCAGCCCTGAACTTCCCAGGATTCTTTTCCAGACAACCCCCTTTTAGAAAACCCTGTGCTTGCTTGGAGCTGATGAGCACCTCCGACTCCAATGAAAATGCCTTTCCCCCCCAAACTGTTTTGATCTCAGTGCCTGGAAAGTTTATACCAGACAGGTGTGTTGACCCTCATTATCACCATAGTCTGGATTTAAATGGACACAAAGCCAAAAACTAAATTTCCTGACCACACATCAGCTGGCGGCCTCAGTTGGTTAAATACATTTTTTTTCTGGGATCATAATGATCGAGTTCATAGCTGGATTCGCTGCAGGCTGAAATATGAGACTCCCATTATGGTGAATCACTGACAACATAGTTTGTAACTGTTAAAAGACGACTGTCAATGGGTATTCAGGGAAAATCTAATCCACGAATCTGTGTTCACAGTAATCAAAAACTTGGTTGGTTTTAATGTAGTTGTGTAGACACTGATCTTTTTTCTAACCTCAGTAACTCTTGATTTAACTGCACCACAAAAGCATTGATCAACATAGTGGTCCAGTGTCCCTGCTATATTTTATTTTATAACATGTTGATGTAGGAAAAATATCATCCAAAACACTTCTGTTTTTCTGCCATCTGTGCATTAGAAAAGGGCAAAACTAACGTTAAATAAATTTCAGCCCCAACTGTGGTTGAGTTGAAAGCTTAAAAGCAAAGATTTGTGAGAGAATGGGGCAGAGCCCTAAGTGTTCTACTGTTAGAATGGCCAGCTACTGAACAAACCCTTTATTTAGGACGGGTGAATGGATACTGGGCCTTTAACGGGGGGGGGCGCGACAAACTCTTTTGGGTTGTTGCTGCAAATCACAGAAATTTTCCTTGTTATTCAAGAGAAAATAATAAAGTCCTCATTTTGAAGGGCTGAAGTTGGCTAAACATTTCAGTGGACATAAGCAATGGCAAAAATGTCTAACAGGAGTTCATAACCTTAAAAATTTGTTTATTATTATTTCTTATTAAATGCTTCACTTGTGCTGCCCTACTAATTTCTTTTTTTAAGACCATGTCCCCCATCCTGCCTTCTTTAATGCAGTCTTTTCTTCCATCAAGTTATGGAATGCAGGATTGGGCCTGGGTGTCTACAACTTCCACTGAGAGCACTAGGATAAAAGTTTGCAACTTTGTTTCGAGGGAGCTGCAGGTGGCTCTGCTGCTTTGGGGAGTAGGTCATCATTTGTGTCAGAAGCAAGGGGTCAGTTTTAGGCATGACCCCTTAACTCTAAGCCCCATGAAAAATCTCCGGGGTAGGACCCGATTCTGCCTCGATTACATGACTTCAGTGGGAGTTGCACCCTTTTAACTGAAGACAGGATAGGACCTTAGGTAGAACTGAGTATTCTATGGGAGGTGTATGTATCCGAGGGGGAGTGTATTATTGTATTGGGGTGAGAATAGGGCTGAATTATGAATGTGCTTTCCCCCTCTCTTTTAAGAGTCTGCCTCTGAACTGTGTAGATTTCTCTTATAGAGAAGGACGCATATTTCAAAACTTTAAACTGTAGCTCCGTTCCCTTTCCTCCTATGGGCTACATGACAGGTGACACCTTTTCTGTCATGCGTCTTGAACTCCAAGGATACTCAAAATATTTAAAATACTTGCCTTTTTAGCGTGTAGTTATTTTCATTGTAACACTTCACGAAAACACAGTCACTTGCCTTGTGAAATCTAATCTTTCCCTCCATCAGATGAATTCCCTTCTGCCCAAGGGAAATGAAGTTTACAAAGTTAGAAAGTTTGGTAGAGCAGTGAGACTTACTCTAATCTCTTTCCTGTTTCCTTGTATTTATTTCTGTGCCAGTCATAAACACTTAGTAAACACTATTGTATCACCCTGGGGAACATGAGAGCCCATTAACATTGTGAGCCCTCGGATTCACTTTCAAGAGACTACAAAGCACTTATCTGATGGAGCAGGTCCATTAATTGCTGTGACGTGCAGTAACATGGAACCCCACCCAGATTTGAACTGTCTTTCGGATACATTTTAACCTCGGATTTCTTAGAAAACTCATCTGCATAAATGAAGCACCTCTCGGAGAGGAAACACAGGTACAGCGGAGGATGAGATACCACAAAGTTGGCAAAAGACAGTTTTCGCTATTTATTGCAAGCAAGGATAGATTAAACTGCAAAGAGAAACCTAGGAACACCTCTAAGATACATGATACACTACAACGTACAAGAAACTTCCGCCTTCCACTGAAATACATCAAACATTACTGTTCTATCCCACCTAAACGGTTGGAACAGTCGACCTAGGTTTGGCCAGGTACATTAACGTAGGGATGAAGGCTTTTCGAGCATTTATTTTGCATTTGAAAGCCTCCCGGCAGTGCTCAAAGTGACCGGGATTTCAGTTTGGGGAACTGCCAGTCCCCTTTACCTCCCGAACTAAAACTGCAGACCGGTACCGAGTCGGGCTCCCTGGAGTCCTATAACCACAATCAGGATTATAGCGGGGGTGCAAGGCAATGGGTAAGACTCAGACCACATGAAAACAGGCGACTTGTCCCTGGGGCGCGCTGGAGAGGCCGCCTGTGTTCTGCACCAGCCGCCTTTACCCCATTCTGCCGAGCTAAGCCCAGTGGCCAGAGCCTCCCTCCCAGTCTCACCTTCAGCTCCCTCCCCTGTCCCCGCACCTCTGCGGGGGCAGCCCGGGTCGGCTCAGGGCGATGCCAGGCGCTGCCTCCTTGACCCTACAGGCGCCGCGAGGTTCCCCGGGTCCTGTGCGCCGCAGCCCGCTTCTTCCTTGGCAAAGTTTGCGCCGGGGCAGAAGGCAGCTAGCAGCACCCAGCATCCTTGAGGTGGGCTCTCCACGGAGGGCTACGATTGGCCACCGGGCGGCACGTGCCGGCCCTCTGGCTCTATATTAGGACAATATTTACCTCCGCCGCTGCGATGGCTCTGGGAGGAGGAGGGCAGGTCCAGAGAGCGGCCCGGGCAGCATCCGCGGGCAGCAGCGGGCTCCTGCCCCGCGCCCCCGGCCGCTGGCCCAGAGCCGCGCCAGGACATGAACTCCTACCTGGAGTACCTGTCTCGCGGCGATGCCCTGCGCGCCCCGCCTAGCTTCTGCCCTACAGACCCCAGCGCCGTCGCCCTGCAGCCCTCGTGCCCCCTGGGCGGGGAGAGCGCGTACCTGGGCAGCCGGCTAGTGCCAGGCGCGGGGACTGCGCCCGGCCCGCCCCAGCGCACAGCGCAGCAGCCGCGGCCAACCACGGCCTCTCGCTTTGCTGCCTGCGCTCTGGCGGGGGCTTACGACTCCGGTCCACCTGCTGCTGACTTCAACGTCCTACCCCCAAGCTCAGGCTACGCCCTGCCCTACGGAGCCAGTGCCCAGCTGGAGGACGCTGGCGGGGGCCACCTGCGCTATGCAACTTCCATCTTCTCCGGCAGCGGATCGCCGCTCCCGGTGGGTTACAGCGCCTTGGCCGAGCAAAGCCACTTCCACCCCTGCCTCAAAGAACCGCCTGGCGTCCAGCCCGGGGGCTTCCAGAGCGTCTCCCCCTCCCCGGGGACCTACCCCAAGCCCACCTCTCCGGCCTCAGGGGGCGCGCTCGGCACCTTCGAGTGGATGAAAGTGAAAAGAAATGCGCCCAAGAAAAGTAAGTGTGAACCTCGGCGAGGGGGCTTCCTGGGCACAACTCGCTCTTAGCGCTTATGGAGGAGGAGAGCGGCGCGCCCTAAGCGCTAAGAGCGAAACGAGGATGGGATCGCTTGTAGGGCCACTCATTGTTTCCTTCTCTCGCCTCAAATACCCATGAGCAATGAACGCCCGCGTGAGACGTTCATGCAAAGCATTACCTTTGGAGCCGGCTTAATGCCCAGAGAACCGGCTCCCTTGCTCTGTGCCCAGCTCTCATTGCTACTGAACAAACGTTTTGTGTTGCAGGCAAACTCTCCGCCTATGGGGTGCATAGCCCCCCCAGCACCGTGCGGACCCATTTCAGCACCAAGCAGCTCACAGAACTTGAAAAGGAGTTTCATTTCAATAAGTACCTCACCCGGGCCCGCCGCGTAGAGATCGCGCACTCGCTCCGCCTTAATGACACTCAAGTGAAAATCTGGTTCCAAAACAGAAGAATGAAACAAAAGAAACGGGAAAGAGAAGGGCTGCTGATCCCTTCACCTGCCGGATCCCCCTCCGCGCAAAGCCCCGCCAAGTCAGGCAGGAATTCTGTACCCTCCTCTCCTGCCAAAGACTTCTGCTGATCGCTGCAGTGCCAGCTGTTGTGACAGCTACTTGCGAGGAAAGGAAGGCTGAGTTTCAGACATTTTAAAGAATGCATAAAGCATCGCAACAGTGTTAATCCTGCACAACCCGAGCCAAAAAATAATCATTTCACTAAGGCTATCACTGCCAATGAAATATTTGGGCTGTGTCTACCTAAGGAATTATGTAGCTGATTTTTTTTTTTATGTCGGACTGTAACAATATACAAGTGCTCGTTATTGCAACTTGTTTACATTTTATTTATGGGTATATCAGGGAAAGCTGTCAGTCAAAACACTCTGCTAATTTCCTCATTGGCCTTATGAATTTTTTGGTAAAGTAGCCGGCACACGCAGTGCCTGTATCAGTTTTAAAGGTCAAACAAGACCACGCAGAGTCCTCCAGCTTAGTAATATATATGCAACGAAAATAAGTTAAGGGAGTATTATTGCTATTAGTAAGAGAGCCAAAGAAAATGCAAACTGGCTGGTTCAGTTGAGTTTCTGCACTGACAGAGAAGTTTAACATTTGCACTACAAGGTATTTTAAATTGCTCCTACTTTTCAATGTGCCTGAATGGGCGGGGGAAACAATCATAATTCATAGAGTTCCAGTACTATAAGGACTAACTGACCTGTTAAATGTCAAAACTCCGAATTATCAACGCTGTGTCCGGATTTGTATTGTATTTATATTTTGTGAACAACAGGCTTTGTCTTGAATAATTCTGAATTTAATTAAGTGCTAGAGCATGGTTGTTGGTTTTTATTGAAAAATAAAATACAAAATCACTCAGAGCTGAAAAGTAGTGAAAATTAATACATAGCTACAGAACGGGTTTGAGTGAAATGGATGTGGGAAGGTTTTGGTGAACGGTAATAGCATCATTACTGTCTTGTTTTTATGCCTTCTGCCAGGGTCAGACTTTACTTCAGTATGTTTGACAAGTTATAACAGTAAATGCAATGCTTTTTGTCCCTCTTCCGAGGTCAGGGGTTTAAAAAAAGATTCTGACTGTGATGACAAAAACGAGAGGCACATATTGCCTCTTTCCCACCTTTACAGTGCAAAAGCCTACAGAAGTTTGCAAATAGGGTAGTTTTAATTAAAAAAAAACTTTTAGGGTTCACAGTAGGGAACCCGCATATCAAACGGGCGCAAGGGGCCACATTCACACTTCCAAAATCAAGAATCACAAAAGAAAGTTGAAGTAAAAAGGAACACGTGCATGTTCTTGTTTCAGAAGTTCAATGGATGACCTTCAGTCTCGAATGGAACCAAGAGTGAGACTCATGCTAGGGAATCTCCACTTGTTTTTTCTAGTAAATCACTGAACTACAAACATTTGAAAAACATCCCAGTATCAATCCACATGGATGAAATAGTTTAATTACCCAGGACATCACAATCCTATTTAAAAAAGCCTAAACCGCTGGGAAATAAGTGCATAATCCCCTCCTGATAAACAATGACTACTGAAAAGTCAGTCATCCAAAAGCAATCACTTCCATAAAAGCAGAACCCTAGTAATAGTGAACTCCGAACACATTCAAGATACGTTTTGTGGAGATCCCTTTTAACCAAAACTCACGGATTTTAAGAGTATGGAGAAATTAAAAAATAACCCGATTGGAAATCTACGTCACACTTTTCAATGTAATGTTTTCAATATTATTCTTATGTATTGGGCCCATCTGTTTTTCAACCGCGTAATGCTAATTAGCTCTCGGTTAAAACAACAGAGGACCACAGTGATGTATCGGTATTTCAAAGGGTCTCCGGGATGGACGCATTCTCAATGACCTCCGCTCTCTCCTCCAGAAGTCTTTGATATGGCAATGCACCCTGCTTTGAAAAACACTGACATCTACACATATGCAAAGCGAAACAACTTCACGGAATCCCTGACATATATTTCCTTTTCCAAAGGGAACTACTTGAAAGTCTCTCGCCTGCCCATTCAAACACACGTATGAAAATACACGGTGGCTTCACATTTACACCTCGAGGGAGGAGTAAATCTGATCTCCTTCAAGTTATGTTGTCTTGTCTTAGCAAGATCCCATCCTCATTCAAAGCCAGATTCTGCTCGCGTTGATCACACAAAATCATCACTGACCGAACTGGCAGTTAGCAGGAGTGCAGCAAGTTCTGGTTCCCCAACTCCATTTTTAACCTTTTAAAAGGGGCGTGGACAGCTTCTATCCTACCCAAAGACTTCCGAGGAGAGCAGGGTCAGCGAGAGTTCAGACAGAGAAGAGACAGAAACAAGGAAGAGTAGAAAATACTCTATCCTTTGCACTTTTTTTGTTGTCACCACCAAAAAGGCCAATATTTCTAAAAGCTCCCCGTTTAAAAAAAAAAAAAAAAAAGGTGTCCGTAGCACCTTATCTGCTCTCCGCAGGTCCATTGCAAGAATGAATGCCGGTTTGTAGTCGATGGCTGTAGCATTTACTGGATCCCTACTTTGTTTGTTTTCCCAAAGGGGACTAGCTTACTCCAGAATCTGTACAGTAATTCGAATAAACGTTTGAAAAGACATAGGCACAGTACCGAAGAGAGAGGCTATCAGGCAAAACTAAACTGATGCGATGATGTTGGGGGGGGGGGGGGGAAGGGAGGCTGGAGTTTACGATGTCCCAATCATAGGGTTGCATCACAAGCTCCCATTCTACTCTGTTTTGCCCGATTGATTCTTATCTCCTGCCCTCTCCGAGGGGAGGAGCCGTTGGGCAAGAATGGAAAATAAATAGGCCTCACATAGCACTTGCAACCTGATCTGATTACTTATGTTATCTTCTCGTTCTCAGGTTCTTTATTATATCATATGGTTAAATAAATGTTCCATATTTAATTAGTTTACAATAAATCTTACCAAATTTGAAAACCTCCGACTGTTAAAGTTCAGAAAGATTTGGTTTGCCTGCAGACATCTCTTTGTGCAAAAGACCAATGGGATTGATGGTTCTTTGTTGTGCAGTTCCAAGTTCAAAATGAGGAACAGACAAGTGAAGTTCATCCAAGTGTGAACAAGGCTGATCTCTCTCATCTGATTTCTGTAAGTCAGCACTTGTAGAATAAAGAGCAAGGTAAAACAGAGCTGAAGGAAATCCCAAAGGGCCTGTTTTAGACTGATTTCCTGCCTTTTTGGGTTTAGTTGAGAAGTCAGAATAACTAATGGCAAGGGACAAAATACACTCATAGCTAACAGAATTAAAAAACAAAAACAAAAACTAAATAGATGTTAAACATAAAATCCCAGTTTAAAGGGGGATGAATTTCAGGGGATTTGTGACTTTAGGGTGGCTGGATAGAAGCCAGCTCAGATCCAACAGTTATTGCCGGTTGTTGGCTGCTTGCTGGCCTATGTGAAATAAGTATAGTGGTCTCACTGTGGTTCCTAGTTGGCAGTTGTCCACTATCACAACTGGCACTACTTTTCACTCTGTTGATAATCTTGACAGAGAGCTGAGGGGCTGTTGAGCCTGGAGACTGAATTGCTCTGCAGATGAGGGCTGAAGTACATTGTCTAGGTAGCATGGGGAAGCTAGCACTTCTCTTGTTATGCCAGTTCTGTGGAGAAAGAAGTTCAGTCAGCTGGTCTGTCATTAGCACTACACCTCACTTGAAATGTCTTCTTGTGGCTGGCAAAGGGCTATAAATATTCCAAAAGGTGATTTGAAAATTCCACTTTAATTTTTACCTTCATGTATAATGTAAGCGATGGCTTCCACTGTTGTGCCCCAGAACATGTTCCCTGAAAGTTGTTAATGTTTACAATTATGTCTTGGATGCCCAAAAGCAAGCCAAAACATATCTTGAATCTGCCCCATCCTTGAAGAAAAATGGCTGTTGTTGTTTAGGTCCAAGAGGTAGAAATCAAACCAGGACTGTGAACTAGATTAGTCAAATAGGCTGTGAAGTTGCAACCTGTGTGGATTATTACTCCAGGTTGTATCTTCTATCCCAAGGTAGGGTGACCAGATGTCCTGATTTTATAGGGACAGTCCCGATTTTTGGGTCTTTTTCTTATATAGGCTCCTATAACCCCCCCCCCTCCCGATTTTTCACACTTGCTGTCTGGTCACCCTATCCCAAGGTGCCCTTCAGAATAAGGTTGAAATAGAGGCATTTCCCTTTCCACTAGAACTTCTCTTCCTCTGAAGCATCAAGCATAATCATCATCAGTGGCTGCTCTGCTGATTGCTGCTAACACAGATGGAGATGTGGGAGATCACAGGAAACAGAACTTTCCCAAACAGAATTAAAAAAAAAAAAAGACCAGACATCTCAGGCTGAATGTTGAGGTGAAAGACAGATGGCTGGGCTGGGGGGCACATAAGGGATTCTTGACAATGAGTATGGTGTAAGTATCTTTAGTACTTGAGGGATGTGACCTCCCAAGATTGAAGTGTTAGGTTACACATTGTATTTTACTTGCATTTGCAAAGTAAAATGAAATTGTAACTCCCAATTACACATACTTACAAACACAAACACACACATGCATAGACACTTCCTCTATGATGCATGTTACCATTTATCCCTAAATAGCTGATTCATTTCTTAGGTTGCCATTAAAAAAACACAGTAATTGGATTACCTGCATGAAACTAATTGCAACCAAAATAAATGTTTACAGCTTCTTATAAAATTAATGACACAAAAAATGAATGTTTAAAGCCTGTGCTGATCACTCACTAAACACTAGAAAAATAGCTACTAACTTCTAACTGTCCTTTAAAAAAGAAAATAAATAAAAAGGGAATATCCCAAACAAGTGAAGTACAACACGCATTGGAGAAATAAATCCAAATCAAAACTTTTTTTATCCAAATATTTAAAATGACTTGATTCCTTTACAAATAATTTCTATTGTTTTAAAACACATTTTCCCCACCAAGCCTACTGTTAGTATTCCTTCTACTTTAATTACAAATACTCATACACATGCAACCACAGTAACATATTTTCCTAACAGCATGTGGTTCTCATGCAAACTTCAAAAACAGCTGTGTTGCTTCTGCCTCTAAAGTTGTCACATAGCTTAGGGGTTAGTGGTTTGTCATGGTTTTCATTTTCGTAATGGTTTCCATGTTCATGCCAGTCACTTAGATTTTGAGGAATGTATCAATTTTATAAAAAGGTCAGGTAAAAGCCTCATTTTGGGGGCTGCTCCTGTTCCACTGAAGTCAAAGAAAAGACTCCCATCAATGTTAGTGAAGCTGGATGAGGCCATTAGACCACACCAAGCCACTGACAATTAATTGTCTCATGCCATATATTTTCCTGAATAAATACATAAACATTTGCATTGTAGCAGTGCCTGGCTCTGTATCTATCAAAATAACACAGTCTGAATATTGGGATGTGCTTGCAAATTAAACTCTACAACTCTTCTACAAGAGTCTGAAACAATTCACTGGTATGAACATAAGCACAGTCTGTGTTAAAACCTAGTGTTTATTTTAAATATAGTTTTTTCTCACATGATATGGGCAGCTTAATGACACCTTGGTTCCCCATGAACAATCTTAACTGTACACGTTAGTTCCTGTTCTTTTGCATTATTCTGTCAGCAAGATACCCAGAGGAATGAGATAATGCAACTCATGTGCCAATTCCTGAATAATTGAATAAAAATGTCTGTAATATACATGGGTGTACACATGAGACAAATAAATGATAGATAAGGTCTAACATTTATTCATTCAACATTAAACCCAGCAGTTGGGTGTTGCATATGTTCACTTTGATGCCTAGCAGTTGGAAACAGGTTGTCGTTTATGCTAATAGGAATAAAGGCACAGTTCATAATTCTCATTGGAATTAGTACAGTATTCCAGCCTGATCTTAGCGAATACTCACCATGCTCTGCATTATTAAGACTAATGAATATTATGCTTTTTTTTTCACTTTATTTTCCCCCAGACTTCATTAAAAAAGAAAACCAAAAAGAGATGACTATGTCAGTCATAGATTACATTTTACCTAGATGCTATTGGCTTAAGCCCACAGTCCAAAAAAGGATCTGCAAAAAAAATTATATATTTTTGCCATAGAAGACATAACAAAACCATTGGCTTGGAAGGCTGGCAGTGCATTTGTCATTTTCTATGGAGGAAATGGCATGCAGTTGCCATGTCTGAGTGGGATAAATAAACATTTGGATTATGTATGCTTTGGCTATTTAGATAATCATGGAAAATCTTGTTTCCTTGGAAATCAAATGCAGGCAGTAGGACACATCACGTTTGAAATGGTCACACGGAATTGAATGTGTGTGGGCCACTTGCAATACAATACCACAGACCTTTCCTTTAGGGTCAGCCCAGACTACTGCGAAATATACTGTTGATTGCATAAATAGTTCTGTTTTCAGGATCAAGGAACAAAATGGTAAACCAGAAAACAAACATACAGACTATATTATTATCTCTTTTTAAAAATGTGAGCCCTCACTCTATTTTTTTAGTAAAAGTTGGAGCAATAATTTATACATGAAAGAGTAAAATAAAACAAATTATTAATTGTCCTCTCAAAAAAAAGGGGCTTAGCAGACAAAATTACAAATGGAAAGACCTGCTGTGTGGTGTCAAATATTTTCTCATAAGAGCTTACAAACCTTGGATGACTTTTATACTTTTTAAACTATATTATTCTCTTATCCTAAATGCTAAGTAAATACTTATAGTTGTTACAAGTCCATTTGTTTGCTGTGCAGTGGGAAATAGATATGGGAAAAACTACCCATAAGCCACATACATTGTCACCATGTCACTAATAGATGCCTTAAGTTTAGAGTAAACTCTTTCTTTATTTGCATTTTAAACTTAGGCCTTCCGTTTTGACTGATTTTTCCACTGCACGTACTTATAATTACTGTGGTTTTTAACTGGGATAAGGCACCTTGTTGAATCAGAGAGAGATTAAATTGACTATCTATTTGTTCTCTGTACAGTGCCTAGCACAGTGGGGTCCTGGTCCATGACTGGGGTTCTTAGGCACTATGATAATACAAATAAATTATAATGATAACAACCACTGTACATCACACAGTGACAGAGGACAAACTGCACTGTGTCTGTTTCATCACAACACACAAGTCAGTTCACGTTAGGAAGTTAAATAAATACTTGTTTCTGGTAATTTACTATTTATTCCATTGATATTTTAGTGGTTCTAATCTGTAGGCAATTAAGTATGTAATGGGGTATGCAAGCCAAATATAAAATGTGTTGTTATTTACCCAATAGACAGTCACTCTGTGCTAATACAATTAATTTAGAATACTTTTGATTAAGATGATTTTTGCATCTGTGGGTGTTTGTGGCCTCTAAGAAAAGATTTATGGTGTGATGCATAAATCAATCATAGTTTGCACTAAGCCTTTATAGCAGGAGGGGGACAAAATGCAGTCCACAAGGTTCTGCTTTTGACCCATGGCCCCCCTCTTCTTTAATACAGAAAGCTGACCCATTGAGACTACAAGTCCCAGCATACTTTGCTTTATCTTGAGCTGAACAGGTGATGTTTACTTATTCAATTGGTTGAGCATAAAGCTGGGAATCAGGAAACCTAGGTCCTATTCTGGATTCTGCCACTTACTTGTTTTGTAACCCTGGGAATGTTATCTAATTTTTCTGTGTATTGGTTGCATCTGTAAGGTGGGGATAATAATAACCACTGTGTGCTGTAAGGATGAGAATGATAGACATGTGCAAAATACTACAGTATTATAATTTATTAATATCTACCTTATTTTAAGCAAATTAGTTGCTTTCCTTGCACTCTTGGCAAGTTGCCAATGCAGCCCTCAAGTGCGCAAAGTTTTGATCATCTTTGATTTCTGTGTTTTGCCAATATATAAAGTTAAAATCTCAGATAATGGTGCAGTCTTGGGAGTTTTGTGTGAACATGGGATGCAGGATTAGGCTTCTTAGGCCATGTCTACACTACCACTTATGTCAGCAAAACTTATGTTGCTCAGGGGTGTGAAAAAAACACACCTTGAGTGACAAGTTACTCTGGCATAAGTGGTAGTGTGCACAGCACTATGTTGGCAGGAGAGCTTCTCCCGCTGACATAGCTACTGCCTGCCGCTCATTGAGGTAGTTTATTATGTCGAGGGGAGAGCTCTCTCCGTCGGCAGAGTGGCTACTTGAGTGATCTTACAGCAGCGCAGCTGTGCTGCTATAAGCTTGCTAGTATAGACATGGCCTTATATGTTCAACAAAATTAGTACATCTCTCCACAAAATAGCTTCATCATGAAATTCAATTGCTTATTTTGTATTTGTGTTTTTGTTTCCTAAAACACACAAAGGTAACAGCCATGGAAGAGTAATGGATTGCAAAGTAGCAATTAAAACAAAACAAACAAACAAAAAATACCAACCTGAAGCTGCGTCATTTGAGTTACAGCTAGCACTCTCCAAAAAGATATATTTGCTACTACACTTCAACATAGAGCAAATTGTTAGAACAAGTTATAAAGTCCAGAAAATATAGGTTTATAATGGAAACCATTGATGCACCTTAACTACAGTGGCATAAACAGTGCATTTCTTACCAAAGGGTTATCAAAAGAATAACTTTTCTGTTACAACCTATGCCCTTGCAATGAGACCTCTTCACTCACACCAAACTCTGTTGACTTTAATGAGGCACTACATGAGCAGAGGGGTTCCACTTCTAGATAGCTCATTGCAGGAGTGTCATCTATAATTTCAGCAGTTATTGTTTTTACTAATGGCCCAATGCAGCTGTGTGTATATAAAGTTACTCACATGTGTAAGTGTTTGCTGGATCAGGACCATTCTTTATGAGGAAAAAAGGTGCATTTTGTTTATATACCCTTTATAAAAATGTCTGCATCCTAGTAATATGATTTTTGTTATGTTACTGCATCAGTGAAACCTGAGAATGAAGGCTTTATATCCATTATTCTTCATCTTAACTGCCCTGCTACACTAAATCTACATTCTTAATGTCTTTTTTTATGTTCCTTTAACAAGTAAACTAGATTAAACACAATAAAGTTTAGAGTGGTATTTGAAAATAGATGATACAAAGCCCACTAACAATAAATTTTTTAATGACTAGCAAAGATTGGATTTTGCCCAACCACTGTTCACATAATGGATGCAATTTAAGTTTCTGGTAATCTTTAGTATTAAATCTGGTGGTTAACATGGGCATAGGAGTATTATTTTAAAATCCATGTATTCATATATTCACTGATTTATAAATGGTGAATCTCTCTCTTCATCACACGAGTGCCTCAAATTAAAAATTATAAAATTATAAAATTCACAAAATGTAAGTTAAAAAGCCTCTTAATAAAACCCATATATCTTGCTCTTAAAAACTGTTCAGAGGTCAAGTAAAAAACTTGGCAGAACAAACTTCCATTATTTTGCACCCTGAAACTTATCAAACCTGGTCTTGCATGCCAGAGGGAGTAGATCCCAAAAGCATGGGCCACCCACTAAGAACTCCCCAATGCGGGTGCCAGATTGTTCAGTTGCAAGAACTGACAGCAAGACTGAACCAATAGATTGTGACTGTCTTCACAGGACAGAAGAGATCTCTGATATAACCATAGGTGCTGGAATTAGGTGTGCTGGTCTTGCTGCTGCACCCCCTGGCTTGAAGTGGTTTCCATCATATGGGGTTTACAGTTTGGTTCAATGGCTCTCAGCACCCCCACTATACAAATTGTTCCAGCCTCCCTGGATATAACTGGGTGCAAGACCACGTAAGGCATTATAATTGTAATCAAGACCTCTAATTTCACTTGGATGTGAAAAGGTAGCCAGTGCAGAAAATGGAAGCACAGCTGTCATATGCAATTTAAGAGATGAGCCAGATGGTGTTTCCTGCTGGTTTTCAAGTGAAGCCCCAAGTAGAATATGTTTCAGTTATCTAGCCATGAGATTGCACAGGTGTGACTTAGTGAGGTGAGGTCCGTGTGAAAAAGAACCATCATGTTGTGGGTCTAGCCATAACTGAAACAAATGTATTACTAGAGTCACTTGTGATCCAAGAGTAGTGCTGGTTCCAACCTACCCGAGACTGAAAACTATATTTTTAAAGGTCAGACATACACTAACAACAGCAAGTGCACTCAAAGTTATGGCTCAGTCTTCTGAATGTTGTCCCATGCCTATCAGCCTTAACTCCTCTTTTACGTGGGTTTGAGAGTGAGTTTGCTTTCACCCCCACCTGGGAAAGGAAAAAACAATAGATCCAGATCCTCAAAGGCATTTTGGCACCTAGATATCTGTAAGGGTCTGGGTAACAATGTCTAGGTTTAATGAAAAATACGTGTATATCTGGACATCACCACATTTATATGAAACTGAAGACCTCAACAGCTCCCCATGTCACTGCTAGAAGAGGGGTAAAATGGAACTCTACTATGTGACAGCCCTTAAAGGAGACAGAGTGAACATTTCTGACAATCTATGACCTTAAGTAGTTCTGTATTAATTGTACATGTTGAGCTATGTAAAAATGTGATTTTTGTGCATGTAACAGATTATCTGTCCCCTTTAAGGGCAGAAGGCCAGCCAATCCTTGTTCCATGGCTATGGCATGGCCCTATAAGGTTCCGCGAGTTTAGGGGTACACGAAGGAAGAGAGGAAGTGGTTCCAGGAAATTAGTATTTAGGAAAAATCCATAGTACTGTTTCTTTAAGGACCCAGGACCAGACGTGCAGGTGAGGGCAAGGTTATCTTGTTTCCCAGATAACTGGGATGAGCCCTGGGAAGGAAGGCAGCATATATGGAGAGATACTAGCAGGAGGAAGGTAGCTGATCTTTCCCACTATGGGGCTGGGAATAACTTAAAAAGAGACCAGCTGGGAGAAGCTGGTTTAAGATTGTAGCTGGCCTGAATGAAGGCTGTGGGATTCTTGATCCTAGGAGAAAGGTTTAGCACTGAGGGCCCAAAAAGTTTTGGTCTCAGTAGAACAGTTAATGAATAAGCCCCAGAAAAGGGGAACTGTGGTCTAAATAAATGGCCTGGGAGTAAATCATTGCAAGACCCAAGAGGGAGAGGAGAGAGCTTGGGTCTGCATGACCATGCTGTGCTGTGCCACAAAAAGGGCTGCGCTCAGGGACGACACCCGCCATAATACTTGATGGTTAAGATTATGCTAAGCTAACAAAAGGAAGTGAGACTGTCCCCTGTCCACAGTTTCAGCACCATCACTCATGGAGGAGACACCCATCAGGCCAGTGATTACAATTCATTCAGGCTTTGTCTTCACTGCCAGAAAAAGTGTGGTGGTTTTGTTGTTATTTTGTTTTAACCATGAGATAACTAACATGCATTTGCTATCTCACTGTAAAATCCTAACTCAGACAAGGGTCTGAAGTAAACTAGATAAGGTCAATCGCCAACAGGGAATATAGTCTTGATCTTGCCTACGTATTCACAGTAAAAACTATTTGTCTTCATTGGGATTTTACAGCAGGATAGCCTGAGTGAGTTAGTTACTGTTAAAACCAAACCAAATCACCCATTTTTTTCCCTGTGAAGACAAACTCTGACTGAATGGGTCCAACCACTAAACCAATGAAGCAGCAAACACAGGGGCATCTTCCTGCATCCACCTAACTGGATGCTCTGACCAACAGGGAAAAACCCCTCTGAGGCACCAGGAGGGTTCACAGCTGGGCCCTGAAACAAATAAAAATGTTGAGCAACGTGGTAATGGATTTAACTGGCATAAGAGGGGTTGGGGAGAGAGTAAGAGCTTGTCTCAATGAGGAAATTAACTGGCATAGCTATAGAGAAATAAGTTATTATACAATAGCTATGCTGGAATACCTCCTCATGTGTACACACTGTTCTGGAATAATAGTGACTTTATTCCAGAACAATCAATCTGCTTTCAAAGAAGAAGAGTCACTTTTATTCCGGAATAGAGTGGCCACTTGGAGAATAGTTTATTCTGCTGTGGCTATGCTGGTCAATTTTCCCATGTAAAGAAGCCTGAGACACCCTCACAGAAAGAATGCAGGAGGGCTAAAAGAACAGTAGGGCATGTCAATGGTGACCAGGTTAGGTCCCAAGGGGATCTTTGCTTTGTAAAAGAATCTGAGTTGATTTAGTTCTGTTGCTGTAACTGAAGAGGAAAGCCTATCTAACTTAGCTTGTAGTTAGTTAATCTTAGACTTCACATTAGATGTATGTGTAGGCTGCTTGTTTTAAAATCAATTTATCACTAATGTTTTGTTCCAACAGTTAAATAAAAAATATTTTGTTAAAGAAGGCTGTTGGTCAATATTACTGATCACAGGTTCCCAAAGGGCGAATCAGGTAGGCGTCCAAACTGAGATGGGACTGCATGGTAATAAGCAGGTGATTGTATTTAAGCCTCTTCTGATAGATCTAACAACCTCAATAGTAGCTGGTGTCCATTGTTGCAGGGAAAGCATCAACCACAGATTATAATAATATCTCCAGACTATACTCACAGCTAAAAATGAGACTAGTAGGAATCAAGGACCCCTATGAGATGAAGATGTGATTGGAGCTGTTTTCAACCACCTTTTAATGAACACTGGGAAAGCAAACATCTATCCCGATTAAAAAGTAATATTAGACATGTAACCAACAAAGCGGTGCCAATTCTTCACCATATCATTTGCTTGTATGTTGTATCCTCATCCCCCGCCCTCAGTCTGCATATGTAAATTCTTTAATACAGGGATTTCCTGTGTTTGTAAGCACTTAGCACAATAAGGCCTGATCTAAACAGCCTTTGGAAGCTACCATAGTATAAATATTTACTCCTAATAATAAGAAAATAACTAGTATTAAAGTAAGGCATTAATAACTAAATAATCTGTCCCCAAAATGTACAGTTCAAAGGAAAGGTCAAAAGGTTTATTACTTAGAATTTGTGGTAAGAAAAGTTAACTAGAACACAGGATGTATTTTCAAGAGGTCTGGTTGTCTCAGTGGTTGTTACTGAGATATGGAGCTTTTAATTTCCAGGTCCTTGGCTCAAATCCAGCAGCACTGGTAGTGATTAATAGCCATTTTCATTTGATGGGTGTTCGTGGACTTATGGGAGAAGTTGGTGCTAGTCTGAGCTCTAGTGGATAGCATCTACATTTAACAAAAGCTACCGTTGTGTAAAGATCAGCAGGACTCAAACCTAGATCACTAGAATTGCTAGGCAACGGGCAGCTCTATGCCACCATTTGGCAGTAGCTATAACCTTCAACCCATAAGTGGATGTACACTATGGGAAGTCCCGCCTGTGAGACCTGATTGGCAGTCACCTTGGAGGCTTCTCATTGGTCCCTTGACACCATCTAAACCCATGGGGCGTACCAGAAACTGTCTAGGCAACAATGTGGATTCTCAGTGAGTGGTCATGACTGGCCCTGCTCCTGGCATTGACTTTGGCTCTGACTTGGATTATGAGCCTCACTTGGAAGCCTGACAAGTTCTGACTACGGGTACTGACCTTGGCCTGGGAAGCTGACTTTGAGCTGTCTTCACATCTTTCAGGGTGGAAACCTGTGGCTCTACCACTATGGGATCGCAGGGCAGCAGCCCTCCCTGTTTCCAACTATGATAATGCAATGGTGGCTGATTAAAGGGACTCCAAACAATTCCTTTCAAACCAATGTATTGTCTATTTGCCCAAAGGTACACAGCAAACAGCAAGAAAGGGTTAAACCCACAATGGGCCTGCAGGCCTAAGCTTGTCTGCACCTCATCACCTCTCTCAAAGCATAAGCCCAGCTGTCTCAGGCACAACCTGCAGAGTCCGTGCCTTAGCTCTACAGCCTTGCTGCTTGCTCTGCCTCTCAAGAGGCTGCTGTCTGCTCCCCTTCCTTTTCCTCTATGTTGGAGTTTTTTATAGCTTAGTGTTCTTTTGATTGTAGACCCTGGCCTTGGAAAGATAGGCTGGTCACCTTGCTGGGTGAGAGACAGATCTGGATTTCCCAAGGACTAGCTCAGCCATTTGTTTCCCTTAAGGGCCCTTGGTATTCTCCCTGGAGATATCTTCTCTCTGTCATTGTTTATTTCCTGCTTGCTCCCCACAACAGTCTCCTTTGATTTTAGATCCAGCCAGAATAATATAAAGCAGGTAAACTGAGCCACATAAAAGACCCCTGTAATGGGGTAATACAAACCCTACACTGGATAAGAAAGAGGTAAGGAGCTGCTCTGGGCACAGGCAGCCCTGCCCCACTGCATCTGCAAAGCCTGCACAAGCTAGAGAGAGCTTAAAAAGGGAAGCCGAGTAGCAGGCTGACAGGGAAGGTAGTTGACCTGTGCTTTGAACTCCTGGGAAGGAGCACCATAGGAGTGCTTGCAATCTTAGCATACTGATCTGAACAAGCCTGCAAAGGAGGGACTAGTGATTTTGAAGGCCAGAAACTTTGTTTTTGTGTTCAGTTATTTTCTTTACGCTGTGGAAGAGGGAGCGCTGGTGGGACGTGATCCAGGGAGGCAATTGCCTAGCACCCCAAAGTGCAGGGCTTAATTGCATACCATTGGGCCCTGGATCAGAGCCTGGTGGAGAGGGTGGGCCCACACTCCTCTAAGAACTCCTAAAGAGAGGAAAATGACAGAAGTCTATCCCTTGGCAGGGAACCTAGTTGGGGAAGACCCTGAAAGCACAAAGGTGCAGAATCCAAGACCTTGAGCTAAGGGGAAGCCCTGAAGCCCTTGCTTATGTCTTAAGACTTCCACATTATTGAACTCCTTATGTGTACCTGGAAAGGAGTGGACTTGACTGTGTGACTCAACTGGGGGCGGCATCACTAAAATGACAGACCACCATAGGGTGGAGCTACAGTGAGAGAGGTAAACACCCGGAGGGGAAGGAAACCTGCCGCACTCAAACCTGACCACTTGGCAGCACTTGGTCCCCTTCACATGCCCTCATTCTCCACAGCATATGACAAGACGGTCTCCTGCTTTACTCTTTCCTGTAGTCAGCGTACATGTAACTGAATGGTGACTTTTTTTTTTCTGTTGTAATATCTTTTCATTCCTCTCTCTTTTCCAGGTCATTGGCCTAGCTTTACTAATGAATAAATCTTGCCTATGACACACTTTAAAAGTGATTTGTTTCATAACTTGGTATTTCCTTGGCTTTTTTCTAACCAGAGTTGGACTCTGGGGAGATGCAGTATTGAGTGTAAGCCTTTACAGCTATAATGAAGATAAGGCAGAGCTGTTCCTGCTCTTTTTACATTCAGTCAGTGGTTTTAGATAGCAGAACATTTAGAATTAAAATACATTCCCATATTTCATATATCTGTGTCCAAAGGTAAGTCAGTACTCAGCCTTTCCAGAATATATGGAGGGGCAATCTTCTCTGGCTAGCTTCTCCAGTATAGGTTATAGTCAGTATTCTTCATTTTATGTTTAAACTTTGGCACCACTGATGGTAGTAACTAGATTATTATAGAGGAAGGCTCATTAGGAGATATAAGGAAAATGATTCACAAAATAAAATATTACTTTTCCTATAACACAAGATCCACACAGGTTTTCAAAGGAGTGTAACAAACCAAAGGGGGGAAGTGATTCGACAAGTCTAGGTGGAGCTTATACAGCTTTGTGCTGTATTTAGCTGTAAACTAGAAAAGTAAGTGTTCCTTAAAGGAGTAGGCCATTCCTTACAAGCACAAATAAAAGGCTACCCTCAAACCAGTGGTTCCCAACCTAGGGTTCGTGAACCCCTGGGGGTTCGCGAAATGTTACAGGGGGTTCTTGGGAAAAAATTCCCTAATGGCAGACAGAGCTGTCCCTAGGGACTCCAGGCAGCACGGGGCCAGCAGCCCGGAGCCCCTGGACTTCCAAGAGCTAAGCAGATCAAATCAAGCATATCTATCACACAGATGTGATTTAAACTTCAAGTCTCCTTATAAGAAATGGAAAGGGAGGTGAATATTTTTTGCTGTTTTTAAAATTAAATAGGCAGCTAGTGTTGTTTTTAAAATTATTATGAAGAACAAGCTTAAGCTTTGTTGTAATGTGCGTTGTTTGCCTGGACTGCTCAAGACCTGAATGCTTGTGTAGGAGGAACTCTTTGAGTTGGCTTCTTAAATACCTTCATGCTGTTTCACATCTGATACTCCTTGATGAAACATAGGAGCCTTGTCTTATAACAGACTTATTCAAATTGATACAAGCTACGAAAGTGAGATCTTGGAAGAGTGTTGCCATTTTCATAATGGAATAAAAATACTGTAATGATAAATGATAATTAATAATAAATAGTGTGTAATAAGCATGTCATAAAAACAAATGTTATATTTCCAAGATCACTGCTTTTATAATTTATACTCAAGTAAAGGAGAAAAACCCTGGAAATATTCATTTTTAAGAGGGGGTTTGCGAGACTTGACGTGTTGGTAAAAGGGGTTCACAGGCTGTTAAAGTTTGGGAACCACTGCCTCAAACTAAACTTAAGGGGTCTATGAAACAAGGATTGCTTCAGTCGAGGATCAGAAAGGACAAAGAGATCAAATCAACCTAAACAAACACTTCCTACAGCTACTGGCCCTCACTGTCAGCCAGCCCTCAATTAACCACAGCACATCTCTTCTAGTGTACTGCAGATAATTAATTCATCACAGCAGGGCCATCCCAGACACCCTACAATTCTTTGCACTCAGGATAGGCAATTGTGAATATTCCGACAGCAAGGAGAGGGTTAATCCTATGCCAGCCTCTTGGAATGGTTTTTTAGATCCCATCACAAGGTGCTTTTGTAACCCACACACCTTCTGAGTGTGGTGTTCTGTCTCATCTAGTGGCACCGAGACCACTCAGGGTAGGTCTACACTTACCCGTAGTTCGGTGGCGAGCGATCGAACTTCTGGGTTCGACTTATCGCGTCTTGTCTGGAACCCGGAAGTGCTCGCCGTCGACTGCGGTACTCCAGCTAGACGAGAGGAGTACTGCGGAGTCTACGGGGGGAGCCTGCCTGCCGCGTGTGGCTATTATATTTGTATAGAAGTGTGTTCTTAGAAATTATCTCTTTCCTGTGTTTACAAATCAATGGACAAATATCTGTAGGGGGCTGATTAAGGAAATGGTCGTAAGACAGTGATTATTAACAAAAATGCAGGAAATGTGCATCTCTTATTTTAATGTAAAAATCTACTGAAAAAATAAATTAAAGCTTGGGCCCATGTTCTACAGCCCTTACGCAGTATCAGATCCTGCCCTTGGGGGTGTTTGCCTGGCTCCCATGGAAGTTTACAGGAGCTGCACACACAAAAGAGGTAGAAGCTGACCCTTAATTT
This sequence comes from Malaclemys terrapin pileata, assembly GCF_027887155.1. Lineage (NCBI taxonomy): Eukaryota > Metazoa > Chordata > Testudines > Emydidae > Malaclemys > Malaclemys terrapin. The sequence continues at coordinate 37,977,837 of NC_071515.1, read as the reverse complement.
TCACTCTCGGCCTTTCCAACTTTTTCTAATGAGGCTGCACTTCTTCTCTGTTGAAATCAGTGGGACTGTATGTGTGATTAAGGGGTTTGGCTCTCAATCCCTTCTTAGGCAAAACTCCCATTGATTTTGACACTGCTTCTCATTTTAAAATGCCCAAGATGGGGTTTAGAACAGGTTGACAATTGTGTATTTATTTATATAAACATGTATCCAGTGTCCATTTAAATCTGTTAGAACATTTTGGCCCAGATTCTCCTTTGTACTGTGCTGCTTTACAAACTCTGCTGGCACAAAGCATCCCACTGCAGGGGATATTTCTGAGGCCAGAGTCACTGGAAGGCCAGCCCTCTTTCCTGTGTCTGGCATAGAGGGTATTGCTGGGGAAAAACAGCATAGCGAGGATTTCCCTGCACCTCAGTAATTCCCAGTTCTTGAGTCAATGACCTCTTAGGGTTTTGTCTATACAGCAAAGAAAACCCCATGACTGGATTCTGCCAGCCGACTTGGACTTGTGGGGCTTGGGCTACGGGGCTGTTTCATTGCTGTGGAGACTTCCAGGCTTGGGCTGGAGCTGGGGCTTCAAGACTCTGCGGCGTGGGAGTGTCCCAGAGCCCAGGCTCCAGCCCAAGTCCATAAGTCTATGCAGCAATGAAACAGTCCCACAAGCCTGAGTCAGCTGGCATAGTCCAGCTTTGTAGGCTCAGGGGCCATTGGCTGCCACCATAATTTAGAACAGGCTTTAGGATACTCTAAGGCTCAGATCCTTAAAGATATTTAGGCTCCTAACTTCAAAGGCACAGAACCTCAAAGGTATTTAGGTTCATAACTTCCATTGCAGGCTAAATACCTTTGAGGATCTGGGCCTAAGTTACTCTGAGGGACCAGAACAGGAGTGGGGGAGTGCAATGTTGGCTGGTTTTCATTCTCTCTGTGTCAGAGCTCTCCTTGGTTGCTATCAGGCCTGGTCTCCAACTCAGTCATATTACAAAAGTAGTGTGATTTCCCCTCTGTTTTCAAGCCTTTCCTCATTAAAATATTGGGCTAAAATATTCTTTCAGTGGAAAGTAACCAGTTAGTCATTTCTGGATTGGTCCGTAACTATCAATGCTTCTACAGCCCTCCATAAAGACGAGTTCAGTTGCCATCAGCATGCTGTCTGAAGACAGAATGGTGCAGCATAGTTACGATACACCACTGACTTGCTAGAAAACTGCTGCTGCAGATCCTGAAGAAAACCCCCAGTAGCCTAAAAAGCTGCGTTCAGCCAGAGCTAACTACAAGGGTGGGCAGAGAAGGGCTTCACCACCTCACCACAAAACTGCAAAAACTGGTAGCATCTGACACACAACAAATAAACTCTTTACAATCCATTAATTTTAACAGAGCTTTGAAGATGTGAAGTGCTATCTCAATGCCAGGTCTTATTAGGGTGTGGGAGTCGGTATACCAGGGGTAGGCAACCTATGGCACACGAGCTGATTTTCAGTGGCAATGACACTGCCGGGGGTCCTTGCCATTTAATTTTAAATGAAGCTTCTTAAACATTTTAAAAACCTTATTTACTTTACATACAACTATGTAAATGCCAGTCAATTTCTTTACATGTAACTATACATGTAACTATAGCCATGCCAGTCAATTTCCCTGTGTAGAAAAGCGCAAAGTTATATGTTTGTACTATACTAGCACAATGGGGCCCTGCTCTCTAGGCATTGCTGCAATACAAATAATAATAAGTAACCTGGCTCTCTTCAACCAGAAGAATGGTCATGACAATGTAGAATTTTGAGAGGGGAAAGCAAAACAAGGTTTGGAAGGTAGGGAAATTCTTTGGGATTCAAACAAGGAAAAAACCCCCAGCATATTCCCACAGATATACTTTGTGCAACTTTCCAGGTTTAAATCTTCATTTTGAGAGTGAACCCAAATTTCTTTTTCTTTATAGTGCATTCTCTTTCGGCATGGTCTAGACAGCAGTCTTGGTATACTGCAGAAGCGTACTCCAGATCCTGTAATTCCTTCTCATACACACACAAGTGGCTTGATTCGTAGAGAAGATGAGAACCCAATGTTTAGATAAATCAGTGGGAGCTGTGGGGCTCAGCACTTGTGCAAACTAAGCCCATAAATGACTAATTCCTCTTAAATTCTTGGCATTTTACTATGCAATAGATTTGTTGTTGCCACTTTCCAATCCAGAGGCACTTTCTCAGTTTTCCATACATTGTGTCAATTAAAGGCTTTTACTACTTCTTATCGTGTTATATTAAAGTGTTTCAGCAGAAGTTAATACACCCCAGAGATATTTTGTCTCTCAATTTATCTCATTTCATGTTCTACTTCCAGCATTATCATTCCTTTCTTCAGATGTTTCTGGACAGCTCCGAGAGTTCTCCCTCTATCTTTCCTTTCTTGTTATGACTCAGGTTACAGTGTGAATGATGTTAGCTGAAATATTTCTGCATATGATTATATAAGATTGGTGTTACCATAGGTATGGGTTACCTCCCTTCTTCCTCCAGACAAAGTAATGTGCTTAAGATAGTGCTAGAGCCTAGTTCTGCCCTTTGGATTTACATTAAAGTCAATGCTCAATATTCAAGTCAGTATTTAAATCAGTGGGTCTTGCACCCTAGCATAGGGTGTTATCCCTTTAAAACCAGGGAAGGCGAACAAACCTTTCCGGGGTATAACATAAGAATGACCAGAGATCAATTTATTTGCAGCAGGCTCTGGTGAAGGAAAGACTTGTAGGTACTGTAGTAAGAGAACATGTGCTTGATTTATATATCTTTCCTCCTCTTGTGGCTAAGAAACTAGGATTCCATCTGATAGCCTTTGGATTATTACAGCTCCTAAATTCTAGACCTTGGATTACACTGTATTATCCACCTGTGTATCTGGTGGTAGAACTGGGTGCTTTGTATCACTTGGTGAAATCTATATAGACAACGTTCTTTATAATTAGGTGTTAGTCATTTGATACGGGCTCTCTAGGTTAAGCGCCAACTTTTCTTTGCCTGGGCACCCTTTGCACAATGTTTTGCATTTTTAGTCTTCTGGACTATTTATGGTGGTGGGTAGACCTGAATAATTAATATACAGCAATTTAATTTAGATTATCACCATATTCTAATACATCTCAGCATCTCATGGCAGCTCCAAGTTGTTTTTAACTTTCAATTCCTTTCTTGTTCATAGACTTTGTGTGTGACCTTGGGCAAGTCATTTAGGCTCATTTAAACTTAGATCCTCTAAATAACTGTGAGGAATTGGGCCTTAGTCTTTAGTTACCCATCTGTAAAATGGGGTTTATAGCACTTCCTTACCTCACAAGGGTGTTATGAGGATAAATACATTAAAGATTGTGAGGTGCTCAGATACTATGGTGATGAGGAAAGATATAAGTACCATAAATAGCATACTGTACTACAGTGCTAGTACTAAAGAAACTTCCTGTAATAACAATGCTTAGTGCTTCAGTAGTAGTCATCATCTGAAGACCTTCAAGCACTTTGAAAATATGAGTAAAACTATGTATTTGTTCTCAGCTACCATGTGGTGGATACCAGCATAAAGGATTTAAGATCTTGCCCTATAAGACTTAAGTGATATCATTCCTTTTCCTGGCCCTGACAGTAGATGAGGTTAGCTTGACAAAAAATGTTTTTTTTCTTACTAAAGTATGGCTAAAAAAGAATGGGGATTAGATGGCATAGCAAAATAATGTAACAGACTTTCATATCTTCAGTTACTCTAATATGTCATCTAAATATCAGATATACAACTGAATATTATGGCACTTTTTCAAAATTTACATATGCTCCCTATTATAGATGTAAGAATAAAATAAATGAATGTTAGCTGAACAGGAAGACATATATCTTGACACAAGAGTCCTTTCTTATAGAGATCTTGGGTTGGGGAGAAGAAGGTTAGACCCTTCATCAGATTACTTAAGTTATAATATATCCTGTACAAGACACAAGTTGGAGAAATGTCCTTTCATCTTTGGGCAGGATATGGAAGGATAAGCACTTGTTAAAGTTAGTATAGTTCTTTAGATCCTCAGATGACAGTGTGACATTTTGGGGATCACCCAGGCCAACAAGGGATTCAGTCACAATCTGCCTTATAACTTTGTGTGTCTAGTGGCTGGCGGATTGTTGGAGTCATAGCTCTGGACCAAAGCTGCACAGCCACAAGACACCCATAACACTCTGACCCTGCCCCCTCTAGCCCCTGCAATGCCTACTTCCACCTTTTATGCCAGAGAGGGTAGTGCAGAGCAATCTACATCGGCTTTCCCTCAGCGGAAGATACCCGCATGACAGGGAATTCTCTGGGCTTTATTCAAGTCCCTTTGTATTGCTCAAGTGGCGCAGTGCATTCCAGCTCCTGAAATGCTTTTTCTTACCATATGCTTAAATCAGGACTATGTTATACCAGGACTATGTTATACCACGAAGGAAGACTTGCACTGCATATCCCAGATCCAGGGAGCCCACATACTTATTTCATTTTCATACCAGAAGCAGAGTTGAAGTGCCTGCAGTATTTCACAAGTCAACCATATTTACACTATTGAAGGATTTTGCATCAGTCATGAGTTATGTAGTGAGAGTCATCACCCCCTAAAGATACACTTTACTTCCACTTACAGGATAGTGATGTGGTTAATATTCCAACCAACCATCCATCATAATAAACAGAATTATGATAAATATTCTCATCCACTACATTATTGGCCAGTGTTTTTTGATACTACTTGACTGGTTCTAATTTTGACTTGGCTCCCTTTGTAATTATATGTCTACAATGAGAGAGTTATTATTCCAAGGATAAGGCTGCAGTCCTTTCTCAGGCAATATTTCCATTTAGTGGAAATCCATGAGAGTTATTCCTGAGTACAGGTTTGCTAAGGAGAGCGTGATGTGGCCCAAAGAATGGCAGCTATTTTTCTGTTAATGAAGATATCTTTAAAGATACTTTTTTCTTCCAATCAATATTTCTATTTTAATTTTTTCAAAACTGTAATGAGGGGTGAGTAAATGTTCTATTTCAAAATAAACAAACACACAAGAACAAACCAAATACATTCTATAAGAGCTATACTTTCATGAGGCTTGTTTTTGTAGATTCACTAGCGCTGTATTTACTGATACTTGTATCATTGGTGAAACATGGAATTTTACTGCAGAATGATGTCCTTCAATATGCTATCTATATTATTAGGATTTTTTAAAGTATGAGTTTTTCTGTGGACAGTGCACAGCTGTACACAAGCTGAAATGTGCACATTGTACAACTGAAGTAAAGCATTTTCATTTGTGATCTTTGATATGGAACTGTTATGAATGGATAGGGTCTCAGAGCCTGTTTTTTTCCCCTTAGGCCATCAATTCAGGGGCAGAGTTAAGGTTATTTGGTGCCCTTAACATAGCATTTCCATATTTTCAAATGTTGTTGAAATTCAGTTTTAAATGTGAAGTTCCTTGGTTTCCAATGTTTGCTTTTTTTACTACAATATTATGGTAAGGTTTCTCTTTTCTCAAAACCAATAGATATTCTCAGCATTAACACCAGCCAAATAAACTCTATTGTCTGTGAATTCCTTTACTGTTTGTTTTTGTCATTTGGTTTTGTTTTAAATTGGAATGCTTTACTTTGCCACATGCAGGTGAGAGCAGAAGACAGATTCTTCACTGCTTTTGGATCTCCTCCACTGGACTAGAGGAGCATCATGATGCAGCAAGTGGAGAAGGGAAGAGAGTTCTTCCTTTCTCCTCCTTACTATACTGAGGAGTCTTGTAAGGCTCTTCAAATTCAGTACCTGATGAATTTAATGAGGCTTGTCAGCCCTATGAAGGCTGTGTTTTCCTCTCCAGTCCTCACCTTCCCCTTCCTGCCACCTGTCCCTCTTTCTCTCCATTCTCCTCCTTCTCCCAGGGTTGCCTCTACAGTGTCTACGTCCAACCTTCTCCTCTCTTCAGCCCCCAGTGTCTCCAGACCTACACAATTACAACAGATAGCAATAAACAACTAAGGATCATGCACTATTCTCAATGCTCATATCTGCAGCCCTCCACTTCCACAACCAAGCAGCCCTGTGCTGGCAACTTACCCATCCTGCAGTAGGGACAAAGTGGGGCTTCCCTTACAGTGATTCCTCCCAGCCAGTGGGGACCACTGTGGTGTCAGAATTGAAGGCAGCTAGGTGGGCATTTTATAGCCCCTCTTCTTGCTTTCTGCTCCACGTTTGCTTTGGTGCCACCATGGGGGAGCCCACCATGAAGCAAAAAGGAATCAGAGATGGTCGGATGCCTCAGTACCTCGCTGGCTGGAGAGGTATGGGTCTAATGGAGCGGGTGGGCAGGATAAGGAACTAGTGGGCAGAATAAGGAAGGGACTAATGGGGTGGATGGGGCTAATGGAAGGGACAGGTGTTGACTAATAGGAGGGGATGGGCCATGGTTTGAATGGGCTGACAGAAGGGGATTGGCTGATTGGAGGGGGGCTACTAGGGAGCAGAGGTACAATGGAGTAGGCTCCCTCCTCTCCTGGGCTCCTTGGCCACCTTCTCCTCCAGGTGACTCCATTTTCATCTCCTATACAGCATCCAGTCCAGTATCTCTCCAATAACCCCCAAATGCCTCTCACCCAATAATCTGTCAATGATCCTTTGGCTGCCCCCAACTTCCCTCAAGCTGCCTGTGGTTCCTCAAAACTTTCTTTCACACTACTCCCGATGCTCAGGGAAATCAGTGATTGTTGTCATCAGGAAAATAAATGTTATATGGAGCTGCACAAACCTTGCAAGTGGGCCACAAATGCATGAAACACTGTGTGTGGGGTGGGGAGGACGGACCCACAAAACAATATTTGTTTAAATAGCAAATATCTTTAATGTAGCACTTCTCAGAAAAAAAATTCCTACTTTACCTGCTTTCCAATGAGCAAATAATCTGTTTAACTCCAGTCAAAAGTTAGAGGGTTAAAATAGGCTATAGACTCAGCATAAACTATGGTATCATTAATGATGTCTACATAATAGTCCTAGGTCCCAAATGTTGGAAACCCCAAATCATTGGGGTTGGTGAAGGGGTGTGATAAAGGCAGAGTTTAAAAGTCCATCTGTTCATGTGTAAAGGGGATTTTAATATCATTTAGACCTCACCTGCACTAGAAATATAATTCTGACAGTCATAGTTTAAGAAAGTTTACATTTGCATTGTGGACAACCCCTAACTATATTGTAACTGGGATGTGTCACTGAGCTAAAGCACGAGGGATTTTGCTTTGTGTGTTACACTTCACTTTCTCCCTCTGTGGGGGATTTGTGGATTTTACTATGTGTATCATTCTTTCTGGGGAGATTTTGCCACACGTATTACACTTTCTGCCCTTGTAGAGATGAGGAGTATTTTGCTGTATTATATGCTCACCATCTGGATGGATGGTAGGTTGCTGGGTGAGTCACTGTTCCCCTCCCTCTATAAACCCTCTATAAGCAGATGGCTGAACAATGAGGCATCAACCCAAAATAAGGCTGATTAGAGAGACAAGGTGGGTGAGTGAGGTAACACCTTTTACTGCATCAACTTCTGTGGGTGAGAGACAATCTTTGAAACTTAGGCCTTGTCTACAGTGCCACTTACAGTGCTGAAACTTTCTTCACTCAGGAGTGTGAAAAAACAATCCCCTGGGTGATGAAAGTTACAACACTGTAAAGTGGCAGTGTAGACAGTGCACCAGCACTGAGAGCCGCGCTCCCGGCACTGGTAGCTATTCCCCTCGCGGAGGTGGTTTTATTACATTGCTGAGAGAGCTCTCTCCCAGTGCTCTGCCACGACTTTTTCTTATATAGGCACCTATTACCCCCCACTCCCATCCCAATTTTTAATACTTGCTATCTGGTTACCCTACATAAAAAATAAGGCTACAATACAGTTGGTGACTGATCCCCAGGTATACAGAGACACGGCATAGGATGGGGCTTAATGCGGTATTTGATCCAGATACATCCAAGAACTACAAGACTGAGGGTGCACAGTGTGATTGAGGTTTGATTCCCAGTCCACAGGAGTCTCTGCCCAGCATGGGACTGTACAGTGTGTGTGTGGGGGGAGGTTGATCCCCCATCCATGGGAGCATCTGCCCAGCAAGAGGCTGTATGGTGTCAGGGGTTTGATCTCTGGCCCCTGGGAGCCTCTACCCAGCACAGGGCTGTACAGTGTGTGTGTGTGTAGGATTGATCCCCAGTCCATGGGAGCCTCTGCCCAGCATGGGGCTGTATCGTGTGTGTGTGTGTGTGTGTGTGTGTGTGTGTGGGGAAGGGGAGCTGGGGAGGGGTGTTGATCTCCAGTCCGTGGGAGCCTCTGCCCAGCACGGGGCTGTACCGGGGTGGGGGGGGGAGGGGAAAGTTGATCCCCTGGCCCTGGGAGCCTCTGCCCAGCACGGGGCTGTATCGTGTGTGGGGGGAAGGGGGGCTGGGGAGGGGTGTTGATCTCCAGTCCGTGGGAGTCTCTGCCCAGCACGGGGCTGTACCGGGGAGGGGAAAGTTGATCCCCAGGCCCTGGGAGTCTCTGCCCAGCACGGGGCTGTACCGGGGTGGGGGGGAGGGGAAAGTTGATCCCCAGGCCCTGGGAGCCTCTGCCCAGCACGGGGCTGTATCGTGTGTGTGTGGGGAAGGGGGGCTGGGGAGGGGTGTTGATCTCCAGTCCGTGGGAGTCTCTGCCCAGCACGGGGCTGTGCCGTGTGTGGGGGGAGGGGTGTTGATCCCCAGGCCGTGGGAGTCTCTGCTCAGCACGGGGCTGTATAGTGGGGAGGGGGGTTGATCCCCAGTCCGTGGGAGCCTCTGCCCAGCACGGGCCTGTGCAGTGGGTGGGGGTTTGATCCCCAGCGTAGGACAGGTGTTGGCTGCCGCCAGGGTCATGCTCATGGAGCTGCATCGGTGCCACCGAGGGAGGGGGGTCTCTCCCCCCGGGGACCCCGCATGAAGGCTGCAGGGCCTGCCCTGCTCGGAGCGGCGGGGGATGGGGTCCGGGCCCAGCGCGGCCTCCGCCGCTCCGCGGAGAGAGCTGCGGGAGGGGCGGGCCCGGGAGGCGGAGCGGGCCCCGGATGCACTTGCCCCGGCGCTGCCAGGCCGGCTCCCAGTTCCTGTGCGTGCCCTTAACCTTGCGGGGCTGCCATTGGTGCCTCCTGGCTCGGCCGGGACCTGCGGGGCGCGGGTGGCCCGGGGGGATCATGTCTCTGGTGGCGGAAGCGTTTGTGACTCAAATAGCAGGTAATGGGGCGGGCACGGGCAGGAGAGGGCGGCGTGGTGGATGGGGTGGGGGAGTAGGAGAGAGTTGGACTATCCGGGGTGGTAGAGGGGGATAGGTGCGTGGGGTGGGGGCTGGAGGTGGCAGGAAGCAGGCGGGGTTCAGAGGGGGGCATGGGACTAGCGGGGTGGGGGGGAAGCAGGGTGCAAAAGCCAGTGGGCCCTGCACAGGTCCCCATAGCCTAGAGAGGACCCAGCCATCCTGGTGTCAGGCTCTTGTAGAGAATTGGCACCTCTTGTAAGCAGTGTCAGTAAAAGTTAACTGCATGGTGACCATGTTATTGATGATGCTGTCTGGGGTAGTTTTGCTATGGTGTTTAAGGAGCTGGATTATTTATTGCAGTAACTATACCACGTGGCATTGTGTGGTGTCCCACTGTACATGTTATGCTTTGGAAATGTTGTCAGGCAAACCTCAGAGTGTTTAATAGCCTGATGTCAACAACATGTGTATCCTACAGTGGTGGATTACAATGATGAGCACATACCACATATTATTTGAATATCTTAGTGTGGCTTGGTTGCCCTGCCACCCCAAAAAGTGTTTTTATGTTTTTTTTTTTTTTTTAAACTTGCAAGGCCATTTTCCTCCATCAGAAGTTTATTTGTATTTTATAAGGGGCCTAATGTTATAATAGGTGCATTATCCTCTGGGAGTTGCCCATCTCTTTAGAGGCCAACTTTCTCCTCTTTCTTCTTTTTCCTCTTAATTTTCTAAAGATACATACAATTTGACACCTGTTACCAAAATATCAAGTTCACGTTCCATTTTCTGTACCCTAGAAAATAGTTTTATTTTGATTTCTAGAAATGCTAAAATGGTGCCTATCCATTCGTTGTAGTTGCCCTTGACATGAACTGCAGCAATTATACACAACTCACCACAAATTCCCCTCCCCCCCTCAATTATTCCTCATCCCTTCAGTTACAGTCTTTTTTTCTATTTTCAAATATAAGGAAGAAAGATGAGCCCTGCAATAAGCATCTGATTTGGAGGGTTTTTTGGACTGTGTTAAGGAGTGAACCAAATTTGTGTCTGATTTAAAAAAAAAGATTTGTCATGTACTTTCTCGTTTCCTTTCTCATTATTACTGAGTATTAAGCTATTTACGTGATTGTAATCATTTTGGTGGTCCAGTGTCTACAATTAAGATAGTTTTCAGTATTTAGCTAACTTCTAGCACCTCTTCCCCCCCCCCCAAAGTTTTAAGTGGGGAGACAACTTTTTGGGGGTGGGAGACCTGAAATCTTACAGATCCCATGGGACGTAAGTCTAAGGGGAAAAACAATTGAAGACAGTTGGCAGTTTTTCAAAGAGACATTACTAAGAACACAAGAGCAAACTATCCCACTGCGTAGGAAAGATAGGAAGTATGGCAAGAGACCACCCTGGCTTACCCCGGAAATCTTCAATGATCTAAAAATCAAAAAGGAGTCCTACAAAAAGTGGAAACTAGGTCAAATTACAAAGGATTAATATCATCAAATAACACAAGTATGTAGGGACAAAATTGGAAAGGCCAAGGCACAAAACAAGATCAAACTAGCTAGAGACATAAAGGGTAACAAGAAAACATTCTACAAATACATTAGAAGCAAGAGGAAGACCAAGGACAGGGTAGGCCTGTTACTCAATGAGGTGAGAAAAACAGTAACAGAAAATGTGGAACTGGCAGAGGTGCTTAATGACTTCTTTGTTTCAGTTTTCGCCAAGAAGGTTGGTGGTAATTCAATGTCTAACAGTGAATGCCAGTGAAAATGAGGTAGGATCAGAGGCTAAAATAGGGAAAGAACAAGTTAAAAATTGCTTAGACAAATTAGATGTCTTCAGGTAACCAGGGCCTGAAATACATCCTAGAATACTCAAGGAGCTGACTGAAGAGAGCTCTGAGCAATTAGCGATTATCTTTGAAAAGTCATGGAAGACGGGAGAGATTCTAGAAGACTGGAAAACTGCAAATATAGTGCCAATGTATAAAAAGGGAAATAAGAACAACCCAGGGAATTACAAACCAGTCAGCTTAACTTCAGTACCTGGAAAGATAATGGAGCAAATAATTAAGCAATCAATTTGTAAATATTTAGAAGATAATAAGGTGATAAGTAACAGTCAGCATGGATTTGTCAAGAACAAATCGGGTCAAACCAACCTGATAGCTTTCTTTGACAGGGTAACAAGCTTTGTGGATGGGGAGAAGCAGTAGACGTGGTATATTTTGACTTTAGTAAAGCTTTTGATACTGTCTGCATGACCTTCTCATAAACAAACTAGGGAAATGCAACCTAGATGGAGCTACTATAAGGTGGGTGCATAACTGGTTGAAAAACCGTTCCCAGAGAGTAGTTATCAGTGGTTCACAGTCATGCTGGAAGGGCATAACGAGTGGGATCCCGCAGGGATCCGTTCTGGATTGGTTCTGTTCAATATCTTCATCAGTGATTTAGATAATGGCATAGAGAGTATACTTTTAAAGTTTGCGGATGATACCAAGCTGGGAGGAGTTGGAAGTGCTTTGGAGGATAGAATTATAATTCAAAATGATCTGGACAAACTGGAGAAATGGTGTGAAGTAAAGAGGATGAAATTCAATAAGGACAAACGCAAAGTACTCCACTTGGGAAGAAACAATCAGTTGCACACATACAAAATGGAAAATGACTGCCTAGGAAGGAGTACTGTGGAAAGGGATCTGTAGGTCATAGTGGACCACAAGCTAAATATGAGTCAACAGTGTAACATTATTGCAAAAAAAGCCAATACCATTCTGGGATGTATTAGCTGGAGTGTTGTAAGCAAGATATAAGAACTAATTCTTCTGCTCTACTCTGTGCTGATTAGGCCTCAACTGGAGTAATGTGTCCAGTTGTGGGTGCCACATTTCAGGAAAGATGTGGACAGATTGGAGAAAGTCCAGAGAAGAGAAACAAAAATGATGGAAGGTCTAGAAAACATGACCTGTTTTCCCTGTAAGGGAAAATTGAAAAAATTGGATTTGCTTAGTCTGGTAAAGAGAAGACTGAGAGGGGACGTGATAAGTTTTCAGGTACCTAAAAGGTTGTTACAAGGAGGAGGCAGAACAGTTGTTCTTCTTAACCTCTGAGGCTAGAACAAGAAGCAATAAGCTTAAATTGCAGCAAGGGAGGTTTAGGTTGGACATTAGGAAAAACTTCCTAACTGTCAGGGTGGTTAAGCACTGGAATAAATTGCCTAGGGAGGTTGTGGAATTTCCATTATTGGAGATTTTTTAAGAGCAGGTTAGACAAACACCTGTGAGGGATAGTCTAGATAATACTTAGTCCTGCCATGAGTACAGGGGACTGGACTAGATGACCTCTCAAGGTCCCTTCCAGTCCAAGGATTCTATGATATTTAGTCTTTTTCCAGGTGAGAATGTCTTGGGCAAACTGGAAGTTGGTCAAATTGTTCTTCAGTTTTAGATAGGGATTTGTGGAAAATATGGTTATAAGACTGTGCAAATGGCTGAATAACTCTTCTCTTAGCTAAGGTCTTGCATAAAACTCAGCACCAAAAGAATTCCTCAGATGTCCACCTTCCTGCTATCTTCTGTAGCTTCACAGATTTTTAAGGCCAGAAAAGATTTATGATGATCTAATCTGATCTTCAGCATAACACAGGCCATAGAAACAAGGGGTGTTTTACCCAAGAAAGCTTATGCCCAAATAATCTGTTAGTCTTTAAGGTGCCACCAGACTCCTTGTTGTTTTTGTGGATACAGACTAACACGGCTACCCCCTGATACTACAGGCCATAGAATTTCACCAAGTGAAATTTTTCAAGCCCGTAACTTCTAGCTGATCTAGAGTGCATTTTTTAGAAACACATCAACTTTGATTAAAGACTTCAACTGGTGGAGAGTCCTCCACATATCTAGGTAAGTTGTTCCAATAGTTAATTATACCTACTGTTAAAAATGTGTACTTATTTCTAGGCTGAATTTGTCCAGCTTCACTATCCAGCTCATTAATCTATCTCACAAAGGCATAACAAGATCTAAAGAGCCCTCTACTCTACTTTTCCCCCTTTAGGAACTTCTTCTGAGCTTGTCTGCCTTCCATTGTAGGAGGTCTACAGAAAAGGGACTGTATAGCGGGGCTGAGAAAGAAGGGGATCCAGGGGTATGCAGCACAAGCAGAAGAGGCTTATGCACTATTTGGGTGGGAGCAGGGAAAGACAGGAGGAAGTGGCTGCCATGCATTACTTTCAACATCTCTCTGAACAGAGCTCCCTTCTTTTGGGCCTAGCAGCCCCAAAATAACAGTTGCCTCTTAAGATAGTGCTTCAAGCTTTTTTGTTCGGTTGTTTTTGTTTTTTGTCCCCCCCCCCCCCACCTCCCGTTTTGAAGCTGGGAGGCTTAGCAAACAATTTTGTAATCTATTAAAAGTGACAGGATTAATTGCAGCTCTGCTGCATAAATTGAAGACCTTGTCATAAAATTCAAGGGGTATAGGTCATCTGAGCTCCTAGAAGAAAAGGTTGCTTTTATTTTGTTTGCCTGGAGAAAAAGTGTATTCCATTCAAATAGTTTAGCCTAAGGAGTTCAAAACTTAAATATTCTCTCAACTGAAAACTAGCTTTCTTTTTTTCCAGTTCACAAATTTTTAGTGACTTGCTTTTTCATTTACGTTTACATTTGCAAAGGCATAGCATGTAATCTCTGAGAACCCCAGGGCAGGAGGATGAGGTGGTGTTTGTCTCCTGGGTAAGATCCTCCCTTCACCCAGTATGAGTTCTAATGCAGAAGTCGATGAGGTGGAGTTTCTAATTGCTTCAGGTTAAAGGCCTAGACCCAACCTCCCCCTGCCCCAATTCTGATTACCAAAAAAACAAAAAAGCTAACCAGGATATTTAGCTACACCACTCCTGTTGAAACAAGTTATATGGCTAAGTTGCTTAGTCACATTTGAAAACTTAAACCCAAGGATCTGTGGAGTTCAGAGACTCCAATAATATACATCAGTGCCAGTGATGTTTAAGGTCCATTGGACAAGTTGCCTCAGGATCAAGGAGGCTATGGTCTCTATCAGCACAGATTCAAATGTTGCAATGACAATTTATGGTCTCTGTCAGTGTACTTATTCAATTACTTACATTGTTTTTGTGTTTTAATGAATGAAATATTGGTGGTTGTATATTTTTATTATGGTAAAATATAGCTACTACACCTGTGATTATAGCAAAATAGTCTTTCATCAAGTTACTTTATTTTAAAGTACTTTATTTAAAAATAGAATATTCCCAAACACAAAACTTCATGAAGATGATATATAGACATTCCAACTACTTCTGCAGAAAATGTGGTTAAAATGTTGTAGTTTAAAAATATATATAAATAAGGTTTAATTCAGGGGAGGAACTGTACAAATGTTGGAAAATCTGGACATGGTAATAAAGAAGTCCACAAACATCCTTAATTCTTCCCTCTCCCAATATACCAAAGCATCCTAGAGAGATCCTTACACTTGTACGGAATATGTATATACTTCCAGTGAAATGTCTATACCCCCATGATAACAGCCAAAATGGATTCTCACTCTCAGAGCTGCCTGCCTACTTGTAGATCTGCCTCAAATCTATCCTTCCGGAATAAACCAGTCCCATAACACCCCTCCTTTTAACTATCGGCTATAGATCAAGTATGGCTCATGTTCTAACTGTAGTTGCGTACTGCTGCTACTTTTTGCTATCTACCATTGTGCTATCCTATCTATAGAGAATACAAATAATTCTCTTTGTTTTATTCTTCCTCTCTATGTATATTTGATATTTGACTACTCATTGTGACCCCAACTACTGTGCAAATAATAGTTGCAGTCTACAGTCTATTGAACCTTATTCTACAAAACAGACTTATAACCTGACCTCTGCTTTGTCGGAAAATGCTCAGTGTCAAAACACTTATCTGGTGTTAAAATAATAGACATTTCAACCATAAAAAGTTTTGGTTTTCATAGCTGATCTACATTACATACCATACAGTTATAGACTGAAAATAAATGAAAACAGAAAATCTTCCAATATGAACAAAATAAGTATTTTTGGAGATTAACTCATCCAGTATCTTGGCCAATATCCACTACATTTCTTTGCTTTCCCAAGAAGTTACCCAATAAACAGGGCCCCAGGGTATTACCTTAGTAATATAGTATTCTAGGAGAGGCGATTTTAAAAAAACAATATAAAAATAGTCATATATGCTCCAGCACATACTGTGTGCTGAGTAATCTGAAGAGATGAAGATTAGTTTCTCATTTTTATGCCAAAGACAAGCAGTTGTGCACACCACATGTAAGAATATGTTTCTGAGGGTGAAAAAAGTGCTATATTAGAAAGAAGACCATTTAAAAATTATGATTGCTTTAAAACGTTCTTATTTCATACGTCTCTGTTTACGAGTACTGGTTTCCTATTATGCATTCATGGAAATGTAATCATGACTGAGAATTCTTTACATCAGTAATAAAAATGAAATTTGATTGTTTTCATGAACAGGACCCTCTATTATTAGCCAATCATTTTGTCATGGCAATTCCAATTAACTCTAACTGCCCCAGCAATATAGCAGCCATAAAACATGGCTTTTTCACATGTGCACTTAAATAGAATCAGCCCAGCAAAGTTTATTTTCAAGAAATGTATTAGAAGCAGAGGATTTTTTTCTGTCAAGGAATGTGTCATAACTTTTCAGAGGATGTCAACTTTTTTTAATTACTGCCTATCCTCTGCTTTACCATACTTCATGCCTTCCCATCAAGACAGTGGGTACAGCATCTCATACTTAATCACTTGCCCACATGCTTGAATATCAGCAATATTTCAGCAGTCTGGTGAATGGTAATTTCTTAAGGGCTCTGTGTGAGTTGT
This sequence comes from Malaclemys terrapin pileata, assembly GCF_027887155.1. Classification (NCBI taxonomy): domain Eukaryota; kingdom Metazoa; phylum Chordata; order Testudines; family Emydidae; genus Malaclemys; species Malaclemys terrapin. Next base: position 37,961,632 of record NC_071515.1, on the reverse strand, counting down.
GTCCATTTGAACATGCTGAGTATAGTCTGCTGCTCTAATGCACTAATGATTAAATATAAAATGATGATCAAATCACTTATGTGGAGTAAGAACCTTTTTATGGTAACATTGGCTGGGTAATGCTAAATCCATTCACTTACACTTTTCTCTTTTGAATACACAAGATGTTGCTGCTGTAAGGTAGAGGAAAAATAACATTTTTCTGTAGCTTTATGAACTGTAAGTATAAATGTTTCATGCATGGCAGATAGTGCATATGTAATCAAATTATAGTAATGCAAACCTATCTCTGAAATACATCCAACAATATATTCTCCCATAGATATGAAAGAAACCATATGCAGACTAATCCTGTATCAAACACAAAGTAACTACCAGGATAGTAAATGAGTTCTTACGGCATTGGAAAGTTTTAGGAGCCCAGCTCTGAAATGGTGTAAAATATTAATCTCTTAACTCCATCTGTTTTTGTGAGATATCAGATGCTGAAATCATCTAGAAAGACTATTGCAAAGATGGCCAAAGAGTAGGGGGAAAGAAAACCTTTCCCAAGCACTGGTTCTAGACCAGTGATTGCTAATTGATGGTGTGCTGTACCCAGAGTCTTAGTCTAATTGTAGTACTGGGGGAAATTAATACAGTTTGAAAAACATGCTCCCTCTGCCTGTATATATTTTACACTCCCCAAAAGTCTACCCCAGTGCAATAAAGATGTGTGTAAAAAGGAATTGTCTGTCTGCATCTTTTATGTATTAAGATGAACCATGATTTTGCTCATAACAAAAACACCTCTACCCCGATATAATGCAACCCAATATAACACGAATTCGGATATAACGCGGTAAAGCAGCGCTCCAGGGGGGTGAGGCTGCGTGCTCTGGCAGATCAAAGTTCGATATAATGCGGTTTCACCTATAACGCGGTAAGATTTTTTTTGGCTCCCGAGGACAGCGTTATATCAAGGTAGAGGTGTATATAGAGAACAAAACTTGCCACATAAATTGTTCTGACACATGAAAGTCCAAAGTCTAAATAATAGTACACCAACTAAGAAGGCATTTTGTATAACAGAAATATGGGTGTATATCATGTTAATAGTTCAAGCTTGTATATTGCAAAAGTAGTTGTACCTGCTACAAACTAGCTTTAAGCAGTCTGTGATGTAGTCAACATCAATGCAAGCTCTTTTAAAGGGGCGCTGTCAGGTTAAATGTTGTTTTTAATAAACAGATCTTTTATAATGCTAACACCACCTTAGGCTAGTGTAATTTCCGTATGTTTTATAGCTATGTTTGAGCCGATTGCCTGTCAAATCTCTTCCAGGTCAGAGCAGAAATAATTTATTTTCATTGTTTTGATACAGTATGCATTTCACTTGAGATACTTCTTAAACCAGGAAATAAGACTAATACAATTACAGCTCATAAACGTAAAATGCTTCCTGAGTTGTTTCTGGATCCATTAAGACTAAGCAATCTTTCTCTAATTGGTATTTACTGTCTCATGTTTTCTGTTAAAGTAACAGCTTCTCTTGTCTCTTGACAGACAAACTTGATTACTTTAAAAAATAAAATTATAAAATTAATAGATGAAGGGGAACACAGTAGATATATTTCTGGATGTTAGTAACATTTTATACTCTCTTATTTGATATGGTCTTACGAAAACTTACTTGCAAAATTAGATTTTAGTTTTAAAATGGCTTGAATATGAACAGTGGCCTGTGAATTGAAAACTGACTGAAAGACTGCAACAAAGGTCAGCAGTAGTGCAAAGTATTTTTAGAGTGAGTGCAATAATTGCTCTGGAAAGGCATCAAGTTTTTCCCATCTCTCTCTCCCAGTTTCCTCCTTCTGCCCCTTGGGATACATACATGCACCTCCCCATGAAATTTCCATTTTCTTTTTCCTTTCCTGTCCTGTCCTTTCCTTTTCTTTTTAAAAACTAAAACAAATAGGGCTGTATGTGGGAGAACTGGGACTCTATTGCTGCCATTCCAAGCTCCAGTGCTCTGGGCACTGAGCAGGTGCCACATGCCACTACACTGTTGGCACATTCCTTAGACTGGCTTTTTAAAATTATAATGAAAGATACAGTAGTGTACAAAGTTGCAGTGTGTGTGTTGGGGGTGAAGGAAGCAGAGGAATGCAGGGAAGAGAAGGTGTCCATTGGGGTTCTATGGGGTTTGATCTTTAAGTCCAGTCTTATTTAACATCTTTAATTATTAGGAATGAAAATGCAAAGAATGTAGAGGGAAAAATGTAAGCCTTATTTGGGGGGAAAATTGTCCATAACACAGGTATTGAATTGAAGGGTGAAACCTAATAGATAGAAATGCTGAAAGAGGTGATAGGCTAATATGTCAAACCTAGTAATACCTTTCTAGCTATTGTATGGCAAACTGCATCCCGTCTAGAGTCCATAGGTAGGGAGGTTGTCAAAAGTCTCTGATTTTACTGCACCTAGAATATTGCATTTGTTTCTGGTCACCTTATTGCTAGAAATATATTGACAAGTTGGAGGGTGTTCAGAAAAGAGCCCCCTGCTCCCCTTAAAAAATTATCAGGAGGCTGAAGACACTGATTTAAGAGGAAAGGTTTAAAGTACAGTGAATGTAAATAACTTGGCTAATAGATGACCAAGTTCCAATTCAGCTTGATATTTAAGCATTTGAGTAGTCCCAATGATTTCAGTGGGACAACTCACATAGTTAAAGTTACATACATGCTTAAGTACTTTGTTGAATCATAGTCAAAATGGGTCAGGTGACATAAGTCTAAGGCCAGGTCTACGCTAAAAAGTTAAGTTGAGCCAGTTACGTCACTAAGGGGCATGGAAAATCCACACCCCTGAGCAACATAATTAAGCCGACCTAACTACCTTTGTACACGATAGGTTGATAGAAGAATTCTTTTGTTGACCTAGCTACAGCCTCTTGGGAAGGTGGATTGCCTACAGAACCCCAGCCATTGCTGTAGTGAGTGTCTACACTCAAGTGCTATAGATGCAGCTCTGCTGCTGTGCCACTGTAGCGGTTCAAGTGTAGATGTACCTAAAAGTAGTTGAAGGCTGATCACATAAGGCAGGAAGATGCTGTATTTAGAGTGGTATAGGAAGGTATTGTGACTCGGGGTGCCTGGGGTAGCCCTCACTGGAAAGGCCAAGGTCAAGGCAGGCTGCAAAAGTGAGAGCCGATACTCCCAAGACTGGTGGGTAAAACTGAAGTTAAACTCCCCAGCCAGTCACAAACTGTGCTTCTGATCCCCCAAACTGGTTATCAAGAAGCTAAAACAGAAATCACACAGCCCCCTTTATTGCATTCCAGTTCTCTGGCTCCCAATTAGCACCTACGTGAAGTATAGTGAGAAGTTATTTTAAAAACTCTGCTCACATATGCAAAATGATCTTCTGATCCCAAAGGTGAGCCATGTTGCCAGGTCAATATTAGGTTGGTTCTTACCCAAAATACCCCGCTGCCAGCCAATCCTTTAGTGCCTAAAACTAAAGATTTATTATAAAGAAAAAAGAAAGAACAAGAAGAGAGTTGTTAAATGATAAAGCATTCAAATGTATACAGAGATTATCAAAGTCCATATATCAGGTTCTTAGCAATATTGGTGAGTTTGCTGGCTTGAAAGCCCTTCTGGAACACATCCACAGCCTGGATTGGTCATCCAGTCCTTTGTTCAGAGCTTCAGTCTGTAGAAAAGTTACTCCAGAGGTAAGAAGCAGGATTGAAGACAAAATGGAGAAGATGGAGCTGCCCTTTATAGTCTTTGCCATGCAGCTTGTATTTCCTTTGTTCCAAACACAAGCTGCCCAGCACATGGCCTGGAAGCCTTAGGGTAGGTCCAACCACAGCCCGGATTGAGGCTCTGAGATCGATCCACCGGCAGTTGATTTAGCTGGTCTAGTAAAGACCGGCCAAATCGACGGCAGACCGCTCTCCAGTCGACCCCTATACTTTACCCCCAATGAGAGAGATGAGGGTACTCTACTCAAAAGTTTTCAGCATTTTGTAGGATCAATGCCATACCCTTGCAGTAAATGCCAGCTAGAACACTCAGTTCAAAGAAGGTAACTAAAGGTCATACTTATTTAGTCAGTCTTTTTGTAGGATAAAATAGCAAATTCCATCACGTCAAATGGCTGCTAGAGATTCTGCATGTGACACTTTTCTACAAGTTGCTGGCAGCTGAATTCCAGAGTTGCTGCTGAAATTGGGTTTTTCCTTTGATCAGGTTGCTGATCAATATTCACTGAACATACATGATCTATCTGTATTGTACAGTAGAACCTCAGTGTTACGAACACCTCGGGAATGGAGGTAACTCTGAACAAAACCTTATGGTGGGTCTTTCAAAAGTTTACAACTGAACATTGACTTCATACAGCTTTGAAACTTTACTACGCGGGGGAAAATTCTGCTTTTAATCATCTTAATTTAAATGAAAGAAGTACAGACACAGTTTCTTTACTTTGTCAGATCTTTTTTTTTTTTAAACTTTCCATTTATTATTTAGTAGTTTACATTTAACACACTACTGTACTGTATTTGCCTTTTTTGTCTCTGCTGCTGCCTGATTGCATAATTCTGGTTCCAAATGACATGTTTGGTTGACTGGTCTGTTTGTAATTCTGGTGTTCATAACTCTGAGGTTCTACTGTAACTTATTTGGGGGGAAGGGTTATGGGGATGGATTTAACCAAATAATGTAATTATTTAATAATAATAATTAATGGAGATATCCCATCTCCTAGAAGTGGAAGGGACCTTGAAAGGTCATCAAGTCCAGCCCCCTGCCTTCACTAGCAGGACCAAGTACTGATTTTGCCCCAGATTCCTAAATGGCCCCCTCAAGGATTGAACTCACAACCCTGGGTTTAGCAGGCCAATGCTCAAACCACTGAGCTCTCTCTCCCCTCCCATATACTTGGTATATGATTTAATGCATGCACTTCAATTTGAGAACAAATGGGGGTATTCGCACAACTATGAATCTTAGGATAACAGATTTTTTCCTTAAAGTAATTAGTGTTCATTTTTGGCAGAGCCTTGGAGTTACTGACACTATGAACTGGTTTTCTTGACCCTTGTTAGCCTACAACATTAGGTCAATTTTATGAAATTGATTTGAGTATCTTTTTAAAATTGATCTGAGTCTTTACGTAGGTGGGTTGAATTGACTGTTGTTCAGGCAGCTAATTCATAACTTAGTTATACTTCCTTTATTGATCACTACTAATGGATGAGATGTCTTTGAACTGTTTTGGTTCCAATTTGACTGCAATATCATTGCATTAATCAAGGTTTGTTCCTACATTTTTATCTTAAGGCAGATTAAAAAATATAGCAATTACCAGCATTTCCATATTTATACTTAATAGACCCACTAGCACCCCCCAAAAGTTAAAATGTTTGCTATTCCATTATGAAAGAAGAATACACTGGTAATCTAGCTCCTTTTGTTGTATCTCAACTAGAAAAGAGACTGACAATGGGACTTTCTTTGGGATATCTAAAGGTAGAAGATACTGACTGCAAAGCAGCTTTTTCCTGTGGCACCAACCTCAGCCTGAAATTGAGTAGATCACAAATGGTCTGTTTTATTGTTGGGTGTCAGTGTCGTTGAATGTGGAGAGGTTTAATGGTCTGTTTTATTGTTGGGTGTCAGTGTCGTTGAATGTGGAGAGGTTTGTGAGCTAATACTTGGAGATTAAGATTGGGAGGTGTGGCTATTGCCCAAATTTACAATTTCATTGGTTTTTAGTGTTTGCATTGTTGTGATGAAATACTCTTGAGAAACCTTCGAGAATAGTATATAAGTTCACTTATCTCACCAGGTGCAGTATCTAAACATCAAGGTGAATTAAGGACAACATTTTTGGTCTTAATTCAGAATATTCTGCCTCTTGGTTAGTTTAAGACAAGGCTTTACCATTATGTGAACCTAACTTCTTATGCCTAATGTTAACATACAGATCTTTTTCTTTTTCCTACCTTTTTATGCAAAATAAATATTGTCGTATACCATGAGAATATGGTAAAAATAAAGAAATTAAACTAATTAATGCAACAACTTCACAGAGAAGGAACATTTCTTTTCTGTGCTCATCCTTCCTTCATTTGAGATCTATGAACATTACTTGGCATTTTAGAAAACTATACTGGGCGAATGGACCATCTAGATTCTGTCCTCAATTACATAATTGCATGCAGTGAATCACATGAAATAGTTTGGTAGCCCATTAAATAACTGTTCTTTACAGAAGCAGAAGAAAGAAAACCAAGTGTAAATTAGTGTCATAGTGGAATTATCAGAGTTAGTTTGTAGGCGTTGGGGGCAGGGGTTGTCTTTATTTGCATTTTGTTTGCCACAGAGTTTATATAGCATCATCACTTAACAAATAATAAATGTGCCAGAGGACGGTGCTCTGCTTAATTCTTTACCTTGATTGTAGAAGGGGCTGAACTAGTGTATAAGTAGGCATTATCATAAATATTGAATAAAAACATTGTTTTTAAATTATATTTTGTTGTTCTGAGGTGTTACTAGAAGTAGGGAACAAGTAATTTTCAAGTTGGATGTATTCGGTAACAAAATACCTTCTCTTCTTACTACTTCTATCTCCTCTGATGTGAAGGGCTTAAAGGATGGATCTGGAAGGGCTGGTCCACACTAACCCCCCACTTCGAACTAAGATACGCAACTTCAGCTACGTGAATAACGTAGCTGAAGTCGAAGTACCTTAGTTCGAACTTACCGCAGGTCCAGACGTGGCAGGCAGGCTCCCCTGTCGACTGCGCGTACTCCTTTCGCAGAGCAGGAGTACTGGCGTCAACGGCGAGCACTTCCGGGATCGATTTATCACGTCTAGACAAGACGCGATAAATCGATCCCAGAAGATCGATTGCTTACCGCTGGACCCGGAGCTAAGCATAGACCTACCCGAAGTCTCCCAGTGGGTTTAAGACATTTATTTATTTATCTATAATATAAAAAAATGCTACAGTTTGGAAGTAAATTTGCTGAATGGGTGGCTGAGCAACAGGCAAGCCATACCACCACATACTATGCTATCTGACATTAGTTATACATGATGGAATTTTACAAGAAAAATCGTAAAATAGTGGCCTAGCACATACTATACCTCACTAAAACTCTCAAAGGCCTATTTAATATCTTGTAGTTTCTTAAAGAGTCCGGTTTTTTTTAAGTAATAAAAGGAAATGAATAATTGTAAATAGTTTATGGAAGAGAATTGCTGCTAATGCTGCTTGGAACATGGCTGAATTTTTTCCGTTCCCTTCCCCATTCTGTGTCAATACCATTCTGCTGGAAATTTTCACATGAGATACTTCAAAAATTAAAACAATTGCATTGAAAGTGAATAGTCTAGAAAGGGGAATTTTTGAGGCTGAGGCACTGGACTGGGTCTTGGGGGGTTTGAAGTCAGTCTTCTACTCTTCCAGGCATTTTGTGTGAACTTGGTTGAGTCACCTCACCTGATCTCTTTAGCTGCAGTTCACTTTTGTGCAGAGGGCCCCCACAAGGCCTATATATCACTGAAGCCCCACTTCAACTCTTTTTGAAAGCTTATTTGGGATCTGAGCGGGTGCATGGGCTCTCTGCACAGAGGTGATTTCAATTTCTTGTGCCTGAATTCCCTATCTATACAATGGGGATAATACTTCCCTATCTGACAGGAGAGTCTTGTGCTTGTGAGATGCTCCTGATATGATGATGGGACAGGGCATATAAGTGCCTAGACAGATAAACTGTATTATTGAACTAAAAATCAGAAGTGACTAGAAATGATCATTTTAAATCTAAAGGCAAATTGGATAGCTGAACCAGTCCTTAATGGTTCAGGAGTAAAATATTCCATTACTAAATCTGAAAAGTGCACCTTATGCAATATTTTTCCAGCAACAAAGAATTTGACAAGACTTTTATGTCACGTTGATTTATATGGAACCTTGTTTCTATCAGGAAAAAATGATATCAAGGAATGGCTAGGACAATATATGACAGAAGAGGAGCTGGGAATCAACTTAATATATAGCCACTGTCCTCGATAGTTAAAGCTTCTTGGGTCATATGATGACACTTAATTTTCAGGATTTTTTTCTAGAGAATTTAATTTGGTACCATGAACCATGCCAATGTCTGTTAGTTCTATATGCTGCTGTTCTCCAAATCCACCAGTGTTGAGCAAACAACTGATGTGGTTAATCTAATTCACATGGCATTTAGTAAAGTTTTCAATAACTAAATTTTATATTTAAGTCTTTTTCAAAACTAAAATAGCTTTTACATGCCAGGTTTAACTACCGTTCAGCTTCTTTGATCACTGCAATGCTCCATCTGCTGAACCGTCAGTTTTAGCTCCTCTGTCATGTCCATATTCCTGAGGTTCAACAATAACTTGCAGTCCATAAGGCATATAACCAGTCAATTATTTCATACTGTAAGATAGCGATGAAGATGGTTGTCTGTTCTATTGGATCTGCTGCTGAGATACTGTGAAGTTGATCTCCTGCAGAAAACTTTCAAAATTGGGTATATGTCACATTTGCTTTTCCTCTGCCCCATCACTGCCACGGTGCCCTTAGTTAGCTGGAGAACTAACATCTGGAGACCAAAATAATCTAGTTGCTGAAGGATAAACTGGATTTGACTTCATTAGTGCACAAATGATAAGTTTGTGTAGAGTTATTATAGCATTAATCAACTTGATGGATTGGAAATATGATAGAACTGAAGCAGCGTGTAATATTAGTGCCTATTATTCTACAAATTATGTCTTCACCTACAGAAGCCAGGAGTCATGCTGTACATTAAAAATACTATACTCTCTCTCCTGTTATGGAGACACATGGCATCTCTTTAAAGATTTTTCCTTGCTGTCATAAAATAGGGGATCTATTCTCCCTGAGCAGTGGATTTTGGGATTATGACTAATTTTAAGTAGTCACTCTAATGATACCATTCTGAATTAAATTTCTATCTTTCATAGCTTGTCATTTGTCAGATTTATATTGTGGTATTAAACCTCTGTACAAAGCAACATATGAAATGACTGCATATAGGGTGCCCACAAGATACAGGGTGAGTAATGGAGTAGTGTATAGGTGTTTAATAACATAATTCTCAGTCAAGTCAATGAGAATTGTGCAGGCCTTTGAGAGGGTACCCTTTGTATTGTAGTTTGGCTACTCTTCAAGCACACTTGGCCCAGTGTGCAAGAATCTAAGGTAAATCTTATAAGATGGTTCTTTTGAGATATGAGTAACAGAATATTGTTCCAAGTTTGTTGTTTACTATCCTAGGCCAGATTTCAGTGACCAAAGGCTCTTACCATGTGATGAGTAGTCTGTGAGAACTAAACTGATAGTCTCACTCCAATTCTTGCAGACAAAGGTCCACATCACCCAAGCACCATCACACCTAGCAGAGAGGTAAACACTGTTGTTGGTGTTGCCCTGGACTGAACGCAGACAGTACTACACTCTTACTTCCTTGAAGTAGTTACTCTAGATCAAGATTTGCGATATATTGGCAATGCAGTGTGGGAAAGTTTGCAATACTATCTGGGCTGTATCTGTGCCCAGTCAGTTTAGGATTGCGTGAGCACATTTGTGGCTTAAAACAATTATTGCACCTTTCTCCCTGAAGTTATACTGTGCTCCTCCACACACCTGAGGTTGGGAGCTTAGGGCTATATGTAATGGTTAACAAAATTAATGTGAAGTCCACAGCTGAGTATATATACCAGGTTTTAAGATGACAATCCTTTTTAATATATGGGATATGATTGAAAATTTTGAACAGGACATCTAGGTTGTCACAGCAAAAAATAGGTACCTTCACTATTTGCCCTATATTGTGTGCATCTGTATCTTCAGTGAAGGAGCTTAGCACATGTCCTAATGGAAATATGGTGTCTACATCCAGATCTATATTGAGATTAGGCTTCATTTTGAGGTCAATTTGGTGTTGAAATCTCACTAGACTTCCACCCCAAATGGTGGAAACCACACAGATCATTTGATTTTGGCGGTACTCCCGCCTCTTAGCATGCAAATAGTAGTTGGTCCATTCACATATGGTGGTCATGTCACTAAATGTCAACATTTCTGTGAGCCTGGACTTCTACTGAATTCAAGAAATGTAATTTAAATACATTATTTTAGCAGTTGGTGCCAGGTACACTGTGTTGTCATCTTTTTTTTTTCTTTAAATAAATAAGAGTGTATTTAATCTCAAGAATTATTACTCCAGTAAACAAACTTTAATGGATGGGTTTAAAAGCAATAAATGCTATAAGAAAACATAAAACACTTTGTCATGACACTTGGATGTGATTAGTTACCTTCTCATGCCCATACTGGTAGGCTTTTTGTGCTTGATGTTAGGGTAGTGACCTTTGCGAGATTGTGTATACATTATTACAAGCTTTACAATCTTGTCTAACTGCCATAAAATATAAAGTTAACAGTGCAGAAGTAGTAAAAAAGAATATTTTAATTATGAAATCATGTGGTATTTTTCTTTAGAGTTCTGAAGGCTAGCTGATACAAAGAATGACCTTTTCTTAGCCAGTGGTAGGCTTCTGTTTTGCTGTACATATAGTCATTTGTAGACTTTTTAAAAATATTTTTTATGTGAGTAGAATGAATTTTAATCACAACTAGTCAATTTGATTGAAACAAAAAAACTTGAATTAACACCTTAAAATGGACATACAAGATGTATTTGACAAAGAAATGTAATAGTTCATTGTAATGTCATTTTGTCTGTTATCTAACCACTATTAGCAATAGTACATTGGTAGTGATGATTATTTATGCTATGCCAGAAATTCACTTGGTGCATGATTGATTCAACACACAGATTCTTAGTTGGAATATCTTGCCTTTTTGAAAAATTGATAGTCTTTCAAAAGAATACTGACAAATATCAACTTCGGTCACATATTGTGTGTGGCAAAATAAACCTTCAGTACTACCATCTACTTGGTGTGTTGCCTTATGAAGTGCCCAAACACTTAGCTTGGTGATTTTGTTATAGGGGGTGCTGAATCAAGAACGAACATTAAAACAGCAGAAAACTTTTTGTCCCAAAGCAAACCCTTAAACTTAGTTTTGTAGGTGCCAGTTGTGCCATCTCTCCTCTGCGTGTCTGTCCTGTTCTTATCAGAATTCTTTATCTTACAGCTTTTAAATTACTTGTCTTGTGAGTGGGCAGAATGGAGCATAGTGTGTTTTGATGCGAATGTGTACAGGAACTCTTACAGTTAGGAAGAAATTTGCTACTATGGTTTTAGAGCTGTAAGGTCACCCTTTGGCATAACTTGAATTTAAGGAATATTGCTGCCTTCGTTTTTGGGAGGAATCAGACTTCTCTTTTTCTCCCATCCCTTTCCATTCTCTGGAAAAAGGAGAGCAGTGTGAATAACAGTGGGCCGTTTTTAAGGTAGGTCAAATTTTTCATCAATGGCTCTAAAATTCTAATTTCAGCTCTAGGTAACATTCATGTTCAGTTCACGTCCGCTAGCATATTGTTGGTTGGCTTGCTTAATTATGAATTTCTTTTCTTTCCACAGCTGCAGAACCTTGGCCTGAAAATGCTGCATTGTATCAGCAACTGAAGGGTGAGTACATTATTTTCTGCAATTAATGATTTTATTTTTAAAAACGTTAAATATACAGTAATATAATTAACTTCAGGGAAAATAGAAACTGTTAAGAAGAGATTCCTTTGTGTTTGTCTGGTCAGAGGTTTTAGCTAAGCTTGCATCTGCCAATATAAACCAGCTATTCATGGCCTATAAGGTCCTTGGTTTATTATTGACTCATTATATTGGCTGCTGTAGGCAGTGTAAAATGATGTGGTTGCAGGCACCGTTGGCAGATTTACTGCACCAATAGCTGAGGCAGCAGATTTTTGAAGTCTTATGGTAAAGTGGGCTCTCAGTAAAAAGGAACTGTTAAAATGTATAGGCTAGGATGGTTCAGGCTCCCTTTAGCAGCTCTTCATATATCATCAGATCACATTATGGCCCCCATTTGGGGCTCAGCAGCCTGCTACAGTTGTCAGAAGACTGCAAAGTAATGAAGACTAATAGGTAGCAGCCTTAGTCTTCTAAGCATGGAATTTTTATTGCAGCGAACTTGTCATCTTTCTTTTGTGTGACAGACCTAGACACAGTGTGCAATATTAACTGCAAGCTGGTTTTTTGAGGATTCTGAATGCTTTTACTTTTTAGCTAGAGGAATTATGAAGATGGTATTTTATTGAACTTTGATTAGTAGAGGAATAATTGGCTTAAAATTGAGACCTTTTTTGTATTTTTAGTTGGGGTTTCTAATTGTACATCTCTGGTAAAATAAGATAAATGGGAGGGCATTTCTAGAAGAAATATTCCTGGTATATTTTTGTATTCATAGCTCATGTTTTGCTGTCCGATAGCATAACATATAATTAATGTAATGATGCATATATTTTCTGTTGAAGTATTTGCCTTTTTAATTTATATACAAGAGATTTAACACAGACTGTTATGCAGTTACACGTCAATAACTAAACAATAACTATTTCTTGTAATTATATTCTTTGATTTTCTTTCTACAGAGGAGCAAATTTTGCTTTCTGACAATGCATCTTCTCTTGCAGTCCAGGTAAAGCATCATCTTTTCTAAACTAGATGTTAAATTAAAATATTTCTTGGAAGGATTAAATCGTAAGTAAATTACATAAAAAGTATCCAAATGACATATTTAGAAATTTTCTAAGTACTTTGTAGTTTTAACATTGTATGTTCCTGGACGCAACATAATTTTCAAAATTGAAATTATTCCTTTTATTCTTTATCATTGAGGTGTTATTGATTTTGTTTTTAAGAATCCTAATATTAGTGCCTATGCATCTGTTAATATTTACATCTGTCTACCTATTTATAATCGGAATTGGACACACTACTGGCAGCTCCTATTTGACCTTTGTTGTCTTTCCAGCTGTCATCCCCCTTTTGGATTGCTTAGGGAAAGATGTCCTCCCAAAGACCACTCATTATATGCTTGTTGGTCACATTATCCTCAAAGCCAGTATCCCCAAAACGCAAGGAATCCAGTTCCACTATATGTAAGAGTTAGAATCCACTGTATATTTGTACACTCCAGTGTGTGTTAGAGGTAGTCCATATAATTGACAAATTTAAGGCTCTAATCTGCTTAAAAGTGCCTTTGTGGCTAGAAAGTCCATGTAAACTCCATTAACGTGTTAAGTTCAGTGACCCCAGAGGCTGCTCTTTATTCTGAGGGGACACTTTCCCCCAGTAGTAGAGAGGGACTGGCTGGCAAGAAAAGTTTCCCATCCTCCAAAGCAACTCTAGTATTGGCAGTGGAAGAGGGTTGATTCATTCTCTCACTTCTACTTGTTCCCCTGTGTGGTCTAGTCCATTGCACAGCTAGTTAATATAGCCTTTTGGGGGCTTATGTATCCCGGAAGGCTGCATCTCTTTTGGTCAGAGTGGGACCATTAGAGATATCATGTAAAAGGTTCACTAACCTGTATTTTGTAAAAATGCCAATCAAAACTTCAGGATTCTTTGGTCACTCTAGCAATCCTCTAAGGACCCTATTCTGTCCAAAATATATAATACATTTTTTGCTGAGAGTCTGGAAAATACCAGTGTTCCTTTGGTAATTTCCCCCCCCGCCCCTCCCCCCTCCCCCCCCCCGCCCAAAGTATCTTGTTTCGTTGATAGGTGGACAAATTTTCCATTTGTTTTGAAAAACAGATGCTAGTGTTTTACCCCCCTCTCTCTGTGGTGCAGTATGTTTTAAATAATTCCTTACAGTGGGAAGAAATAAGGAGTTTTGTTGAGCATTTGATCTCAATGTTAGCTTTAGCTCCAGAAACCCTTACTTTTGTAGTTCTCATGAATCTTTTCTCTCTATCCATCAGGGTTACGGGTGTGGTTTTGGTTTCTTTCCAAACAAAACAGAAGTTTCCTTTTCTAATGTAGCCTTTTGCTTGACCATTCCAATTCTATTGTTATCCTGCACATGTCACTTAGATGATATATTAACCATAATATATTAAAAATGCCTGTTTTTCTTCAATAATCTTTGGCTTGACAGCTGATAGTAGCCATGACTATAAATATGACTTTGGTAGATATCTGATTTAAACTTTATGGAACAATTTTATTCTGTATGGGGGAATGGTATCAGTTCAGAAGAATCTGTATTAGGAACACAGTTGTGATCTAAAAAAAATAGCTGTCCACAAAATGTAAATATTAGGATGCGTAATTAAAAAAAATTGCTTAATGATCAGGCAATTTTAAAATTAGCTCACCTGGCATACATTGCATTAGGCAACATCAAAAATGGGAACAGTTGTGCCTTTTTCTGATGAATTGTGTGCGTGTTTTTAAGGAGGGGTGTATAGGCATGTGTTGGGGTAGGAAGAGAGGAAGCCAATACCTGAGACTTCTTTCCTCAATATATTCTTAAACAAGCTGCCTTTCTTTTTCTCTCCAGTATCTCTCAGCCACTGACCTATGGTACATGGATTTCCCTTAGACATAGCACACAGGTTGATCATTGCTTGTTTGGGCTTACGCATGGCGAAGATGCCTCGGAGTTCTGTGTTCCTCTGATTAAATAGGTTTGGTGTGTGTGTGTGTGGGGGGGCTGCTAGGAGATCCTTCAGGAAAGATGGTTTAGATAAAACCCTAAACTTGCCATAATTTGGCTGTCACCTACACCAAATCCTTCTAGAAATCTCCTTTCCATCATAGCACCTCTTTATGATGTCTGCCTTGGCAGGCTCGCAAAGAATAGATGAATAAATATATATATCTATAAAAGGGCATGACTAATGAATTACTAAGCAATTAGTTAAAATAAAAGCTGACCACAGCCTTTACAAGTGGTAACACTACCATGCATCTAGCACAGGGGTGAGCAAACATTTTGGCCCGAGGGCCACATCTGGGTGGGAAAATTGCATGCAGGGCCATGAATGTAGGAATGGGACAGGGGGTTGGGGTGCGGTAGGGGGAGTGGGAGGAGGTGCAGTGTGCAGGAAGGGGCTCAAGGCAAGGGGTTGGGGTGCAGGAGGAGTGCGGGGTGTACAAGGGGGCTCAGGGCAAGGGGTTGGGGTGCAGGGAGGGGTGCAGCATGCGGGAGGAGGCTCAGGGCAGGGGGTTGAGGTGCAGGAGGGGTGTGGCGTTCAGGAGGGGGCTCAGGGCAAGGGATGGGGTGCAGGGGGCTCAGGGCAGGGGGTTGGGGTGTGAGGTGCGGCAGGGGGCTCAGGGCAGGGGGTTTGGGTGCAGGAGGGGTGAGGCGGGGGCTCAGGGCGCAGGAGGGATGCGGCAGGGAGCTCAAGACAGGGGGTTAGGGGGCTCAGGGCAGGGGATTGGAATGTGGGGTGCGGGCTCCAGCCAGCACTGCTTACCTTGAGCAGCTCCAAGGTGGCAGCAGCATGCAGCGGGGCTAAGGCAGGCTCCCTGCCTGTCCTGGCCCCGCGCCACTCCTAGAAGCTGCTGGCACCACATCACTGGGAGTCGGGGAGGCTCGGTGCGCTGCCCTTGGCTCCAGATACCTACCCTGAAGCTCGAATTGGCCGTGATTCCCCGTTCCCGGCCAATGGGAGCTGAGGGGGGCGGTGCATGCAGGTGAGGGCAGTATGCGGAGCCCTCTCTTCCCCCCCACCCTCCCAGAAGCCGCAGGGATGTGGTACGGGCTGCTTCCGGGAGCGTGATCTAGCATGTCAGTTTCTGCTTGGCTATGGAACAGATACTGTGGAAAGAAAAATAAGTTCTGTATGTGTGTGTGAGTGAGTGGTTATTGCAGACATTTTCTTATAAAAGCTAAAGATTCAGTATAAGGAATTGATTATGTACATATTGAATGGAGTTATATGGCCTATTTCTTGCACATTGCAGTGCAAACTTAAGACTGGGTGTATGTGACGGGGGGTAACCTTTTTAGAAAGTGGTATGATATAGTCATTATACTGAATATTAGTGCCTTCTTATGTTTAATTACAAATTCCCATTGTGGAACTCCTATGCTGATCCTACTTGGAGGTGTATATATTTGGGTAACCTGCAATTCCTGAAAGTAGATTTAATTGTGAATCCCTTGATCTTTCACGGTGTTTGGTGTACACCACTTGTCCACTAAACTAAAGTAGCGTATTATACAGTCCTATTGGAAATGAAGATAATTTGATCTTATGCTGCAAATCTTGATACGAAATGTCAATTTACTTTCACAGCAAAGAAATTCATATAAAAGGAAAATAGTGTAATTTCAGTGATGATTATCCTGCTACAGGGTAGAGAATGTCAGACGTAGAATAAAGTCTCTTTTCTTCCCATGATATGTGCAGCCTTGCTGCCATTAAAGTTAATGAAAAATTACATGCACAAATCAAGATAAGTGATATGACTCAGTGTTCCTATCATCTTCCTCCCCAAAAATCATTTCCCTCACCTTATTTACGATGGAATTTTCAAGTACTCAATATTCCTGTTTTTCCTTTCTTCTGACTATAAAAACAGTATCTCAATAGCTAAACCTCAGTATATCCAAAAAGGAGTGGATGTAGTTAACAATGAAAACCATTAACAGAATATTAATCAGTGACATCCTAAATACATACAGTATAGTTTGTGTGTGTGTGTGTGTGTATATGTGTATATACACACACACACACTACTGTATTATTGCAAAGAAGAACATTTTATACTCCCTAGATAACTCCCTCTGGCAAACTGCAAATTTGTTGATTTTTAAAGCAGTGGTTTTCTAATATATTTTTATTTTATTTTATAGACCAGTGTATACATGCAAAATACTCTCCTGGTCTCCCCTGCCCAGCCATTTATTTCATCCTATGGACAAATAGAAAGGACTCCACAGACACCTAGCAATAAAAATAAAGATATAATTTTTGTCCCCCAAATCCTTCCCCAGATATGAAAATCTCATTTAAATGCCTCAAATTTTACAATTTCTGCCTGCTGTATTCTGTTGTACCTTAAACACACACTCTAATTTTGGAAGAAGAACCTTAAGAATTTGACAAAAGGATTTTGTGTTGGTTCTCTGTGGTACCATTTTACTATTGTGAGGGAGAGCAGCAAAATGGAAATTACTAACACTCAATTTTAACAACTTACATAATACTAATTAAAAACTCTTATTTTTAACTGTAAACTCTTCAGGATGGTCTTCCTCCAAGTTCACATAGCACCTACCACATTTGGGCCCCAGCCCTTATTGACATTACTGCAATACTAAAAAGTAAAAGATGGTGTTTTCCAGTTCCTATATTTTATTTCCTTGTAACAGCCTGTATGTTCTCAAGTCAATAAGGCATTTTATTTGTGAATCACGTATGTAATCCATATAATGACTGAAACACATAAAAGAAGAGAAATTACAGAATTAAAACCTGACCGAATAAGGGTTATTTCAGTGATCTTAAGTAAGTCTGGAAGACAAATTTATTGAGACCTCTGTAATACAGACATTTAACAGTCAGGGAGAAACCAGAAGTGGGGCAATTGGATTTGTGTTTTTTATGAATCAATGGGCCTTAAACAAGGGGGCATGGAGGGTCTGCAGATAGTATTCCAGCTTGTGAGACGGAATAGCAGACAGGCTGTTTTGCCTGAATCTAGAAGTAGATTCTGTCCCCACAATCTCCATTGTGTTTCCCACACAAAATTCAATTACTCCGACATTATGCTGGAAGGAAAAGGAGTGTGTGAATTTTGCTCAAGATGCATGGGGAACTAAGACCTCTTTAGTATTCAGTTCTAAATTCCAGAAGTGAGTGTTCTGTTACATCCTTATATAAAATGTGAGGCTGATCTTGTATATATTGCTTTAAATACTATGTGTATTGTATAACAATGATCCTATATTTAGGTTTCCTAACACTTTACATTATAAACGATTTTTGTAACCTCTCTCTCTCTATAAAAATGTTATGTACACAAGCCTAAACATGTTGATACTTTAGAACCTTCAGGCAGGTACTACATAGTGTGTGGTACTATCTTGTGGTTTCAGAACATATAGTGAGTGATATTAAAATCCAGTATCAGTTGCAGAAACCATGCATTTGGTCTATGTATTGCTGCAAGAAGGGGGCTAGAATTGGCTAGTAGTATTGCATCAAAGAGGGACATTTATGCAACAGAAGTTTAAATTGCCCAGGTTAACTGCTTATTTACACAATTATTTGATAACTTGTTGAGGTAAATCACCCATGATTGATAGTTTTTTGCAGGCTTGTGATATTAGCATATGAATTGTGTAATTTTGTTTTTGAAGCTAAACAGTAAGCTGAATTTTAAGTTGTTGCCCTATACAAAACAAAGATTCAGTAGTGAAATGAAAATCCGACAATCCATTTTTAAACAGAATAAAAGCTAAAATTCTTCATGATGAGAAATACAGTATCAACATAATTGATCTAGCATCATTACTTTGTAGCTGAAAATACACTTAAATCCCTAGCCATGCAACTACAGCATGTGAGTGAAACATCTTTCATATAGTTCTAAGATGAAATTACCCCTGAATGAATAGCATCTTCATTTATCTTCAAAACCTTCTCTGTGCTACCAGTGAATCTACTCTTTCCACATTCTACAACAAGAATTACATTATACCATTATAGCAGTGTTCTGCTGCAGTGTAAAATAGATTGTTTTGGAAAATGAACCTGGCCTTGCTATAAATTACATTCACAGGTACAAAGGAATTTGTTATTTTGTTTAAAATAGTCGCAAATATAATTAAGCTCTTAATTTATGTTAAACTACAAATGTGGCCATTACCACAACTGGATTAGGAATTTAATCTGTCACTCAAAGAATGATACTGAACAGTTTTCATTTGTAGCCTTAGACACACTATTTCAATTACAAGGTCTGCAGCTGTTTGATATAAAAACTGAATTATTTTGTAGATTTGTTCATGGTTTTTCATTTTAAAAGACGTCCCTTCAATAAGGGGAAGAATAATTCTTCAGTTGTCATCACAGATTCTCCTTTGTGTCTTGATGAAACAGAATAAGAATGAAAACACAAATCTCTTTCTTCACAGTAGCATTTGTGAGTGCTTTTAAAATACTAGTCAATGAGATATTACTTACAATGGTTTGGACTTAATTATGAAACTGATAATGTGCGTCTCCTCTGAAAGATGCCTGGAGCTTGTCATCTGAAAGTAGGGTTTTGCATTCAGGGATATAGAATGTGAACTGTCCGAGCTCTGGAATGAGAGGGTGGGAGGTAGTGATTCTGACCTTAAATACTGAAATCTTGATATTCTTTACATCCAATTGGAATTTATGCTTAGAGTATTGTGTTTAGTGGGTGTGTGTTTTCTGCTTTGAGATGGAAAAACTTATTGGATGAGTCACTAAGAGATACATTGTCAACTTGAAAAATAACATTTATGTTTGAAAAATTTTTTTTGGTATCTGCTAGTGTTTCAAGTAACACCTAGGATGACTAACTGAAAGGCTAAAGAGAATAAACCTTCTATTTTGTTTGTTTTACTTTGTACATTTAATAGGAGTGAACATGAACTCTGTGTAAGCTTCAAAGCTTTTCTCTCTCACCAGCAGATGTTGGTCCAATAAAAGATATTACCTCACCAACCTTCTCTCCCTAATAGCACTGTATATAGGCATTTTCATTTCCCATCTTATGCCCTAGTATGATGACATCAGTCTATTGCATAGTTCTGAGGGGAGTTTTCAAAAGCAGCAGCAAAGGTGAAAATGGCAGGCATGTGTGAGCGTACAGAGAAAGGAGAGGGATTCTGAGTGAACTCTGCCGTGTCCTCCTGGGCCTCCCCAAATCCCTTCTGAACATTAGCAATGTGTGCAGGAAGAGTATTCTCTTTATTTTTAATGCTAACCAAAATTCAACACGTGCTATTTAAAAGGAGCTCTATCAGATAATTGGATTTTCTGAAATTGGGGAAATAAAACAAGTTGATGGTGTTATTTTAATCAATGTTGTTATTTGTTCTTTTAACAGAATCAAACTGTGTCCCATTCAAATTCTGTCAATTAATATAAACTCATATGTTTTCTTAGTTAACAGTTCTTTCACCTAAAATCAAACTAAATTTACAGGTGAAACCCATTTTCAAAAGCTCACACAGAGGCTGAAAACTTAAGAGACACCCATGTGCTCAGTAGCTTGACATTGTAAGTCACTATATAGGAGCATCTTAGAACTGACTGACACGGGTAACAATGCTGTTTTGACAGGATGTGCCATCTCCCTTGATTAAAATGAAAGACATGTGAAAGAGGTTTATTAGTTTCATAATCCATGTCATGTTAAAGCTTGACACAAGCCCTTTCTGCATATTTGCTGTTAGTTCGTTCTCTTGCAGTTAAAATGCACTTTTTTTGTTTCATACTGACATTCAAAATAAAGTAGATACACTACTACTGCTGCTACTACTAAGTGGAACCAAAAATGAATATGAAATCGGCAAACTAAGGTCCTGTACTGGAGTACATTGTGCTGTAGGAGATGGGTTGTTTGTCTGCCACAAGCTTAATAACCTTAACCACAGAGAGGACAATGTACCTTCAGTTTTAGGAATAATTTTTAATAGAACCTAACCTTCAGAAGCTATATTGATCATATAGGACTTGCCATACCGGATTGCACTGCAAGTCCAGGTTGTTTGGTGTTCTGCTTCTGGCAGTGGCCAATATCATTGCTTCGGAAGAAGGTAAACCCCTCCAATGAAACCCCGTGGGATGGGTGGATAGGGAAGGAATTCTTGATGTCAGTGGCAATAATCTTATACCCAGAAATGTGAGCTTCGATTACTGTTATAGCATGCTGAACTACAAATGCAGTCCATAAAATCGAGTCTTTTTAAAATCCAGACAGAATGTTTGGCTTGATATCTTCCTGTGACAAATGAATTCCACATTGACTCTTGTAGGAAGTTTCCTTTTCTTTTCTAAGTGTCCTGGACACTAGTATTATTGCTTATTGTTGTAATACAGGCTAGGGAAATAAGGAGAAGACTGATCAGTTTTCACTTTATTCTTCTTGATTTTAAATATTTGTTAATCTACACCAACTCTTATGTCCAGATGCTAATAAGTCAGAAAAAGACATTTGCCCTTTCTAAGCTACCAAATAGGAGTTCAGTTTGCATTTTGAAGCTGTGCTCCTTTTTCTATTGGTATTTGAGTATTTTTGGCTGAGGGGGCTAAGACTTCCCTAGAGGGGGACTTGGAAAGCTATGAACATTTTTCCTGACTAAAATAGCTGTGAAAACTTTTTCATCTGAAGTTATGAGTGGCAGATGTGTTGCAAGAGGTGACTCTGCACTGCGTTCACTCAGAGTAGAGTATCTCCCTTAAAGAGCTCATTGGCAAGATTGCTAAAATTTGGCTGCTGCTTGGGTAGTAGATCCATGCTGAGGTCAGTGGATGTGTGCAAATGCTACATTTTTCCTATATGAGGTTCTGAAGGTCTTGGGGGAACGTTAGGTTTTGGCCTGCAAACTGAACCCCTCTTGACTTGTAAAATCATTTATGGGGGGAGTTGAATGCACTCTTGATAGAGATTAATGTTTCCCATTAGAGGTGTTGACATCTTTTCAACAAGTGATTGTTGTGCCCACTCTCAATGAACTATCTTTTGATACTAGTCATCTTCCCAATTATTGCCCAGTTCCTAACCTTTTGGGGGCATTTTTTGTTTCTTTTTTTTTTCTTTTTTCTTTTTTAAAGAAGGATTTGGCAAAGCAACTTTTTGAGTTGTCTAGAATCATCAAATTTCCTTGGCCCTTTATATTCTGGATTTAGACCTGAATATGGGACAGAGCCTGCATAGGTTTGGTTGACTGATCTCTGTTAATGAATACTGAACCAATAGATATGTCTGCCTTTGCTACCATTGACTGTGAAGTAGAACTGATGTGTTTGTGGACCTTAACAGAATTGAGTTGGAGTGATTCCAATCTCTTCTCGTTGAAAAGTCCAAGAGCATGTTGGGTAATCCCCTACTGCCACAAGGGCTCTTTTGTAAAAGATGAAGTAGAACGCCACCTTGTCACCCCTCTTACTCTTCATATATGGAAGGAACCATGGCGAGAAAATGAGACGCTTGGGGCTGCAAAGTCATCAATAGTCTATTATTTTTTTATTCTCGCTGGTGTTGCAATGCATTCCAGTTTAGTATCCTCTATACACTTTCTGTGCTGCTCACTCTTTTTTAGTCACTAAAGAAGATGTTAAATAAGATCAAGCCTGACAAAGATCCTTGCATTGTCCACTAGATCCTTCCTCCCAAATATCCCCATCTCAATACATTGTCACTTTTTGTGCCTCTTTGTTTGTGTGGTCTTTGTCTGTTTTCTCTCCTCATGATTATTTAAATCCAGCCAATTTAAACTAATTTGGAGTAATTTCCCCAACACCTAATCAAATGCTTATTAGAATCTAAATATATTAGTCTACTGCTTTCTCTTCATATAATAATGTTTACTGTATCAAAAAAGCAGTCAAAATTTTCTGGCAATAGATACCTATAAGCATATGTTGCTTGTGATTCCTTTACCCTCGAATTATCTAGGGGATAACATAATTGTCATTTACATGAAAAGCATTAACTGTGCTTAACATGTTGTTAATTGTGGTTTTCAATTAAGTTTTTAATGCTCATTATTTCCCAAGTCTGTCAATCACATTAATACAGGAGAATGTGAAAGTTGTTATAGTGAAATAAATTGTCCAAGGCTATGGGTATACTTAAAACGCTACAGTCTGGCATAACTGCAGCGCTTCAGTGTATACACTCATGATGGCGACGGTGGGTTTCTCTTGTCTCTGCAGTTAATCAACCTCCCTGAGAGGCAGTAGCCAGGTCAACAGATGAATTCTTCCATTGACCTAGCGCTGTATACACTGGGGGTTAGGTCGGCATAGCTACATCTTTCAGGGGTGTGGATTTTTTCCGACGTAAGTTTTCAGTGTAGACCAGCCCTAATATTTATGAATGGGTGGTGGAATCTGGGAAATTGTATAATCGCACCCCTGACCTCGGCCCTCTCTGTGGCTAGGAGTAGTGTTATTTCCTTTAACAATTGTCACAATACGTACACCACACATTAAGTCACTAATGCTTAGTTTATTTAAATTCTCATGTTTTTGTCAGAACAAAGTCCTAGCAAATAAATAGTTAAGGAGGATCCAAGAGTACCCTTTTGAAAGTGATGATGTCAACAGTGAATACCAGTATGTCACTGATGTTGTGATGAACCTTTCTGGTATTCCCCTAAAAAAGAAACTTTTGTTGAGGTGCAGTTAAGAGTTGTAGCTCATATCCTTGTTTTGGGTGTAAATTACCTTTCAAGAATATTAGTAGGTTTTGATAAGTCCACAGATTATAGCACTGCTCGTCACATGTGGAGATGACTCTGTAATGGTAGAGTGTGAAGGTGGAATATTAAAAAACTGCAGCACTTTAAGTTATAATGTTAGCTGTGTGTCTAATGGCACATACAATAAGAGTTCTCAGCACCTTACAGGTTAATGTCTCTATGAGGAAGAATGTTTATAAATTCTTGATTAGGAAGATATTACACAGATTGTGAAAAATGTGTCAGTCATCTCACTGCCCCACTATGAATGGTGAATGACCATATTAAGGGCACAAGAGAAAACTATCCCACTGCATAGGAAAGATGGTTCCCAGAGAGTAGTTATCAGTGGTTCACAGTCATGCTGGAAGGACATAATGAGTGGGGTTCCTTAGAGATCCGTTCTTGGTCTGGTTCTGTTAAATATCTTCACCAATGATTTAGATAATGGCCTAGAGAGTACACTTATAAAGTTTGCGGACGATACCAAGTTTGGAGGCATTGCAAGTGCTTTGGAGGATAGGATTAAAATTCAAAATGATCTGGACAGACTGGAGAAATGGTGTGAAGTAAAGAGGATGACATTCAATAAGGACAAATGCAAAGTACTCATAGACTTTAAGGCCAGAAGGGACCATCATGATCATCTAGTCTGACCTCCTGCACATCACAGGCCACAAAACCGCATTCACCCACTCCTGATCAGTTGCACACATACAAATTGGGAAATGACTGCCTAGGAAGGATTACTACAGAAAGGGATCTGGGGGTCATAGTGGACCATAAGCTAAATATGAGTCAACAGTGTAACACTATTGCAAAAAAAGTGAACATCATTCTGGGATGTATTAGCTGGAGTGTTGTAAGCAAGACATGAGAAGTAATACTTCCGCTGTACTCTGCGCTGATTAGGCCTCAACTGGAGTATTGTGTCCGTTTCTAGGCGCCACTTTTCAGGAAAGATGTGGACAAACTGGAGAGATGAAAGGTCTAGAAAACATGACCTATGAGGGAAGATTGAAAAAATTGGATTTGTTTAGTCTGGAGAAGACTAAGAAGGGACATACCTTTTCAAGTACATAAAAAGTTGTTAGAAGGAGGAGGGAGAAAAATTGTTTTTCTCAACCTCTGAGGATAGAACAAGAAGCAATTGGCTTAAATTGCAGCAAAGGAGGTTTAGGTTGGACATTAGGAAAAACTGGAATAAATTGCATAGGGAGGTTGTGGAATCTCCATCATTGGAGGTTTTTAAGAGCAGGTTAGACAAACACCTGTGAGGGATGGTCCAGATAATACTTAGTCTTGCCATGAGTGCAGGGATTGGACTAGATGACGTCTCAAGGTCCCTTCCAGTTCTATGATTCTATAAAGAAAGCCAGAGTTGTCTCCTTCTGGCTCTGGTGCCACTAAACATGGGGCCTCAGGATCTCTCCCCTCTCTCGGGACTCTCCTTTGCCATCCTCTTCATGGCCCTGGCACAGCCATACAGAGATTTGGAGCCTCCTCTAGCCCTCACCACCCACTGCCTATAATTGAAGGCAAGACCAAGGCTTGTTGAGATCTGATGACCCTGCTCGCACTTGTAGAGGATGGGAGTCTGACAGGTTCGGTACAGAGACCCCCTTGGGACTTCCACCTGATGTGCTGAGACTACCTCTGAGCCCGTTTTCCCTGCCAGCTTGGGTCTTCAGAACCCTACCTTGTTGAGCCAGACACGCCAGTCTGCTCGAACACAGACCCAGGTCAGAACCACGTGCCCCAAAGCTGCAGACTTAACTGAAAATGGCTTAGCAAGTGCTCCTGCCTCTAGCACCCAGACACCCAGCTCCCAGTGGGATCCAAACCCCAAATAAATCCATTTTACTCTGGTTGCTGCCCCAGGTATTACTTACCCTGGGTTAATTAATAAGCAAAAAGTGAGTTTTATTAAGTATAAAAGATAGGATTTAAGTGGTTCCAAGTAGTAACAGAATAAAGTTACCAAGCAAAATAAAACACGCAAGTCTAAGCCTAATACATTAAGAAACTGATTACAAATGAAATCTCACCCCCAGAGATGTTCCAGTAAGCTTCTTTCACAGACTGGACTCCTTCCTAGTCTGGGTCCAGCAATCATTCACACCCCCGTAGTTACTGTCCTTTGTTCCAGCTTCTTTCAGGCATCTCTTGGGGGTGGAGAGGCCATCTCTTGAGCCAGCTGAAGACAAAATGGAGAGGCTTCCAGGGCCTTTTATATTCTCTCTTGTGGGCGGAAACCCTTTTGTTCTTCTGTGCAAAGTCACAGCAACAAGATGGAGTTTGTAGTCACCTGGGCAAGTCACATGTCCATGAATGATTCAGCTTTTTGCAGGCCAACGGCATTGTTTACATGTTAGTTTAACCGTTCCCAGGAAAGCTCAGATGTGAATTGGCATCTCCCAAAGTCTATTGTCAGTTACGTGTTTCTTGATAGGACTATTCTCAGTAAGTGCCCATTCTCAAGAAGCTGACCAAGTGCTTCACTGAGGCTACTTAGAATCAAACACATAGCCAATATTCATAACTTCAAATACAAAAATGATACACCCATACAGACAGCATAATCATGACCAACAAACTACAACCTTTCCATAGACACCCCACTTGACCTCCTCTGTACAAGACCTGGTGCAACCATAGGACCCTAGTTGCAACAGTGATCTATATGGTCACAGTTCATGTCAATAACATCACAGGGGGAGCCTACTAAAGCTATGGAAAGAGGAAACCATAAGGATCCTAAGGCTTGTAGGATGGGGCACTGCAGGGGGGAGGATGGATGGATGGATGAATGAATCCAGTTAATTTTATCTGAAGCTAAGATCTGGCAAAATAAGAATTAGAAGAGCTATCTAATTCTGATGGTCATTGCTGCTTGTGTGATCAGCTTTAATTTTGTAGAATTTCCCCCCCCCCCCCATTGAAAAGCCTCCCTAATTATTGGCTTACATTTGTGAGGTCTATCTCTGTAAGGAAAAGACTATGGCTTGATCTACACTACCAATTTGTCTGTATAGCTACATTGTTCAGACTTGAAAAGGTCAGTGATAGTTCTTTGGCGTACAATCCTATCCTTACATGTACCACTACATTTAAAAGCTTTCAGATGACTTGCTTTGCTGCACTAACTCCAGGATAATTCAGGCACACTTTCTTTAGAACCAGCATTGAGAACAGCACATGGCAGCTATAAAAATTCACCTCCGGCTAGATGTAGAATCCTGAAGTTAATTTAGTGCCCTATTGCAAAGGGAATTACTGTGGCAAGCCTGGACAAAATTAAACTTCAGCTACTTTTCAAGAAGGAAATAAACAGCTAGGGAGTAAGAGCATGGATTTGAGGTGTGATAAATTAATTTAAGAATGTTTTGCTCCTGAAATACAACCTTTCTCAAAGCTGTCATTTGAGATGTACACTGTTAGCACTATAATGTTCTATTGCTGATTGAATGCTATTTACATTCCTGCATGCCCAGATACAGCTTTGAAAGCCATGCAAAATTAGTAACGTATGTATATTTCACCTGCATATTGTGTCTAAAATTCTGTACGTACTCCTACTCTACCAGTACATAGAATCTAAAACCAAATTCCTGTTTTTTAATTAGTTCATAAGGTAGCTAGTACATATGGGGCCAATACTGTCCCCAGGTTCAGGAATGTTTGTTTGTATTTGGGATTACATTTAGGCCCTTCTCTAGTGGACCTTGCATATCGGGTTTTTTAAAGTATGTTATACACCAGTCTTTTTAGATGACCTTATGGAGAGAGAATGGGCCCATTTGTATGCAAAGGTACTTAAAAAAATACATATAGTCCCAGAATAATTAAGAACGGAAATTCAAAGTTAAGACCAATGCCCTATACATTAAAGGCTTTTATGACTTCTAATAGCTTATTTGGTATTGGGAGGCTTATGCTGAATGTTTCAATCCGTTTTTTAATAAGTTCTGGGTTTTTTAATCTTATTTCCCAGCCATTGCTTCTGCTTCCTGGTTGAACACAGGAATTAGGGCAAGATAGAGCAGAACCAGGGTGTTTAGGCAGAAGGGGATGAGGATGAGACAACAGTCCTGGTGCTGTTTTGTGGGGAATGGAGCTGAGCAGAGGAAAACCGGAAAGGAGGACTGCCTTTGGCTGTTTTTTGTTTTTTTGCAATGATGAGAGCAAATGGGTGAAGATATTTTTATCCCTGAGGTAGGACTGTTACTATATAAGAGCTGGGCTCTCTAGGAGCAGCATCTCCTTGTATCTCTTCACAGCAGAAGGGAACCAGATGAGTTTAAGGATGCTGATTCAATATCTTGGTGCAGTGGTCAAGGAAGAAGCTGGTTCCTGGTAACTGTCCCAGCTCCTGGATGTCCTCTGGCTGGGGATAAAAGGCTCTTCTTCCTGCTGCCTACTCACTGTGTGGCTGGAGAAACAGTCATCCATCAGTCTGTGAGGGGACCTCCTTTCTGTGTGTCTCATTCAGTTTCTGTGCTTTTCCTAACTTTCCAGTGGGTTGCTGGTTATCTTCCTTAACTTCACTCTTCCCCAGCCCTACCAAGATCAGTTGTCTAACTTTATTCTTCATTCCCAAACTAAACCCTTGGAGGAGGCTGAATGAAGTGGAGGGAAGGAAATGCTATTAGTTTAGATGGTGTTTTAATACAGTCTCTACTGATTTGAGACATACTCTTCTAAGCTCTCTGGCATGATTCTAGCCACAAAACGTGAGAGCAAAATTTCCCCAGCCTCTGACTTAAATCAGGAGAAGGAAACCAGGGCTTGGAAGTGTGTTCTTAAATTTATCCTAATTTCAATATTTTTACTAAAGTGAAATTATAATAAAGAAAGAAGAGTTGTTTGGCCAAAAATATAAATCTGTGTATTAAACTTTACCCCTAGTGCCTGACTATTGCAGAATATTTGGTACATTAAATCACACACTGATGGTGCACTTGTGCATAGCGGGCAACAGAGCAAGTGCCAGTTTAAGATCTGAATTTTTCTTGATTTATATGACAATCTTACCTTTAGTTAGAGTTTATTTTCATACATGTTAATTTGTCTCTTAATACAAGAAACATTTCATTCAGTAGAGTTGAGACAACTGCAAAAAATATACATGCCTCTCAGCCTGGGATTGTTTCCAAAATAAAGGTAGAAAAGGACTGTTTTTCTTTCCTTGGGAGTTGTGTACTTTGAACCAGAAATAGCCTTTTTCACCTTGATCAATAAGTCAAACTGTTCTGCAGTGGTTCAAGTACCGGGCAGATTTGTAAGAACCAGGGCACAAACCCCAAATTGGTTGTGAGTTCTATACTTAGAGCTCCTATAACAGCCTTAACGTGAAGTCACAGACAGTCCCCTAGGTTACTCCGATCTGTCTTGCCACGCTGGTAAGCCCACCTTTGTGATAGATGGTCCCTTACACCAGGATCACAGCAATAGGCAGATTACTCCCAGTCCCAAGGGACCAGATGCTTACCCTAGGTCAATTGCACCGTAGGTCTCTCACCTAAGACAATGCTTGTAGCCAATCCTGTAATAAATTATTGATAGATTTATTAATACGAAAAGAAAATGAGTTATTTACAAGATTAAAGCAGGTAAACATTATACACAAATGAGTTACAATCTTAAGTTTCAAAAGGTAATAGAAGCTTCAGTAATAAGCAAGCTCTATATGTCCTTTGGGGCTAACCCAAACGAAGCAGCTTGGGATTCCCTGCTTGTGCTTAGAAAACCTTGCCCCCTAGAGTCCAAGCAGCATTGAGATACAATTCCTTCTTGTTGTTTTTGTTTTTTTTTTATTCTCTTCCCCCCTGTGCTCTGAGCTGCAAACTCAGCTGATGACAGGAATTTACTTGCATGACTCATCTTCATGGGGTAGGAAGGTTGCAGAGCATAACAATCTTTTGTTCTCTTTAATGTTCCACAATAGTCTGTCTGGTGTTGATGGGACTTCCTTGTTGGCCAGGATGTAACACCTTCTGTTGGAGAACAGTACTTTACACTAGTTAATGTCTCTCTCCTGTCTGGTGATTTACCCAGTCACAGAAGTTTACAATACAAATTCTTAAATATTACCTTACAATGTAGGATACAGATGCTATAAGTGAGATTAATTCATGCAGCAACTCACAAGCATTCAATAAAGTGTAAACAATAAACACATTCTTATATAATCCTAATGCTAATACACAGGTGAGCCACACTGATTCCAGTTGTTTATTTGCCAGTGTTCAGTTGAGACATGGAGACCCTGGCATGAGCTGAAACCTGGTCTGCCAGTGTCACACAATATAACAGATAGAACGGAGTGGTCTGCTATGTTAACGAAGCTGTCGTGCATGCATGTTAAGTCCATATACCGTCCTTAAAATCATAATGAAACTTCTTTTTATGTGTAATAGAATCTCTTTTAAAATTAATTTAGTTGTACCTGCCTTTGTTCAGAAAGTAGTGAAAGGCTCAAGTCTGGATTAATAGCTTTCAGATTTTAAATTTGAGATTTTGGCCTTTTCGCTGGCAAAGGCGAATACCAAATACCCAATAGGATTTAACATTGTGTTCCTCACCACTGAGCTTGAGAGGTTATTTATACTTGCCATGCTCTCACTATCGAAAGTGTGAGTTACCTTGTGAAAGTTATTTTGTTCTTACACAGAAACACTCTAAGTATTTTATGATGATGACTGCTGCTGATAAAAATTAGTATCCTGTGGAAATGGCTTTGTCCAGGGTTATAGATAGATATAAAAAAAATTACGTTGGTCAACTATACCCTTAATTCAAGTAAACTCTACTGGTAATAAACACTGCCTTTTAATCTAGCAGAATTGCAAAGCAAAAATCGTGAAAATGTTGGCTAGTGAAAATATGGCAGTGGAAGGATTTTTTTTTTTTTTTTTAAATGTGTGTTTTTTGTTTTAAATATGCTAGAGATGTAGCAGCACATGCTGGTGCTTGTTCTCTAAACATATTAGTCAGTAATAACCACGAAAGATATGTGCCCCAATGTTCAGGTTGACAAAATGTCACTTAGACTGATTATTAGTGACTTATAAACAACAGTAACTTTGGCAGTCAAATGCCACCATCAAATGGGAAAAACAGATGTAACTTTGTTAAACAGAAGAATTCTTACTAATGATTTTGGACAATATCCTTATACACTATTGTCCAATGAAGTTTTATATTTTTTCTTTCTTCCCTTTTCTATTTTCCCTAAAACAGAATACAGATACCTGTACTTTATAAACATTGTGCTAAGTACTAGTTTAATATATTTAAAACAAATCCATGTTTTGCCATCAGCTAATACGAGTTTTCCTTTTTCTGGGCTCCTCTTTGTTTTCAGGCCTTTTTGCAAATGTGCAATCTGCCAGTCCAGGTGGTTTGTAGAGCAAATGCAGAATATATGTCCCCATCTGGTAAGTGTGGTGTTCATTTAAATTACTGTGTTAATACCTATGTTTTGATGCCATGACAACAGCACCTCATCTTGCAGATAACAGCCAGTCAGTGCTAGTGGGTTGCCTCTTTATTTTTTTCCTTAGTGTACTGTGATTTTTCTCTATAGAGAATGAGATAAATCAAATACAAATTTTTAAAATGTACTGTATTGCACATTTTAAATGCAGTGGACATACAGTGGATTCACGTCCTCAGTTACTTA
This sequence comes from Malaclemys terrapin pileata, assembly GCF_027887155.1. Lineage (NCBI taxonomy): Eukaryota > Metazoa > Chordata > Testudines > Emydidae > Malaclemys > Malaclemys terrapin. The sequence continues at coordinate 37,930,499 of NC_071515.1, read as the reverse complement.
GAAGTCTGGTGGTAACACTCTCAAAAAATGCCTAGGGACTCTTGGCCTTCTCAAGCCCAGAGGTTTCTGTATGCAGAAGTAGCTCTACTGATCTCCAGGGACATACCCCGGGAATACCCAGTTGGTCAATGAATGGTGTTCCATTTTCCACTGTTTTAAGGGTGGGAAGAAATGTCTTTTGTTATCTTAGCTGGAAGGTGATTGTCAGCATGTTAATAATTGCGGACAGATCATGGATAAACTGTCAGTATCAAGAACAGTGTTGTACTTAAGTCCTCTTCTGATTCAAAAGACTGTTTGCAAAAAATGCAAATTCAGTATTTGATGTTTTTTTTAAAAAATCCCAAACTCTGTTGGAAATTTCTATATACTCTCATCTAAAAGGTTACTAGAAAAGAACTGCTGAATGCACATTATTTTGATATCCTAAAATTCTTCATTACATTAGGATCCATTTGTGTGAGTTAAATTAAGCTACTTTTATAATTTTTGATTCAAGCATAGAGCAGTAAAAATGCCTGCCTACGTGGGTGTTTGTATTTGCATACTGCATGGTTAGCTCTGCTCCTCCTTCTTGGTATTAGGGGAAAATCAGCTGGAATCCTGTCTTTAATTAATGCTTTAAAAAATCTCAATGATTGGTAGCGCTGAAAACTGTACAGTTCTTGTAGCAAAACCAGGAATTTTTTTTTTAATCAGCCTTTCAAAATAAACCCATTGGGCTGACTCCTTGTAGAAACAAGTCAGTCTCTTATGTGCATGGGAATAGGAGTGGTGATACTTGTATTCTCCACCTCCCGCACTCCCTTCCTCCCAGCCACATTGGCTATTATCTGATATACCATTACTTGTGTCTGAAGCTTTTTTTCTTTACCACTGGCTAAATAATGCAGAAAGGAGCATGATTGACATGGGCTGATGAGAGTCGTGCTGTACTGATCACATCTAGCATATTCTATTTGTCATACTGGTTCCATTTTAAATACAGCTAGGAGTATAAATGTGGTGATTTATTCATCGTCCTAAGAGCCTCTACAATTTTTGCGCAGTGTTCTGCTTGTTTTTCTGATTACTTCAGTATCGTTTTAATAACATTAAAATTAATTCCAACCAAAACAGGCTATTCATAAAAGGTTTTCATTCCTGAAAAATATCTCACACTGATTGTAGTGGTTCTCAGACATGCGTTTCCAGATTTGTGTAGGACACTTTGTAATGATACTTTCCCCAACTAGAAAATCCTTTTGAGGGAGTCAAATGCTGACTGTGGATATAGGAATACCGAAAGATCATCTTTATATGCTAGCAGTGTAAACCATAGAGTTTTTGCAATTCAGAAAACCTTGTATTTCTATTGTAATACTTCATCATACGGATGCAGATGAGGTTTTTGTTGGTGCAGTGTACCTCATCTGTTACCCTGAGGCTGACTGTGAATCAGAGAGGAGTGAATCTCATGATAAAGACCATGACTGAACCTGCTGTTGTTATGAACTCTGTTTGAACTAGGTCTAGCAGTAGGTTCTGTGCATTTGCGATCTGGTTGGATTTCTTAATATTTTCATGAATATCTTTCAAATTATATTACTTTTAAAAACCCTGTAAATAATATTTGACTTTGATTTGTTCTTTTAAAATATTCTGTGAAGACACACTTTGTTAGCCTCATTTTCCTTGTCTCTCCTTGCAAGCCTATTGTGTATTGTGACCTGTTTCATTTATGGGCAAACTCCATTATTGTCTTGCATCATATTCAGTGAACTATGTTTACTAATGTAAAACAAAAAATGTCCAACGTCTCTTCCTCCATGTTGAGGTGATTAAATAACAATATGTAAAATACATATTATATATCATCTAAATTTTCTTAAATTTACATAGCACTGTGTATGTACTGGTGTTTAAAGATGGTATCTGTCAAGTAGGTATTTCATAGAGCACTTGGCTGCCTTTATCTACTTCCCTGGGATTTCCACAGTTGTGCTTTGTGGAAACATTGAACTAATAATCTTCCCAGCAAAGCAAGATTTAATTAATTATTGGATTGAGACCTATCAATTTGTACAATAACTTGCAAATATTCGTTAGAGCAGTGGTCACCAAACTGTGGGGCGTGTCCACCTAGGGGTGTATGGAGGAACCTTTGGGGGGGCATGGTGCAGCCCAGGCCAGCCCCAGCAGAGGCCAGCCCCAGCAGAGGGAGCACCATGCAGCCCTGCTCCATCCCAGCTCTGCTCCAGCACTGCCTCCAGCCACAGCCCCGGCTTCTGGCTCCCCCCCCATGGCCTGGCACAGCTCTGCACCCAGCCTCAGCCCTGTCTACCGGCCTCCACCATGGCTCCGCACCCAGCCTTAGCCCCAACTCGAGCCTCCGCCCCCATGGCTGCAGCTAGGCTCCCAGCCCCAGCCTACACCCCTGGCCGTGGCTCCGTTAATACCCCCAGCTGCAGTCTCAGCCTTGGCCCTTACTCCTGTCCACCGCCCTATCCCCTGAGCCACGTCCCTGCTCCTAGCCAAGCTCCTGGGGCTTGGTGGGTGGGAGGGGGACTGAGGTAAGGGGAGTAGGGTGGTGAAAAGGTTGGGGACCACTACGTTAGCGTGAAAGCCAATCAATAGGGCAAGTCCTAGCATAAAAGTGTGAACTAAAGAGCTAGGCGTGGGGAGGCTCTATTTGTGAGTGTCTCTCAAATGAAACTTTGCATGTTAACTGTCATGTACAATCTGATAGACTTTTGTGCTGAAACACTTAAAAGCCATGATTTCAAAAATAATTCTCTGTATGTATAGAAAGCTTTAATTTACTAAAAATATACCGTATCTCACTGCAGGCAAAGTACCCTTTATTCGTGTAGGAAATCAAGTAGTATCTGAACTTGGCCCCATAGTCCAGTTTGTAAAAGCCAAGGTAAGGATATTAAATATACTTGATCAGTAACTGATAAATACGGTAGTCACTCTTTTTAGCATTTGCACTCATTTAGCTTACTGTTATGAAATGTGACATAATTAGTTTTTAAGAGAGTAAAGTAGAAAAACCTCATACGAATGTAAAGGTATCTGCATTTTTACAATATGGCAACTATTTTAACCCAATACAGGGAGTAACCTTTTGCTTAAGGAAAATATGGTGTAATGGGGGGGAGGCAGGGCAGCCCAGAGGATTCAGGGGGTCTGGGACAAAGCGGGGGAGCGGACATACTCACCTGGTGAGCCGCATGCCGAACGTTGCCGACCCCTGACCTAGACCTTGCAATAGCACTCGTTTTTTGGCTCCCAAGTATAGTATTCTTAGAAAAGACCTACAGTGTTTGCTTAAATCTTGAAATTTCAGCTAATATATGTTTATATTTGCTTTTACTTTTTTCTGTCCTTGTAAAGCAATGTCTGCTTATTAAGCAGTTTATTTTGATAAACTGTTTATATCATCAACCTACTTCTTCACACAGAAGAAATCATAGTAATAGTGAAGCCATGAAATCAAGTTGTACACAGCTAAAAAAGAAATGAACAGTAGTTCTGTAGCTGAAAATAAATCTACATTTGTCTTTTGTGTTTGATTATATTGGAGTATAACATTTTCTGTTTAATATTGAAGGTAATTTTAGTATGGAAGGTACTTCCTAATATTTACCCATCTATTTTATGATTTAGAGACCTATATAGAGAGATCAAGACCTGATCTAAAGCACATTGACTTCTGTTGGCTTTGGCTCAAGCCCTAGCTGAATATTGTAATATCCTTTCTTACAAGGTTGTATATTCTTTTACCCCCTTAGGGCCATTCACTCAGTGATGGGTTGGATGAAGTCCAAAAAGCTGAGATGAAAGCCTACATGGAATTAGTCAATAATATGCTATTGACAGCAGAGGTACAGCAAACCATAATAATTTGTTTATTTTCTGAGTAGGTGATAAGTGGGCAAAAATGTAGCGTTTTATTTCCATGTGGAAAATGTATTTTATTTTCAAATTCTTAAGTTGGGAAATAGTTCATCAACTCATAGGCTAGTGTCCTTACAAAAACAGAACTCCACATTCTCTGTGGTCTCTTTACATAGTCGTATGAAAATTTCATGAATTGAGGTTGATTTTTGTTGTACAAAACAATGATGAGTTTATAAAAACTAACATGTAGCTGTAAAGAAAGTTGACTCATAACGTATGTAGCATGTTCTGAACTCCATCTTAATTTCAAATCTGATCTGGTGGCTGTTCTGAAAGAGAACTAGCAACCATCTTTTGTCTTGCAAGCATTATCATTAACTTCTCTTTTGTGTTCATGGAAGGCACCGTTAGACTTAAAATATTTTTGGGATATGCTGTTAATTTAACTTAAAAGAAAGCATCAATAGTTAGACTGCATAGAGTTTATTTCTAACTGACATTTCAGAATAAAAAGTGTTCTTTTTTTTTCCTAGTTGTATCTTCAGTGGTGTGATGATACAACAGTAGAGGAGGTGAGTGGTTCTGCAGCATTTATCTTAATTAAAATTTAATGAGAAAACACTTTTGCTCACAAATGCAAGTCCCTACTCATAAATGAAACATAGAGGTTTATACCATTAATGATATAGTTTTTCACTTTAATTTTGCTTGCATATACGTTTTAGGAAAGCTATGTGTCATTACTTAAGGTAGCTGGCTGCAAAGTAGATATGGTTTTATATATTTTTAAGGTAATAGAGTAAATGGTTTCTTTTTCTTTAGGCTGCAAACTATGAATTTCTGTGCAGAATAACTTCTTAATATTTTACAAAAGCCAGTGTAAATGCTTTCTGATCCATGAAAACCATAGCTATTTTGTAAATAACAGTACACAGTCTTGCCTGCCTTTTTTTAAAAGTGATTGTGTTTTTGTGTGTTTTTTTTTTTTTTTTTTTTTTTTTTTTTAAACAAAGATTACTCATCCAAGGTATGGATCCCCTTATCCTTGGCCTCTCAATCGCATTTTGGCCTATCAGAAACAATGGGAGGTCAGACGTAAGATGAAAGCTATTGGATGGGCTGGCAAGTCACTTGAACAGGTCAGTCAGATAATAGCCAGAGTTGAATTCTTCATTCTGTTTGGTTTTTTTTTTAAATAACCTCTCAGCAATGAAATACATATAAATAAAATATCAAAAGTGTCAAATTCCAGAGAAGCAATATTTTATTTCCTATGTTTCATAAAATATATGTATTGTGCAACTCCATACATTTAAAACAATTGTCTGTGGAATCCATGTCTCTGGCTTCGACAGCAATAAACTTTTAAATCACACACACAATCTGAGAAAAATGAAAGATGTTTTCTCATGAATATGTATCTCTGTGCTCATGTGAGTTTAGACCATGATCCTGGAAAGGGATTAGCAGCCAAGGACTCTGATTCCCATGTGAAGATAATGGGGTCCCTTTGCAGGATTGTGGCAATTTGTTCTTGGAGCGCCAAGAAAAATACAAAGAAGTTTAGAGGTAAAAATTTAATGTATTAATTTTAACCCAATTATTGACAATAGGGAAATTAACAAGTTTCCTTATGTCAACAATATACTTGTCATTTAAGGTCTGGAAATAAGATTTGTAATCTGAATCTGTGTAATATCTATGGTCTATATTGTTAATTTAGTAAATTATTACAAATGCCTACTGCTGTTATGTATGCAATAAGGGAGCTATTTTGTAGAGAATTGTGTTCTCATCTGACTATTTAGATACTGTGCTAATCTTTTGTTTGGTTAGGTGTTGGAAGATGTAGATCAGTGTTGTCAAGCTCTCTCTCAAAGACTGGGAACACAATCATATTTCTTCAATAAGCAGTAAGTTACTTTATATGGAAATGTAATGTACTGTAGGTATATTACTCTCCAGAACATAGCTGAATGGGGACTATTTTTGCTTATTTTAATACCTTATGAGCAGTTAAGGAACATGTGGGAATGAATCCATAAATGGCATATATAAGAATTTCTGAAATTACTAAGTAATTGTAAATATTACAAAAGAGACTAAGTTTCCATAAAATTTTTCATATATTTTCTCTAGTGTTTATAGACTTAATCCTATTTTCCACTGATTTGATACAGAATACACAATAATTTGTCAGTTGAAAACATATAATGTAAAAACAGAAACCTGTTGTTTTAATTGGTAACTAAGCAATAATCCACTTAATTACATTAGCATATTTTGGCATTTCATAGATGATACCTATCAGTGTAAGTGCGCTAATACATCATAAGCAGAATGAATGTGACGTATTTTGATCAAAACGTGCTTCCTGCACAGGTTAATTCAAGTGACACAGCAGTGGGGAGGGCTTTGTCTACACTGCAGCCCAAGGTGTGATTGCAGCCCGGATAGACATACCACACTAGCTTTAAGGGCGCTAGCACAGCTAAAAATAGCGCACAGCCTGAACAAGCACACTGGGGACCGTGGGTAAATACTCATGTTGGAAGCCTGTGCCTCCACATCAACGCTACTGTTTTTTAGCTGTGCTACTGCAGGTAAAGGTGGCCCAGCTAAGTCTACCTGTGCTTCATTCATACCTTGGATTGCAGCGTAGACATACTTTAAAGAGTTGGGTTAGCATGAAGATGCCTGTGAAGTCATCTGACTGGGGAAACGCTAGTCTTCTCCCCACAAACGATTTATTACAAAGTAGCAGCTATGATTTGTGTAAGAGAATACTGTTCTGGGCTTTTGCAGAAAAGCCACCGCGGACCCAAATCTGACATACACCAGATGTCCTTTGCCATTGTCAGTCACACCCAGTTGCAAATATGTACTTTCCCAAAAATATTCTTGTAATTAATGTTGAATATATTCATGTACTCCACCCATCACCATGGCATATGAACCATGAAGTTACATAAAGAATGTACATTCCAAGTGCAATGTATGTGATTTTTTTTTTTTTTTTAAAAGCTGCCTTCGCGTTCCTCTGATCATGGCAGTATCTGGGGGCCAGTTTTAGATATTTTTGGTGGGGTGACAATGGGGAAATTACAAAGACACTTAAATAAAATCAGCTTGTGACATTACACACTAATAGAGACGGGGAAGGAGTTAACTAAAGGCTTATTAAAGCAAGGATATATGAAGGAGCCAGTGGGATTCAGAGAGGAGGCATCTGGGGGTGGGGTGGGGGGAGGAAGCAATTGTCTTGTCCAGCTATGCCACAGAATCAGAAAGCAAGGAGGAATTGGGAAACTGAGTCATTGTAAATTGGATTGGTTGTTTCCATAGGTTAGGTTTACTTCAGCTGACTGTTACTTGTTAGTTTGGACCAGGCCGAAGAAAGCCCAGTTTCTGATCCCCAGTACATTAGATGGGGATGGAGAAATGTCTCAATTAGCAGGATGTAATATTTTGTTTCTCGCCTCTTTCCCCCCGAACATTTTGCAAAGTTAGGGTTAGGTGGGCAGTCTAATTGGATGAGAGTGAGTGCTGTAGGATTACATAGCAGTAGAGAATAAATTGAAGCTGTATTGCAACTATTCATTTTGAGGCATTCTGAACTGTCTTTTATAAAGGTGATTTTTTGGAGGGGGGGTAAAGGAAGTGCTATTGTTTGGGGGTGCTAGCTGGACTCCATAACACACACTTTCAACCTTTACATGTTTTAAATGTTTTTTGTCTTAAATAGTAATAGAGTTTCTCTATAATTAGTCTAATAAAATATTCTTCTAGCTCATTAATATTAGTATGTAGTTCTTGGACATTAGTGAAGAAAAGCTCTAAATTGTTAAATATACTTAGGGGAAATGTTTTGTTTGGGCTTTTTTTGTTTTGTTTGCATATAGACCAGTGCTGCAAAAAGTTCACTAAGGTCAAGCTATGGAAGGCTTGTACACAAAGCCATGAGTATGACTGCAGACTTTTTCAAGACACCACTTTTCTCCTTTGGATTCTGGTGGCTTTGGTTACAGTGTTTATTTCCATTTGTTTAGTCTCTTTAACACAAAAGAGATGGCTCTAAATGCTATTACCATGTAGTAACTTTTTCTCACTAGTCAAGGAATTTTTGGTGGCTGAAAAGCCCAGAAGAGGTGTGGGTTTTTTGCTGTTTTGAAGGGCACCATTCTGTTTGAAGGGGTAGTTTTGTTATGCACAGTATCTGCAGAGGAGACTGGGAATATAGACTCCCTTCCCACAAGATCAAAAAGTGAGGAACAGTTGGTGCTGCACAGATGAGTCAGTGGGTAGGCTCAGCATGCATTTTATGAAAAGGTATTTTGTAACTTCTTCACTGTTTGGGGGAAAAAAACAACCACCCAAAAATCCCTAATTTGTTAATGGGAGCACTGAGCAGCACATTGAGAATTCAGGCCAAAATTTGTTAGTGTACATATAAAACACAGTAGAACCTCACAGTTACAAACACCTCAGGAATGGAGGTTGTTCATAACTCTGAAATGTTCATAACTCTGAACAAAACATAATGGTTGTTCTTTCAAAAGTTTACAACTGAGCATTGATTTAATACAGCTTTGAAACTTTACTATGCAGAAGAAAAATGCTGCTTTTAACTATTTTAATTTAATGAAACAAGCACAGAAACAGTTTCCTTACCTTGTCAAATCTTTTTTTTTTTTTAACTTTCCCTTTATTTTTTTAGTAGTTTACATTTAACACAGTGTTGAACTGAGTCTGCTTTTTTTTTTTTTTTTAGTCTCTGCTGCTGCCTGATGGCGTACTTCTAGTTCCAAACAGGGTGTACGGCTGACTGGTCAGTTTGTAACTCTGGTGTTCATAACTCTGAGGTTCTACTGTATTTAAGGTTTCATGCATTTGCTAAATCTCGAGCTTTGTTTGGTTAAATATGACCAGTTTGATTACTTTGTGAAAATACTTGGAGTTTTTTGAGATAATATTTAAAAAAAATCAGAGTACAGTAGGATTTTCTTTATAAGGTTTTCAGTGTTTTCTGACTCCCAGGGGCCCACATTTTTCCCTGTCTCTTTTATAGGCCAACTGAGTTAGATGCTTTGGTATTTGGACATCTGTTCACAATTCTTACTACTCAGCTGACCAGTGATGAACTCTCTGAAAAAGTGAAAAACTACAGCAACCTCGTGGCCTTTTGCAGGAGAATAGAGCAACACTATTTTGAGGATCATGATAAAGACAGCTCTGCAAGTGCTGCATCCAGGTCCTCAAAGGGTTATCTACCGAGTTAAATGCTTCATTTTGTGGTGAGGAGGCCCAGTTTCTGAAACAAATTTTGATTTCATTGTTTAACATATGATGATGATGGCTTTGAAAATGAAAAAGTGTGTAATAAAACCTCTTGGAAGCTGCTAAAACATTCTGGAGCAAGGGAAGTTCAAACTGCATTTTGTGTGTTCTAGAATTCACTGTATACATTTAACATGAAATGATTTTTGAGGTATTGCCATTTAAATGCCATAAAGGCTATTAAATATTAAACTGAAGTGACCTTGGAATAATATTGTATCTGTATTAAAAATAAAAATAAATGAAAAACTGTTTTTAAAAGTGTCTCTTCGATCTTTCAAAAAATCTTTTAATAAGCTTTATTCGTATGTTAGAAACAGTGTTTTCAGATCTTCCTCGCAGAAGGACAAAAGGAAAGTAATTTGCATTACATCCTGTAGAATTAACTTGTTGACTATATGGTAATGCAAGTAATAGGAAAATTACTCTTTTCAGGCTTCAACAAGGTTGCACTTTGAAAGTCAGTGTGTGTTTACAAGGTGATTAGGTCCTTTTAAGAGATTAGCATTCAAAACGAGATGGATAAATGAAGAGTATCATAGAATCCTAGAATATCAGGGTTGGAAGGGACCTCAGGAGGTTATCTAGTCCAACCCCCTGCTCAAAGCAGGACCAATTCCCAACTAAATCATCCCAGGCAGGGCTTTGTCAAGTCTGACCTTAAAAACCTCTAAGGAAGGAGATTCCACCACCTCCCTAGGTAACCCATTCCAGTGCTTCACCACCCTCCCAGTGAAAAAGTTTTTCCTAATATCCAACCTAAACCTCCCCAACTGCAACTTGAGACCATTACTCTTTGTTCTGTCAGGTACCACTGAGAACAGTCTAGATCCATCCTCTTTGGAACCCCCTTTCAGGTAGTTGAAAGCAGCTATCAAATCCCCCCTCATTCTTCTCTTCTGCAGACTAAACAATCCCAGTTCCCTCAGCCTCTCCTCATAAGTCATGTGCTCCAGCCCCCTAATCATTTTTGTTGCCCTCCGCTGGACTCTTTCCAATTTTTCCACATCCTTCTTGTAGTATGGGGACCAAAACTGGACACAGTACTCCAGATGAGACCTCACCAATGTCGAATAGACGGGAATGATCACGTCCCTCGATCTGCTGGCAATGCCCCTACTTATACAGCCCAAAATGCCGTTAGCCTTCTTGGCAACAAGGGCACACTGTTGACTCATATCCAGCTTCTTGTCCACTGTAACCCCTAGGTCCTTTTCTGCAGAACTGCTTCCTAGCCATTCTGTCCCTAGTCTGTAACAGTGCATGGGATTCTTCCGTCCTAAGTGCAACTTTATCAAATGTAGGGTACCACTAACTTTAAATGAAATGGTAACAGTGCAATAAAATTAAAGCAACTTTTAAGATTTGTTTGTATTGTCTTGAGAAATTAGTCACCTCAATTTTTTTTTTTTTTTAATGTTTGTGAAAGGTGGAAAGTGAACAGCCTAGGAGTGTGGAGGCCTCCTATCAATGCACAGAACAGGCACAGCATGTGCATCAGCCATGCAAGTTTCCACGCGCTGTCCCAAAAAGGTGTCTCAGAATGACAACTTCTAGGAAAGAAAGGACATCAGTCCTTGACCTCTACTCAGATAGCTAAAAAAGGTGTCAGAAATTATTTTTTGTGATGTGGATATGGAAATGGCATTGAGATTATTAGCTCATTTTTGACAGGCCATTTTGTGGTGTTGACTCTCACTCCAATCTGTTCTAGTTTTGAATTACTGAGCTAAAGGTGAAAGTACTATTTACAGAATCTTAATTATTTCACCTCAACGAAAGCTTCTATATCTGGGACCAGGTGGCAAAACAGACTTCTAGTTTTCTGGCAACCAGCTGATTAAAAACTAGTCGTCAAATCAGATTTTACAGGCATCAGTAATTTTTACTGCATCAATCTTTAATTTTGTCACTTCTCATTTTTTGTCTTTCAGTACTTCTTATTGGCTTTGCTTTTTCTTGATCTCTTCACCTTCGTTTCTGAATTTTTTACATTTATGTTTCTTCAGTCTTTCCTATTTTTCAGCTTGTCTTGTTCCTCCTCCAGCACGCTAGCTGTTGCCACTTAAACGTCTGTGTCCAGCTGTTTCCGCTTCCAGCTTGACAGAATTGCTCCCAAACTCTGAAGCCCACAGTACGGGTTTTTCCTTCTTCCTCGCTCAAGTAGAAGGACTTGGCTGTCTTTTCTCTGGGCATATTTTTTCTTTCTCCCCACCCCCGTTGGTCTCCCTCGGCTCCTTGAGGTTTTTCTGATATGGCATGTTTAGGTGCATTAGTATGATAGTAAAGCACTTCAAGTTACATATCCCATTATGGTATGCCAGAAGCCTTGCTCTTTGGTTTTTAATACAAAACCAAATTAGACTTAAAAATCAGTTTTGTTTCTATTTGTTAGTGGTTAATATATTAGAAAGCAGGTTACTCTTTTTGGACTTCAAAATTCTCAAAAAGCAATCTGGTGACAAATTGTCTCCCACACTATTTGCATAAACCCAGGTTTTGCCACCCTTATGTCATATAGCATCTTACTTCACGTGTAGTCCTGTTAATTTCAGTGAGGCTACTTATGAAGTTACTTAGCATGCGATTTAGGGCTCCTGCTTGCCTTGCGGGTGCTTAGTATCTCCGGACACATCTAATAGCAGCATTCTGTGCTACTTTATAAATTAAATGGTGCATGGTATTTTTCCAAAATTAAGTTGAGATGTTGCTCAGAAATACTGTCCAAAAACAAGAAACATCAACTTTCTGCCAAAAATCTCTAGGGTCAATAAACATAGGCACAGTGAGGCACTAGCTCAATAGCCTGATTGTTGTTTCGGTGCTGTAGAGTGTGAGGTCCACTGCATTCGGAAATACACTCCTCTGGCTACATTGGTTTGCCATAGTCAATATCAAAATAATTATGGTTTTGATTATTTACACATTGATCATGAGGTTTTGACTTATGTTCCCTTGTGTCTCATAAAGCTAGCAAAGACCAGTTGCTGGAAAGCCTGTCACATTTCACAGCTTCATCAGCAGGATAACTATTAACCTAATTCTTAACGGAGATCTTACTATTATTAGTGTTACAAGTTGCCACTATTACTTGCATAGTTGAAATGTGGTTTCTGAATTCCTCAATCCTGTACTGAAGCACCGGGTTTCTTCCAGAGGAGTACACCAACATGAGTGTTACGCAGGTCTAGCATTTGTTTGTAACATAACAGTTCAGGCTTATTAACATTGGAAGATGTAGCTCCATTCCTGCTTTTGGTCTTTGACGAATTTCCCAAGTCTGCATGTTGGTCCAGTACCATTTTAAAAAAACAAAAAACCAAACCTTTTAATTACTATGTGATGAGATGTTCTGTTATCAAAATATTAATTAAAACTGTTACACTGAAGATTCAGATACCCATTTTGAGTACCTGCTTTTCATAAGTCACATGAATGCAAAAACCAAAAATCATGGATGTGAGGTTTATTTTAAGTCAGAGGAGAATGAAGTATTGATTAATACCCAACTGCAACACTTTTTCCCTTTTCTTGAGATAAAAACGAATAGTCTCTGATATAAGAAATTTCAGATTTGACTAGATCCTGTGTAAAACCTTGAGTATCGTATTCAAGCAGGGATCACCGTATCTGGGGTCAGGACGGAATTTTTCCCCGGGTTAGATTGGCAGAGACCCCAGGGGTTTTTTGCCTTCCTCTGCAGCATGGGTCACTGGTCACTTTCAGCTTGAAACTAGTGTAAATGGTGGATTCTCTGGTAACTTGAAGTCTTTAAATCATGATTTGAGGACTCCAGTAACTCAGTCAGAGGTTATGAGTCTATTACAGGACTGGGTGAGCGAGTTCTGTGGCCTGCAATGTGCAGGTCAGACTAATCAGTGGTTCTCAACCAGGGGTACGTGTACTCCTGGGGGTACACAAGTTTTCTAGGGGTATTCAACTCATCTAAATCAGTGTTTCTGAACCTGGGGGTTGCGACTCCCAAAGGGATGGCGGGATGGGTTTAGGGGGTCGCAAGTGCAGGGCTGGTGTTAAGGGATGGCAAGCAGGGCAGTTGCTTGGGGCCTCATGCCACAGGGGCCCTGCAAAGCTAAGTTACATGCGTCAGCCCCGGGCAGCGGGGCTCAGGCTCCAGCCTTGCTATCCAGGACTCCAGCTTCAGACAAGGCTCAACAAGTGAAAAACAAGCTCCAATCAATTTATTTTATAATTACATGGTAAAGATGAGAAAGTAAGCCATTTTTCAGTAAGAGTGAGCTGTGACACTTTTTTGTATTTTTATGTCTGATCTTGTAAGCAAGTAGTTTTTAAGTGAGGTGAAACTTGGGGAGTCGAAGACCAATCAGACTCCTGAAAGGGGTACTGTAGTCTGGAAAGGTTGAGAGCCATTGGACTAGATGATCATGATAGTCCCTTCTGGCCTTAAAGTCCATGAGTCCAACCTGCCTTCTTCCACCTGCTGAAGACAAATCAGCATTTGAAAGGAGAGATTTTAACCTAGCTTAGGTTATTTTGGCCATTCTTCTGTTACCACTAGACTTATCTAGAGGTATATTTTACTCAATGGATTTCAAGTGTCCTTTGTGCCTGAACAGTAGCTTGTATGGAACCCAGCTGCAAGAATACTCACAGGTACAAAAACCTGAGCACATAGACCACTCACTCTTAAGACTCTGCAGTGGCTGCTAGTGTAATACCAGATTTGTAGCAAAAGTTTAGAGTGCTTTGAAAACACAGCGGTGATCTGAGTAACCTTTTATATCTTAGCAATAACATGTTTCAGGAGAGAGGAAGAGCATTAGTAATGCACCACTTTGGATGTGGAACTCTTTCTTCTGAAGGGAATTAATCCTAACGATGTGATTTAGCCTTTTCTAATATGTGAATGGATGGCTTTTTAGAATAGCTCTTTCTGGACTGATGCCAGCCAGCCCTGAATTTCTTTTTTGTACAGCACTCTGACAACTTTTTGTATGAAGGGTACTATACAAACTTGGTTTTGTACTTTTTGTTCAATCCTCTCGTTACTAATTTGAAACAGAAATGACTGCAAATCTTGTTCAGTAACATCAAATCAACCTTTTTTCCCCCCTTAAAGTCTGAGATAGCCATATGCATTAACTCTCTCTGAATGTCTGTTCCAGAATATAAATTCAAGCTCTATGAAAATGGTTGGCAAAAGATAAGGATCTATTATAAACAAATAAAGCTTTTGTAAATCTATCTGCGCCACTCAGACTGCACTTAAGGATGCAGAGAATAGTGAATTAGATTGAAAATTCAGTATTAAAGTAAGATGAGATGCACGACTATAAGACTTTGCAACTAAATTAAATAGTTTCTGTAACCTTAATCATCCTCTCCTTCTATTGTTTGAGTAATTGAGTTATCAAAATTCCCAATGTAGTTTCAATTGGAAAAAAAGTATTCTCTGCTTCCGAGCCTGAACTGTTGTGTGGTGTTTTTGAGCACTGGTACAGTTACTGTGTTTACCTCAGAGGTAGCTGCATTTCAGTGGTAGATGGAGTGATTACTATATGGTGTATATCTATAATTTAAAGTATTTTAAGTGTTCTGGGGTCCATTATGTTGATATATTACAAGTATTAAACTTAACCAAACTGCAGTGTAAAATATTATTTAGATTTTAATGTCATTTTTTTACATTAACCCTATGAAATTCTGTGTGCTCACTAATATAACAGATTTGTCACTCTTTAATGAGATTATCAACAAAATTTGTATTTCACTAAAGATATCAATAAAGCTTAATAGTATTGATGTAAGGCATTTAATTTGGTGTAGCACAACCGTTTGATTTAATACAAAATCAAGATGGCATACATTAAATGGGTTAAAAACCGGCTAATGCTGGGACTCAACTGTAATTCTAAATGAGGAATCGTCACTGAGCTGATGTGTTTTTGTGGGGTCCTGCAGAGGGTCTTTTTGGTCCCTTTGCTTATTATATTATCAATGACTTAAAAAAAATATGGTTTTCTTCCATCACTGATACACTGATATGACACACTGATTAGGGGAGTGATAAATAGTGAAGAGGACAGGTCGCTGAGGCAGAGAGAGCTGTATTGTTTGGTAAACTGGGTTCAAACAAGCATTATGCATTTCAGTACGGCCAAATGTAAAGCCATACACCTAGGAACAAAGAATATAGGTCATAATTACAGGATGGAGGCTCTATCCTGGGAAGCAGTGACTCTGAAAAAGATCTTGGGGGTCCTGATGAATAATCAGCAATCTATGAGTGTCGAGTGCGATGCTCTGTCCCAAAGGGCTAATGTGATCCTTAGATGTGTAAACGTGAATATGTTGTATGTAGTGCTATTGGAGCCATTTCAGTCCCAGGATATTAGACAAGGTGGGTCTGTGTCCCCAGACCTGAGGAAGCTCAAAAGCTGTGTAGTTTGAAAGCTTGTCTCTCTCACCAACAGAAGTTAGTCCAATGAAATATATTACTTCACCCACCTTGTCTCTCTAAATGGGGGAAATATCGAGTAGCAGTAGGAAAGTTATTGCCTCTATTTGGTGTTGGTGTGACTACTGCTGGTGTGACTACTGTGTCCAACTCTATGGTATATCTACACTTGGAGCTGGGGAGGTGACTCCCAGATCAAGGAGATGTATTCACACTAGCTCTGATGGAGCTAGCGCACTAAAAATAATGAGCTAATATATGTATACATCTCCTCGAGCTAGAAACCACATCTCCAGCGCCAAATATAGACCTACCCCTAGTGTCGATACTTCAAGAAATGTGTTAACAATTGGAGAGGGTTTAGAGAAGAGCCACAAGAATGATTAAAGGATTAGAAAATATGCCTTAATAGTGAGAGACTCAGAATATGTCTACACTACAAAATTAGGTTGATTTTATTTAAGTCGACATTGAGCCTCTGATTTAAGCAAGTCGATTTTGCATGTCCCCACTATGCTCATTGTGTCGGTGGAGTGCATCCTCACTAGCAGGGCTTGCATTGACTCACGGACTGCTGCACTGTGGGTAGCTCTCCCAGAGTGCATGGAGCCGAGTGGAATGTTGGGTTGGGCTTGCAATGCCTCATGGGACCAAAACATTTGTGCGGGTGGTTATAGTAACATGGCATTAGCCTCCTATGATGCACTTACATCCCTCCCTGAAATCAATGGTAAACAAAACAAGGCTTTTTCGTGCCTTTTTTCTTAAGTCTGGGTTACTCGCACAGACACCATAGCATAGCAAGCATGGACCCTGCTCAGCTGTACACTGTTGTTGTGAGCATTACAAACACCTCACACCTTATCCTGCGGTATTTGCATAAATATATAGTGTGTCTGTGTGTAAAAGTATAAAGCAGGAGTCACCACGTGGAACAATGTGATGCCACGCAAGCAGCTCTGCTGGAAGCCATGGAGCAGAGCAATTCACAGGTGCTGGTGACAGTCGTGCATCACTTTGACTCGGTGGAGCACTGCTTCTGGGCCCAGGAAATAAGCACTGACTGGTGGGACCGCATAGTTATGCAGCTATGGGATGATGAGCAGTGGCTGCAGAACTTTCGAATGCACAAGCCGCTTTCATGGAACTGTGCGAAGAGCCCTGAAGCGCAGCAATACTAAAATGAGAGCTGCTGCGACAGTGGAGAAGCAAGTGGCAATAGCTCTGTGGAAGGAATCAGTAGGGAATCAATTCAGAGTGGGTAAATCAGTAGGGAATCAATTCAGAGTGGGTAAATCTACTGAGATCTGAAACCTGAGATCTATTGTGATCCAAGTTGCCAGGGCAATCAATAGACTTCTGCTAAGAAGGGGCAACATGCAGGACATAGTGGATGGTTTTGCTGCGATGTAGGGTTCCCTAACTGCGGTGGGCCGATAGATGTCATGCATATCCCTATCTTGGCACCAGACCACCGTGCCAAAGAGTACATAAACCGAAAGGGATACTTCTCAATGGTGTTGTGAGCACTGGTGGATCACAGGGGCCGTTTCACCAACATCAACGTGGCATGGTCGGGAAAGAGGCATGATGCACCCATCTTTAGGAACTCCGGTCTGTTCATAAAGCTGCAAGCAGGGACTTTCTTTCCAGGCTGCAAAATAACCGTTGGTGATGTTGAAATGCCAATTGTGATCCTGGGAGACCCAGTCTACCTCCTGCTCCCACGGCTCATGAAGCTGTACATAGGCAGCCTGGACAGCAGTAAGGAGTGGATCAACCATAGGCTAAGCAAGTGCAGAATGGTGGTGGAATGTGCCTTTGTACATTTAAAAGCCTGCTTGCGTATTTTGCTTACTAGGTTAGACCTCAGTGAAAGCAATATCCCATTGTTATTGCTGTGTGCTCCATAATATCTGTGAAACAAGGGAGAAAAGTGTCCAGCGGGGTGAGGGGTTGAGGCAGGTCACCTCGCAGCCAATTTTGAGCAGCCAAACACGAGGGCAATAAGAAGAGCACATCGAGGCGCACTGCATCTCCATGAGGCTTTGAAAACTAGTTTAATCAATGACCCACAGTAATGTGACACTTGTGTGTAGTTCCTTACCAAGTTGTCCACTTCATTGCATGTACTCCCCTGTAAACTACATCCCCGCAAATCAGTGTACTGAATGAATAAAGAGCCTTTTCTCCTCAATCCATTTTTTTTATTATGCTCACAAACACTGAGAGACAGCAAAGAAAAGTGAGATAACCTAGGACTAAGGGGCTGACAACACTGGCGGAGGGAGGGGACAAACAAGGACAGCTTGCTTACAATTGCACTGCAATAACAATCAAAGTGTGGGCATGGGCGCCTTCTGATCCTTGTATCCTCCACTGGAGTTGAGTGCAAGAGATACCGGAACCGCGCGCCCCCCCTCCCCCCCGCCACATCCTAGGACGTCTGGGAGAGGAGGATGTGGAACTTGGCAGCAGGTTCACCATAGGCTGGAGCGGGACTCTAGCATCCAGCTGCCTTTCTTGAACCTCAACCAGACGCTTCAACATGTCTGATTGCTCCCTCATAATCTGTACCATCTCTTCCTACGTGTTGCCTGGAATCCCACACAGCTCCTCATAGAAGCGGCATGTCTGTGGCTCAGAACCAGAGCAACTGTTCACCTCCCTTGTCTTCTGGTACGCTTGCCGAAGCTCCTTTATTTTCATGCGGCACTGCTGTGTGTAGCCCTGGTGTAGCCCTTCTCCCCCATGCCCTGTGCGATTTTGGCATAGATGTCAGCATTTCTTCTGCTGGGTCGGAGCTCTGCCTGCACAGACTCTTCTCCCCACACAGCTCTAATATCCACCACCTCCTGTCTCTCCATGCTGGAGTGTGTTTGCGGCCTTGAGCATCCATGGTCCGCTGTGCTGATGAGCTCTCCATGCCAATCAAACAGGAAATGACAAATTCTAAAGTTCCCAGGGCTTTAACTGGTGAGCAGCTGTTTCCTGTATACCTGGCTGAGGTGCAATGGATTTGAAAGTGCTCTCCAGAGCACTGTGGGACACCTCCTGGAGGCCAATTCATTTAAATTACATAGTGCAGTGTCTACACTATCTCCATGTCGACGCATGGATGTCCACTGAAGTGCTACGCCTCTTGTGGAGGTGGAATACAGAAGTTGATTTTATAAGCCCTTTAGGATGGCAGCAGGGACTTGGTAGTGTAGACACATACATTATTAACTCAACCTAAGGCGGCATATGTCGACCTAACTTTGTAGTGTACATCAGGCCCCAAGGAGCTCAATCTGTTTAGTTTAACAGAGAGATGATAGGAGTGATTTGATTAGTTTAGAAATACCAGAAATTTGAAAATAGAAGGTATTTCACTCTATCAGATAAAGATATAACAAGATCCAATGCCTGGAAGTTGAAATTAAACACATTCAGACTAGAAATAAGGTGCAAATTTTTAATAGGGTAATTGAACCATTGGAACAGTTTACTAAGACTTATGGCAGATTCTCCATCTCTAGGCACTTTTTAAATAAAGATTGGCTGCCTTTCTAAAAAAAAAAAATGCTGTAGTTTTGCTATTGGATTTGAAGTGGGAATTAATTCTGGGAAGTTTTATGGCCTGTTTTACGCAGGAAATCCAATTAGATGATCACAATGGTCCCTTCTGGCCTTAATATCTATGAAATAAAACAAACTCCCAAAGGTTACCTTGTATACACAAAACACAAAGGCTTGGAACTATCACAAATATACTTAATTTAGAGAAATGTGAA
Organism: Malaclemys terrapin pileata; assembly: GCF_027887155.1. NCBI lineage: Eukaryota > Metazoa > Chordata > Testudines > Emydidae > Malaclemys > Malaclemys terrapin. The sequence goes on along the minus strand of NC_071515.1, from coordinate 37,911,065 downwards.
ATTGAATAAGACTTCTAACACAGTAATGCCAGTAGCTTTCATGGCATGACTTGGTATCTTTGAACATTTTAAAGATCAATTCCACTGGAACCTGAGATTAAAATAAGACTCAAATGTGTAAAAACATATGTATGTCTTACAACTGAGTATACCTTCTTGATTTTAAATTGTGTATAGAATATTTGCTCAGTGTTGCATTGTTTTACTCTTCGTGCCTTTTTCTCCGGAGAATTAACAGTTTGATTCTTAGATGGTAAGTCTGTATTAAATGACGTTTTGAAAGTAGTGAATTATTTTCCCACCTTAATGTGACTAAAATGAATCAAAAAGCTTTAGTGAAAATAGAGGTCCTCCTTCCCAATAAGTGCTGATAGGATTACGGTAGGACTGGTCTCACTAGCTCTCTGGAGCCATGATATATGAAGGGTATGTCTACACTGCAAAAGCTGTGCACAGGCTACCCAAGTTAGCCTGAATCCAGCCAGCGTGGGTAGCAATAGCAATAAGAGACAATGCAGCGCAGATTTTAGTATGAACCCAGTGTACATACTTGGCTCTGAGGCTGTGCTGTGCTGTTTTCACTGTTGTTACCTGTGCTAGCTGGATTCAAGCTAGCTCAGGTAAACTAGCCTTTGCACAGCTTTTTGCTGTGTAGACATACCCTTAGAGCAAGTTGAGCTATTTTTGGTGCACCCCATGGTTGGTCCTAGTGGCTTACCAACACAAAATTGTCTGTGACTGGTTCCAGACACTATTAAGGCCTCTTTCAGAGCAGCCAGCACTACATCATGCACTTTAATCACAATAGGGAACAAGCCAGAATTGGGGCCCCAAAACAAGGGGAAGTTCCTTCAAACATGACACAAAGTTACACTGATTTGGAGTACCCTTCAGTGTCCCGGAGTTTATGGTGGGTCAAAGACAAACACTGGTATTTGGGCAAAGCTTCATTTTTCCTATAAACTAACATTTGATCTGGAAGCCAGAGAGAAAAAAATGGAACCCACACAATACAATTTTTGTTGTGACTCTGGTTTACAGCCACACTCCATGTATAAAATGGTAATGCTACTGGGCACCACTAATCAGACATCCAGAGTATTCTGTAGGCAAAGGTTTTATTAAATAATTCTCTACAATGAAGGACTGTTTCACTCCTGCAGCTAATAATTACATTATTGCATAGAATCAATAAAGATGGGATTATCACCCTGAAAGCTGTAAGAACCCAAGTCCATTCTTAGCAATAAATCAAAATGGTTTGGGAGTTGTTTGTATAAGGGGAAGAGAAGCCTTTTTTTATCTTTATTTTTTTTTGACTAAGCCTCAATTTCTTATGTTACCCTAAGCATGTTACTTCAGCTGTAGAGTTGTTTTATGGACCATTAAATGAAAATGGATCCCACTACAGTCTTAACAAGCAAGAAAAAAAGTAACGAGAAGGTGAATTTTAAGGACATAGACTAATCAGACTGAATGCAACACTGTCCCTGGCAGCAAAGGTTATTGCATTCTGTGCCAAACTAAATAGCCAAGAGGATACAGGATGATGTCCTGGCTCCATTGGAGTCAATAGCAAAACTAGGGTGACCAGACAGCAAATGTGAAAAATCGGGACAGGGGATGGGGGGTAATAGAAGCCTATATAAGACAAAGACCCAAAAATCAGGACTGTCCCTATAAAATTGGGACATCTGGTCACCCTAGGCAAAACTCCCTTTCAGTTCAATGGAGGCAGGATTTCACCCACAGCTCTTTTAGCAATGCAGCTTTGTTTCAGTTGGTCACCAATACCAGGCCAGTGGGTTGTATTTCACCCTCTGAAAATAGTTCTACTTTGTCTGGCTTTCAGGGAGGCTGTGTTCTATAAGTGATGTTGTGGCCAGCTTTGTCAGAAACATTGAATTATTTTAAAAACTCCTCCTGAGAGTGGAGTTGTCAGCTATCCTGTTGCGAAGATATTGTACATCTATCAGCCAGTACATATTACAATATTGGACTGGGTTAATGAGATATTTATCTGCGATTTTCTCTGGCTTTTTCAGAAAAAAATACCGTGGCAGTCTTCTGTTTCTCAAAGATAATTAAAGCTTAGTGTTGTGTGTGTGTGGGGGGGAAGTATCACAAATCTAAACATGGAGAATGCTGCTGAGCTGCACTTAATGAAGCCTCTTAGGATCAGCTGGGCTGCTAGCAAACACTTCATTTCCTGTGGCTTGCTTTCTTTAGGAGCAGAGCATAGCGCCAATGGCTCTCGCAACAATTATCACCCACTTGTTCTGCAGGTTTCAAGTTTTTTGCATTAGTCAGGTTGAGAAATTCATGGTATTAATCATGACTGAAGTTGTTATTTATCACCTGCTGGGTGAGAAATAATAATTTTGGCACTAGTGGGGCAGTGGGCCAGAAGTACCAAATTAAGTAAAACATCTAAACACTAGCAAGGATCATTTCTCTGATTAATGAATTGTTACAATAGAAAAAGTGCTGCTCATTATCTGGTCTTACAATAAATGCAGGAGTTGGAAGTGAAGAGTACTAGCTAGCTTAGTTGTACTTTGCTATGTAGATCATGCTTTGCTACTCACTCTTCTGTCTCTTCCCTTTTTGTTAACATGTAATCTTTGAGTCTCATAGTAAGTACATAATATTGGACTTGCACCCAAACAACACCTTTAGCTTTTAAAAATCAAAAGTTTTTGTGGGGGATGATGCAATAATTGGCATACCTCAAAAGGAATGTTGACTTAACTATTTGGATTTGTCTGTAGTAGAAAGTTTGCTACTTTAAGTATACATGTATGGTTAAAGCAGCAAACCCCCCTAGTGTTTTTGTTTTATTGACTGTCAACTTGTATTTTGAGTATGGTCATGGATACAAGTATCAGAGGGGTAGCCTTGTTAGTCTAGATTTGTAAAAAACAACGAAGAGACCTGTGGCACCTTATAGACTTACAGATGTATTGGAGCATAAGCTTTCATGGATGAATACCCACTTCGACATGTGTCTGACGAAGTGGGTATTCACCCACGAAAGCTTATGCTCCAATACATCTGTTAGTCTATAAGGTGCCACAGGACTCTTTGTTGCTTTTGTCATGGATACAGTTATACTAATATAAAAATGCTTACACTGTTCGGGAAACAGAATAAGTTATACTGGTATAAGGCACCTTTATACTGGTATAACTGCAACCACATTAGGGCTTTTACCAATATAACTAAGTTGGTTTATGTTTAAAACAAAAACAAAAAACCACTGACAGACAATTATACCAGTAAATTTAAAGTGTAGACCAGCCCTTTGGTTCTAATGTTAGAATAGTGTCTGTATCTACTGCTGTAATTCTAAACCCACATGCCATGGTGGCATAACACATCCTGTTTCAGTAACTGGACGTGCCTGAGTGAGGCCAATTTGAGGGGTTGGTCAGTTAGCACTTTCCATGTAAACTCTATTGTCAAGGGGTTTATCAATCAGATGTAAAAACTGACACCAAGCTGAAATTTGATTCAACGGGGTCTCAGCCCAAGAGAGGGGTGTATGAGGACTAAATTCAGGTTGAATTCTTTGTGTATTATAGACTGTGAGGAAGAAAAATAGAATGATGGTGTTTTTAGAGGCTCTCCGTGGCTTCCAATAAGTCAAATTCATTTGCTTAAAACATGTCATGTTGCAGGCTCTTTGCATATAGAATGTCAAGTACTCTTATCTATTGCTGCAAATTTAGAACATTGTAATAGACAAGCTATTAATGCTGGGAAAGTGCCTACTGCTCATGCACAATAACTACTAACTACTTCTAGCCAGCATTAAGATTAGTGTATCTTCCAATCTACTATGTATGGAGATTAACTTGAAATCATGAGTGCAGTTATATGCTATTTTGTTTCTCTTATTTGGTTTAACATTGAAAATATTCCTGTTGTTTCTATAAAGCCATTTTTGTAACTAAATATATTTTTAGAAATGACTTTTACAAACTAATTGTTAAAAATAAACAAACATACCTAAGAAAGTCCAAGACCTCATTATCAATGCTTGTTAGTTTATACTATAGACCTAGAAGGTTAAGCTAAGTTTGTAAGAATGTTTTAAAATACTCATCCCCAGAGTGAGGAACGAGACAACTAGTTTCTACAGACTCTAGGCACTACTCAAATTGTCAGTCGTCCTAGATCCCTGAATTCAATCAAGAGGAAAGGGTCTGATACTGGAGAGATGGGAGTGGAGAAGCAGAAATGAGAGAATTTAACATGAACTGGTCAAGGAGAAGAAACAGCCAATGCCATTGCAAGTGAAAGGAGCATCCATCTACCTAAATAGGCTGTCATCAGAACTGGCTGAGAGGAAGGTGGGCAAAGTGGGTAAGCTTGCCTTGCTGCAGACAATATGGGGGGGAGGGAGTGGCATAATGTCCTCATTACTCAGCTTCCAACAGGTACTGGAAAATAACTGTCCCAAATCCAGCTAATCCAACCAAATTCTGGTATGGCCTAGTCTCCAGAGCTGCCTGTTTCTATGGCCCTTCCTCTGCTGACTTCACATCCTCTCTATGTGAATTCATCTACTTGTACAATTCAACTACCCCCTCTTACACCAATGACACATGATCAGCATTCCGACCAGTTCCCCTCAATCTAATTCTGCCTCTCAACCTGTCTGACATCTCCTCATGGATGTCTCACTGCCAACTTCAACCTCTCTCGCCAAGAAAGAACACCAATGTTTCCTTTTAAACCACCTCTGGTCATCCCCCCTTGCTCCCCATCACTTTTGACAGCAACACCATTATTTCTGACTCTCAAGCCCTTAACATAGTGATTTATCTCTGTTTCCTCAGTCTCTCACCCTGCACTTCCAGACTGTCCAAACCTTGCCAATCTTTCCTCCATAAGGTTTATAAGATCTGTCCTTTCTTTTTTTGTCCATACAGTCTGCACTCTCACCCAGGTCCTAGTCTTCTGCCTTGATTATTGTAACTTCTTTCCTAATATCCAGAATGCCTCTGGACTCCATCTATTCATTAGCTTGTCACACAAACATGTCTGCATTTTCTTCCATGCCACCCCTTAGTCAAGAAGTGTCTTAGCTAAACTGATCTGTAAGGACCTTTTCCTCTTTCAACTCTCCCAAGACCCACCTCTGTTGCAGCACTTTAAAGAAATCAGTCAGTGATGACCAGGTTGTGGCCAGCTGGAGAGAGTTGGTACTTTATCTATTTATTTACATTTCATGTAGGTTTGACTTTACCTCTTCCCCCACTTTCGTATGTCACTTGCTTTCTTAGGTTGTAATATTTTTGGGGGAAGGGAACTGGTTGTATAATGCCATTGCCTAGCAGCATTAGGCCTCCATCTTGACTGGAGTCTCTGAGCACTATTATAATAAACACGAACCAGCATGCAAGGGCATACGTTGTTATGCTCAAACGTGCTTCTGTCAAACAACTCTCCCCAAAATTGCTTTTTGTTGCAGAAGCTGCTGCTGTTCCCATGGACATGACTTTGTGGCAGGATTGAATAGCTCCTGCATCACTGGTTCCTTTGGATGCCATTTTGTTTGGCTTCCTGTGGGTCTTCAGGACCTGTGGCCCTTCTCCCTCCAGACTGCCTTTTGTAATTCCAGTCCACTTTTGCCCCTGTGGCATGTTCTTCCCAGGGCCAGCCATTCATCCTATAACTGGAAAAAGCAGGGGAGGTGAGAGCTGTGCCACCTTCATGGAAGGTATCATGTATCAGGGCCTGCTGCTGCAGTCCTGCCACCTTCACAGTTCCACATGACTGCAATGTTTCAAACCTCTGTGGCTACAGGAAGCAAAAGACTTTGATTCAAATGTTCTGCAGGTTACCATGTTGTGTGTGCAATGAACTACTTTGCTGTCTGATGTCTACCTCTCTTAAAGTAAGAGATTTAACTCTAATCTCCAATTACTGCAGTAACTAGGCAGAAAGGGCCAAATTCATTTAGGCAGGCCACTATGCTGGAGTTTTGTTTGTTTGAGGCAATTACATGGGAAAGCAGAATTGCGCAGAATTCTGAATGACGTAAAGTCATTTGGAAAATGCAGCTTTTTCCTCTTCATTTGCATTTTCTAGTTTAGTCTAGTTATTTATTAGTTAGTATTATAAATACAATGAGCATAAATTGTTTACTTATGGGCAGACTCAGAAAAGCTGCGTTGGGCAAGAAATGGGTTTTTTTCATACAGTTGATGACATGTAAAATACTCAAAATACTTAGAGAAAGGACAATCCAGAGTGGTAAGGATAGATTTGAAGCTGCATTAACCCTATATTTTCAGTGCACCCTCCAAATCACTGTAGTGAAGTCATGCTTTGTGTTGAACTAAAGTTAATTATAATCATTTGGCTACAACACTATAGTCATTTTAAAATATAAATAACTTACACTGAAATTAGTGATTTTCATCTAACAATCTTGAAGTACTTAACACACAAAAAAACGTAGGCATGTGCTGTTGGTAAGTGATATAATTATATATGTTTGGCAGAGGTGCAAACTGAGGCATTAAATAAATTGTCGCAGGTCAGAGTAAGTCAGTGGCAGAATCTGGATTAAAAGTTTGGGAGTCTTGCTTCCCAGTTCCTTGCTCGGATTACTACACTGCATCTTTTAATAATATTTTAACAACAAAAGCCCCCTGCAAATAACTCTTTAAAGCTATTCACTGAATGTATTTTATAGTAGAAATAAATTCAGTATTTCAGGAACTAGACAAAGAACCCATCTTGTTCCTGGCTGTGAGGATGGTACAACTTTTACAAATAGTAATGACAAATATTGTGTTGGCCTCCACTTATTCCCCCCAAAAGCAGGTCATTTATAAAGTCTCTCCCCACCCCCACCGCCGCCTTGCCTGGAATCACCCAGGAGACACAGCACTGTCCTTTGCTTTCCATCTTTAAAATATATTCATTCTAGTTTTCAAATTGCTGTTTTGTAGTGCTAAATCTCTACCCACACTAATTTCTACAGGTCAGAATATGACCCTGATTTGAACAAAATCTGGAGTCAAATATTCACACCAGAATGCTTTTGCCTTGCTGCACGTCAGAAGCCATCTTGCTGCAAATGCTTCACACACCTTGGAGTGCAGCTTGTGGAACTGATGAGGTGAAGAGCACTGCACAGCAGCTCTGTGCTGGTAATCACAGGACTGAAGAAACACATACATCATCTGCCACACAGGTTGGCATTTCAAGTAAAAACCTTCACATTGTGTAAGATGTTGGACAAATGATGGCCATATGCATGTTTGTCTCTGTGCAGATGGCTCTGCATTCTCAGCCAGGAAAAAGCTGAGCTAGGCTTTTTTTTGCAGACAGTTTAATATTAGTGACACACTTTATGTCCTCTGCAAAAACAATAATGGAGGATAAGGTGACATAAATTATTTGCAAATCGTTTGACATATGCAGGGCATTGTCCTTGCAATAATCACCATCAGTCTGTCAGTTTAAGATATGAACAGTGCCATTGCCATTTTATATCATTGTGTTAAACTTTCACATGTTGTAATTTTACAGATTTGTTCTTTGGAGAACCACCGCAACACAAATCAAATTGTATTATGTTTAGTCAGATGCTGCATGGTGCGCGTTGCTAAGATTAAAAAAAAAGGCACAAGCAAATAGTATTCAGAAGCAGTCTGCTCTTTAATAGTTGGGAGATTTGTCAGAGGCGACCATACCATTATTCAACTTTTTTGTTCATTCTTCAAGATAAAATGAATTATTTAAATTCACGTTAACCTTAGTTACTAGGCTTATATAAAAAAGTGAGCATTGGGAGGTACCATACTGACTGGTCAATTTAAACACATCTATCTAGGTACTTATGTGGCCTTCATCACTGTAATATCCAAGCATAAAAATATCTAATTATTTTCACAGATATACGGTGAGGGAAAAAAACCTTATAAAAGTATTCTTTAAGCCTCCTGTAGTTATTTTACAGTAAGATATTAGCTAATCTTTTTTACAGCTGTGCTGAAAGTTTCTGAGAAGGTGATTAAAATTTTTTGTCCCTATTTCCAGTATAAATTAATTCCTGTAATACATTTTAGTTTCTTTTAAAGCTGATTGGTTATTTTAAAACAGTGTTTTTCAGTAGAACTGTAGCTTAGCAAGAGATTTCCAGACTGAAAATATTCTAAATCAATGACAGGTCACCTACGTTAATCATTCGAAAAACAAATTGAGATGTAAGTGTGTCTTAATTGGTGAGAGGAACTAGTTAGAAATTCCGTATTGCATGTTCTGGAATAGCACATTTCAATGACTTTTTACTATATTTTGCTCTAGAAGCCTGATGTGTTTTCCTTGAGGAAAGTTACCACATTCAGTTGTCAGCAGAACAGAATCTCTTCTCTTCCACAGAGTCCTTAAACCTGAAAGATTTATTACACTTACACCCTTGAAAAGAACATATCTTTTTCTTTGAAAGCAGCCATGATCACTCTACCATTTCATATCTATTCTGATAAGTGCAAGCGGTAAAGTAGATAAACTCCTTGCATACCAATTAAAGATACAAGCACACGGCAGAGGCTGTATAATATCAGAAATGCTCAGTATAACATTCTTATTCACACAGTAGATATATCTAAGAAATTTGACTTTTTTTATTCTCAGCTTTACACCTCTGACATTTCTAAAAACAAGAGGAAATTAATGAGTACTTATCCAAGATCCCAGTGCCTAGCCTTGCTCCAATGCTCATGAATTATGGAAAACGACATCTCGACTGATGACGTAGAGCAGGCTTCCTGGGCCATGAGAGGCATAAGGTTGAATTTTATAAACTAGTGTGAAAAAATATTGGTTTCCATGTTCACAACCTTAGACAACTCCCTCTCTTCTTGGCCTCCAAGCAGGTTTGGGGGCATGATCACTATTGTATGCAAAAACGATAAGGACCCCACAGAGTGTGTCTCAGAAAAGGCTGTTTCTTTCATCAGCAAGGATGTAGAAGTCTTATTTCAAATGTTAGCAACCTGGATAGCAGAATTTCTCCCTTTACTGGGCTGTGGGCTTTGATCAGTAGAATTTATACAGATTTGCCAGGGATCTGATAGCAGAAGTTATTCCATACAATTCACTCTGCTAACATAAGTAACACTTCTGTTGTTATCCTATCCCTAGATGGTTCAGAGGGTTTTGCTCATGCTGAATTGTGAGTCCTCATTGACCTGGAGCAGGGGGGTTTGTACTCACATGTCTTATGTGGACAAGTTATGTGTATCAGGCCCCAACATCCCAGATCCCTCTTAATGGTTATGAGTCTAAGGGCAGTAGCCTGAAATAGCACTAGGCCAGGCTGCCCTGGATTTCCCTTATTTTCTCCTTCGGTGGCACCTTCAGCCCAAATAATTTGCTCCAGCATATGTATTACCAGTCTAAAGCCAGGGATGTTAACTGCTGGATTGGATTATATGTGGTTGACGCTACTTTTTACCAGTAACCCAATAATATTCCTTTCCATTGGTTCAGTATAATATTTTTGCAGAATTTTCTGTATTGAAAATAAAATAGAGGTTCTCCTTTTGGCTCCTAGCCTGAAGCATTTAGAAGCCCTTAAAGAAAAAAATGTCTTTTCTCCTGGTCTTCCACATCAGTTAGATATTTGGGGGAAGGGGGGTATTTTCCAGGGCATAAATGACACTGGAAATCTTATTTAGTTATGCATAGATTGTAAGGTCTTTGGGGCAGGGCCATCTCTTGGTTATGGATTTGTGCAGGGCCAAGCACAATGAGGCTAGGGCTTTTAAGCACTACCACAATATGCATTAAAATAATCATTTTCTTGGATAAACACCATTAAGATAAACCTTCTCCCTCATTAATTGCCTTTTCCAAGTTTCCTCTAGTCTCTAACACAGTTAAATTTCTTTAAACAATTGCAGCATGACATATTAACATTGACTTGGACAGGAGCAGATAAAAAATTAGAGTCAATCTCCTTTATCAGACAAAATCCTAACTTAACCCTTTAATAACCAACACTTCAGCTAGGTCTGTTAGCTGTCTGGTACAGAAATGACCCTCAAGAGCACTGCATCTCTCTGGAACAATCATGAATCCCAGAAAGCTCATTTAAATAAAATCCTTTTCTTCCATGGTCTGCTCTACAATACTTAACCATTTACTCAATGCATAATCATTGGATGGATAAGAGATGCCAACATTCCTACAACACCTTCCATTTTCTTCCTCCTTTTAAAATAATCCATTGTTTCCCCTGGAAATTTTTTTATTTCTGTATGAAGACTGGAACCTTCATGTTCTTACTAAATTTATCCAATTTCTTGATAAGAATGGTCAGATATACTCCTTTGATCAATAAAGACCAGCCTATAATTAGAGAGAAATGCCATTATTTCAGTGTTTTCAAGTACTTTTTACAGGGCAGTACCATTTTTATGATGTGCTTGTCAGATTTTGAACAAATAATATTAATATGTCTACAGCTTATCTGAAATCTATGCAATGCTTTAAAAGCTCAGCACATTCTACATAAAAGATACAGACAACTGGGAGCTGTATATTAAATATTTTGTTCATCTTCACTTAAAATTTTGGGGGAACGTCTGGAAACATACTTCTATACACTAATTGCTCTGTACCTCAGTTTCCCATCTGTAAAATGGGGATAAATGGGGTCCTGCTTTGATAAATGGGGTTGGACTAGATTACCCTGTGAAGTGTCTTCTAACCCCAACCTTCTATGATTCTTCTATGATAAATAAGACTTCCCCTCTCTCCCTTGGTCTTGTCTGTTTAGATTGCATGCTCTGGAGAGGAGGGAACAGTGTAGTTTGGACAGTGTCTAGGACAAGGCGGGCCCCAATCTCAGTTGAGGTCACTAGGTATTCCTATAAATAATAATAGAGTAAAAATAATAGAGCCCTGGTGTTGTCTCTGTTAACAAGGGGTTCATGTGAGCCCTGCAAGACCCTGGCAGCACATCAGTAAGTTTCCATTTAAAATCTTAGCACAGAGCTTTGTACAGTATTAGCTGCAAACTAGTTCTTTCCCCTAATGGAAACGCCTTCAAGGTATATTTTTTTCCTGTATTGCAGAACCTGGACACATAAACAACTTCACTGTGCACCCTGTTTGAGTCAATGTTTGTCGAGTAGAGCCAGCCCTCAGCAAGGAACTACACACACCAGTACATCAATTCAAAATATTTGCAAGAGCTGAAGCTATTTAAAGCACTAATCTGTAATTAATATAAATAAGCAAAGCAGTCGTTCACATCAGTGATAATAATGATGCCCTAGAGTTTTTTTTAATCCATCTTTTTGTCAAGTGAAGCACCAGGGAATTTGCCTACCACATTCAGAGCCTGCTTAGAAGACTCCGCTTTGATATGTGAGTTGGGTTTCAGAGTTCTTCACATCGGGTTCAGAACACTATATAATCAACAGTAGTGGCTTGTAATGCTAAGACACACTGGCTAGGTAATTCACGGTGTGCTAATAGAATTTTAACAGGCAGAGGTAGTGCTGTTACACTCTTTATAAGCGATTTACTAACTAGTCTCTCCAAATTAGTCTCTCCTTTACTGTTGCTGTTATATTTTTATTGTATCTGGGAATTCTTAAGAATATGACCATATTCCATTGGAAAAAAGCCTTAAGAACTTACCCTGTCCACAGGGGAGTCCATGAGAGTTGACTTAAGTGGCTCTAGGATCAGGCCTTCACGCTTCCAGTCCCATGCGGCAACGTACCTGATGAAGAGCTCTGTGTAGCTCAAAAGCATGTCTCTCTCACCAATAGAAGCTGGTTGAATGAAAGATATTACCTCGCCCACCTTGTCTCTCTAATATCCTGGGACCAACATGGCTACACAACAGTGCATCTTCCTACTATTAGACAGTCATCATAAAGACTTTTTAAATAACAAAATGTTAGTCATGTGTAGGCACAGCTCCATAAGTGACTTCCTGACTGCAAACATATCCAAGATTTTGCAATACAAGTAATACCTCAAATAGGCTAAAAGTGAGCAGAGCTGTTTCTATAACTTTCCAGTCAGAGTACTGTTATATGCCTGGGGCCCTCCAGGAGATCTCTGGCATCTCTGCACAAATTAAATTGTCTACACTCAATATTTAATAGTGCTGCAGTCCCACTGCTGTGGATCAGATCATCCCTTGTTGTGTTAAAAACAATGGGGAAGAGATATGAAAGTAGTCAGAAAAATCGGCATGCTCCCTTCTGAGAAAACGAGACAGGGATTGCAGCTTTCGAACTCTGAACCTGAGGATATGTAGATATAACAAGGCGCTCCAGTTCTGCTCTGCACCCTGCCCCACCTTATCTGTCTCCTCCTTAGAGAAAAGTGCTGCTTTGGATTCCTAATCCTGCGCCTGTTCCTTCTCCCATGGGGTGAGAAGTAGGTAGAAGGTACAGAAGGGGACTTAGTTGTGTAAAATATTTTTGGAGGTGCCTCTCACTCACACCCATTGATCAGCAGAGCAGCAGTGAAAGTTAAACTTCATGCTGAAAAGTAACTATTGCTGCTGTGCAATATTTGGTTGATGAGGCTTTAGAATAATCATTGTATCCCAGCAGCTGCAGAGCATTGTGTTCTGGCTTGTAAAATTACATTTATAATGATAAGAAATAATCATAAATAATAATAATTAATAATTAAACATTAAATCAGGTGAAATTCAGACTTGTTTGCCTTTGATAAAAATGCTGTTAATCCTGTGGAGAAGAAAGTGAGCCATTTATCTGGAAATAAAACACCAATGAAGTCTATAGCATGCATAGACAATATCTCTATTTTTTGCATAATATACCAGGGACTGAGTCAGCAACTAATACAGGAAAGCTGATCAGCTGTTAAGTTTTTTTCATTAAAATATTGATTGATGTGGAGTGTTATTGTGAACAATGAACACTAAGCATTGCTATGATTCTCACTAAAATAAGAGCGGTGAAGCAGGCAATTTTCAAAGGATTCTTGGTCTCAAGGCACCAATATCATCTTATGTTTTGATACGGGGTCAAAATTAAAGCAGAAAGCATGGGATTACACTAAAAACCCTGCCAGGCTGTGTGGGGAAGTAGCATATAGGAACTTTAATTTGTCCAGAGTAGGTAAGTTTCTACTGCCTCATATGGTGTTCTCATTCCAGTTATCTTTATATCAAAGATATTCTGTTTATAGACAGTAATCTATTGATGCCAGCAACCGAAGGCTGTATGATAGATTGCCATTGGCAAACTGATCTGTCCATGGGTTATCACTGGCCTAATTAAAGAAAGACATGGGCTACTGAGTCGGGGTCCCTTCCACTGGTGACAATAGGGCAGCAGTCACCGAAATAGCTGCAAAGGACAATGGATTCATTTGACTGATTGCATGATGTCTGAATTAATGGTCAGGAAATGAGCCATTATTGTATCCTTACTGGTAGGCTGCTTCATAATGCTTTTGGTGTGCGGTCTGCTTCTCACTTCAACTTGTTTAGAAATACAAGGGACTCATATGCTGTTATATACAATAATATAATATAAATTAAACTCTAATGCATGAGAGATTTCCATTTATTGGATATAAAACTGTGACCACCTATAATCCAAATGAGCTATGCATGTTTGTAACCTGCTGGTAGCCACATTTTTTTTCTAGTTTCTCTGTTTCAAAATTTGGTGAAAGGTTTCATCATTTCACAAATAAACTTGAACAGCTGTTGTTAAAGATAAAAATGTCATATCACATATCTAAAATGACTGGGCTCTGAGACTACCTGGGACCAGATGCTGAGCTGCACTGGAGCAACGCCCAACACAGCTGCAGTGGGGTGGGCAAAGGTGACTTTACACCCTCTTGATCCTAGGACTAGATGGGGGCAGGTGAGGCCCCCAGTTCAACTCAAAGCAGCCTCAGGGGCAGTTCTGGCAGCCACTGATCACTGGGGTGCAGAAGTAATCTGATCTCAGCTCCTTTTCTCCACCCAAGCTGCCAGTGTAGCATCAATTTGAGCTCTCCTTTGCCTCTAGATTTCAGCAGCTGGTTAAGCCAACTTTCCCTCTGCTGAAGTGGCATAAAGAAGCCAGACCACAGTGGAGGAACTGGCCGATGATCGCTGGCCTGAGGAGCTACAATCTAAGCTATGCAAGGGCAGTAGCCAAGTTGATAAGATATGTTTTTCCTGGATCTATTTGTACAGGGTTGAATGTCTAATACATAATGAATGTTCAATACATTGAAATACAAATGCCTTGCAAGGAGCAGGCTGTAACTCAAACAAAAGCTGCTCTAACTTTTCAAATAGCCTTATTGTTTTATTGACTATGCGGGTGGCAGAGACAAAGAAGAGCAATAAACAACATGAAACTGAGCACCAAAAACTTTGGCTTTTCAGTCTTCCTTGTCTCTCCTCCTTTCTGTGGCAGGGAAAAGCTTTATAGTCAATTTATGGTAACCGCTTTCCAAGCATCTTTGAGTGCAGACAAAGGCTGCCTGGAATACAACTGTTCTATTATGCGAAGAATTTTGAGGCATTGAAATTTGTTTTCATTCTGCCTCAGAAAGAAAATGAGACCTTGTGAAAATGTTCACAAAAAAACCCATAATATAAACAAGTCCCTGCCCTGCCCATGGCCTGGGAGTTTGGGTATTCACCTAGGGTGGGGGAATCTCATGTTCAAGTCCTTTCTCTGCCTGATTCAGAGCAGGGACTTGAACTCGGGTCTTCTACATACCTGGTCAGTAACAGCAACAAATCTGTAACTAACCATGAGCTCTATTCTTTGTATAGCTTCAAAATGTTGTCTGAGTTTGATCACATTGAGTCAATCTTGTAGCCAAGCACAATGTGGTTAGGAAGCACAGACATAATGCTAGACTCTCAAAGGGTGTGAGTGTGGTGGGCCACTGTCCCTTTCCCCTGTAAGTCAGCAATTATAGAGGGAAGAGGGGTGGCGGAGCTCCTGATTCAGCATGCATTTTTCTAGTGCCTCTGTGGTGAGTCCTGAACAGTTCTGTGTTCCTCAGCTCTTTACAACAAGGCCTGTGGCTTAAAGCACAATCTGGCGCTTAAAAGTACATGGATATACATGGGGTCCATTTCACTTAAAAGTGAAGAGATTTACAAACTGCATGATCAGAAGTTGTCAAGGGAACAATAACAAATGTACACTTTTCTGTCTCCTTTGATAAAGACTGACAATAGTCACAGTTTCTTCTTGTCACCAAAAATTACACTGTGGTTTTAAAGTGATATCACATGTTATCCATCAACTGTTAAACATGTTGTCATACTGCACGTGGAGGATGTGAGAAATTGAGCAGTTCCCAGGACTGGTGTAAGCTCCTGAAGCTAGACCAAACTCCAGAGCTAAACTAAACACACAAGCTGGAGCAAGCTTCAGAGCGAAACCACACTGTCCAGCAGGAATGAGCTTCTGAGCTACACAATGCTCCCAGTCTATATTCAATTCCTAAAACAGAATGAACTTTTCTAACTAATCTAGGCTCCCAAATTAGATTTAGGACAGGAAAACACTTCTGATAAGAGAGACTATGCTGCTAAAATAGAGTGAACCTGTCTGCTGAGCCAGGCTTTATAGTTCTTTAGCCCCAATAATAGGTCCTGGCCCATCAACCCCCTTCACCTGATTCAAAATGGAGTCTCACAGCTTTGCTATAGCAATTTTTCTCAGCTCATCAGCATGTTTCTCTGAGGTAAATATATCTATTAATTGTTTCAATCATTTCAAAATAAAGGCACGGAGAAAGGGAAAAAGCAAACCTTGCAGTTGGTTTCTACTTTGTTTCTTTTCTTTAGGACTTAATACAGCATGTAATACAGATAATGAACACCACTTTCACAGTCCAGCTCTCTAGGCCTTATGTTCTTTCAAAAAGACCGTTCCATTACAAATGTCAAAAAAGAAAAGTTCACAATCTCGTTGAGCTGTTGCTTTGTGGATGCGTCCTAGGCTTCTTGCTTCCTAACAATATTTCATGTTGTCCCTCTGCTGTTTAAAACATCTGGAAACTTAGAAACAAAACTTACTTGTCACACATAAGAAGAAAGTCCCTAAATACATATGTGTGCAATCCAACACACTCCAAAGAGGAGACATCACTACTCATTCAACCACAGGAAGTTATAATTGATAACCTGTTTTCAGGAAGACAAGCCTACCTTTTTAGATTTCAAATAATAACCTTTGTAAGTGTCAGTATTAAAGCTGGTACAGAAAAAGTACATCGAGGTACTTAATCATATCAAACGTCTGTATGAACAAGATAACCTATATTACACTGTTAGTAGCCATTTAAACATTTTAAACCAGTGAATTACACAGAAAAAAGATAATGTTAAAAACACAAATGTAAGTTTCACTGACTGTATGTCAGATTTGGCTTTCTTGGTTATTTATAAGCAGAAAAAATGTTATTTAAAAAAATTGATATTCATTCAACCATTCAAACTGCACCCACTAACCCTGTTACACTTGAGTCCTCCTTTGTGTTAATTAAGAAGCCCTATATTTAGGAGTTTACTTTTAAGGGACCATTATGATGATCTATTTTGACCTTCTGTGTGATATGTTTGATATTATTAAGTCCTTTATAACACAGACCAAAGAACCTCACTCAGCTAACTCTGCTTCAAGTCCATACATTTTGTTTGAGCTATATACTTGACATTGAACGTCTCTGTCTCAGAAATTATTATTTCTGTTGAAAATTCTTTTGATTTTTTTAAGTTATTGCATTGCAAAAAAAAAATGAAGTTAATGATTAGCGCCTCTTCAATGGTCTATCCTTATTCAACAAAGCTTTTAAAGCATGTGCTTAATTCCCAGCCACTTTTATGGGACTTAGGCACCTAGTTAAAGTTAAACATATGCTTCAATGCTTTGCTGGATTGGAACTTAGAAGTAGATGTGGTCTTTCACTATATATATGAAGCAAATAAAAATTTACTAGAAATTAGGCAACAATATGGTTTAATGCCTTTAAATTTTGAAAGGAAAGATTACAAAAGCCTGAATGATTGTTAAAATTTTCTGTACCGAGTTATTTAACTTGTCTGTGTCTCAGTTACTCCATCTATAAAATGGAGATGGTAATACCTATATATCAGGGGCTAGTAATGTTGGACTAATGCTTTCAGATCAAAGGTGATTTAGGAGTACAAATGATCATTGCCAAACTCACTGAAATAATCAGAGCAGAGAAAGGTATTTAAGATATTACAAAGGTATTTGCATTTAAGATATAACAAACTCCACACACCAAGTGTAATAGGAAGTCTTGCATCCTGCTTCAGGCAGTTCCTGCTGCTTTGCAACAAGATACAAAAGCCTCCCATAATTAACTGAGTCAACTGTTCAGTGTTGTACAAAGAGGGAAACAATTCCTTTGTGATCCTTGCGGATGGGTATCAGTTTGTGCCTTGAAATCAGTGACTACCTGTACTTAACTAGATCTTTTAAGTCCAGAGTGTAACTTTTATGCCAACCTGTTTCATATTCAGTTTCATTTAAAACAGTCACTGTCAGTTGAGCTCTCAAAGTTCTATTCTGTCCTTCTACTTTATGAGAACCTAAGTACATGTTTATGGCCTGCTGACTTGGCTGCTTTTAGGAATAATCAATAGTGGTTTCAGGCACTTTACTGGTTTGCCAAAATCTCTCCGTACAGTACACATCTGTAAATGCCACAGGTATTCCCTGTGGTGCCCTATTTTCTGGAACTAGACACTATACATAGACTTCTTTGCCTTGTTTTCTTACAATAAGATGATTTTATTTTCTTCTTGTCTACCAGAAGGTAGAAAGGAACAAGGCTGGAAAACCTGGCTTTAAAATGGCTACAGGTTTTGGACATCACCTCAAAGATATTTACGTACGTACTTATTTAGATTTCTGTAGACTGCACTGCAGGTGCCTTTACCATGTGCTAAATTATAGCCAAAAAAGTGTGTTAAAAGAACATTAAGGTTGCAAGGCTGGGCACTCAAAAGTTAGGAAATCCACAGTGAAGGATGCCTGAGCAACCCTAATTCACCCCCTTATGTGTATGTATTATGTTACACCTTTTAATTGCATGATCACTTCCTATTTTTTTTCCCACAGGACCCCTGCATCTTTTAGTGCACAGGATAATCTGTGGTAAGGTCTCCCTGTGCTCCTATGCAACTCTCCATCTCGTGCCTTCTATGGCCCTTCTCCTATGCTTCTAACTACCTGCTTCTCCTTGCCCTCCAGCTCTTGCCCCTGGCACCTCCTTGCCCTCTGACTCCTGCACCTCCTTTCCCACTCCCCACCCATTTCGCATCCCACTGTGTTTGAATCAGGTGTTTCCTCCTTCCCCTTTTTACTGCCTGAGCCACAGCAAGAGAGGTATTAAGAATATAGGAGGAGAGAGCTCTGCTCTCACTTCTTGTGTCCAGCACCACAACAGCCCCTGGGAACGGCAATTGCAGGGAAAATCCTGCTCAGCCTCTGCAGCCCTAATATGAAGTATGCTCAGTTGCTCTGTGGAATGATGGATGCACAGTCTGGTCACAGTCAGTTGTAAGGGGCTGCATCATGCTCATTGCAGATGAAATCTTTGGAGAATTTAGCTGCCAAATTCTTACAACTCTCTACTGAGCATGTGCAAACTGAGTTGTTTGATTTGAAGGCTTATAACGTCGCCAACTTTGGGTAGATTTTCACAGGGACAGAAAAAGCACATCTCTGATACCAGGCTGACCTCTCTGCCAAATTTCAAGGCCCCGCTCCAATGAATGAATGGAGCATCAAGAGGTTCTCAACAAAAAGGTTGGAAGAAATTTTTTAACAAGGACAAAATAAGGCATTTGTCAGTAACCTGACTTTCAGAAATAGCTGAAACATTTTAGCTGAAACTTTATAATAATAATAATAAATAAAATCAGCCTGAGGCAGACATTCAGCATGGAAAATTTCCCCTCAAATGATTAAAGTTCGGCAAAGTTATAAGCAATCAAAACAAGGTCTCATAGTAGGAAATGTCAGGCAACTTTAACTAAAGGCATTGCTATCAGCTCTAAAATCAATACAGAAATAAACTGTTATATGATCCTGTGTATTAGAAACAGCACTGAAGCATCATAATTAACTAATTAGGAGGTTCCCATCACCCTTTTTTTTTTAAAGTTTCCCTTCTAGTCAACTTCCTGTAGGAGCTCAGAGTCATTTAACAAATAAGGAAACACTTAATGAGAGACTTCCTTTGTTTTTCTAGTATAGTGCTACTGAGAGTTCAGGGCTCCTGAAAAGAGAGATTACATCTCAAGACCAAAGCTATTAAAATTGTCTTGAGGAAATTAGAGGTGTATGTGCACACGTGTTCATAGACTCACGCCATAGATGAGGATTTATTGTGATAAATTGGGCCGGCATGGTATGAATTGCACAGGTACGTGATGAACTAATGTATCTGTGGCCCCACCACTGGAACCCTATTACATGTTCTGGAACTGGGGCATGCTGAAAATGTCTCCAGGCAAGAGACCAGTCTGCTACAGGAATATCTGTCCATTTCATTACTGCCGCCTGTACCATCTCCATTTTGTTTGTAATGTAATCATTAGCATTCTCACTCTCCTGCACGCTAACACCCTGACTCAAACAGACAAAGCTGATATGTATAGTAATGTGTGTGCCAGCACTTCTGGTGTGAGTATCAGACTCCTTATGCTAACAAGTATTTGCATGAATAGAAGCTCCCTCCTCAAGCACGTATATGACATAAACCTGAACTTTCAAGAAAAAATAGATGAATGAGATGAGAAGCAGGGTTGAATCAAATCCTGAAATCTGATTTAGTGAATGTGATCACAAAAGCATTTTCCCATTATTCACTCAGCTCTACTTCATACTCATTAAATGTTAAAAACAGCTTTTAACATCAGTATTCCCCACCAATGTGCTATTACAGCAAAGTGCTGTTTCACTAGTAATCTGCTATTAGAGTATAAACATGGAGTGGGGTGGTTCTATGAAACACACCCTACCTAGCAAAAAACTACTTTTCAGTGGAGAAACATTTAAAATATTCTTTCTATGCTCTTGAAGAAATGTACACGTTTAAATGTTTAAATGGCCTGTGTTAGAATGTGGCATTTGTTTTCCATATACCTAAAGTAGGACATCTTTATATGTCATCCCACTGGTGCTATCAATGGCTACCAAGAAGTGAGATTTCACTTACAGCTACTGTGTTCATAGAATACCCCACTTTACCTGCTGACAAGGGGTGCTCTGAGGCCTCTTGGGACACAAGACCCCCACAGTCCTTAGGCACACTCTGACTTTGAATGGTTGGTCTCTGTTGTGTAGCTCCTTTAGTAATGAACCTACAGGTCTGGTGCTGACCCTCCATTCACTCCCAGAGCCTCTTTGTGCATGTTCCTCTTTCTACAATACCTTTGGTGCCTACGTTAAAGCAGCCTGGGACTGTTTTCCTTTATGCACCTGCCGAGGCCTTGGGGCAACACTGTGCAACCCACAGCTTTGTAGTCATACACATTCCCTCCCACTTTCTTGGCTGGCCAGTCCCCTGACTCCCTCTGCCCCTGCTCCATGTTAGCACACCTCATGTGTCCAGTAGGTAAGACCACACAAAAGATGCTGCTTATGCTGGAGGGAGGGGCAAGGATATGGAGCATCCTGGGTTTGGTGAATTTTGTTCCTGTTGTTTTCTGGGCTCTTCATGTGCTTTGCTACTAATGCACGTTGTGAAGAGATGGAATGGAAGCACCATATGACTTTTATAGCACATCTTGGCTGTTGGTTCAGAGTGGAGTCACTTGCCTGTTTCTCATGCAGAAATACAGCACTTGGCAGTGATGAAAGTCAGGGAGGAGTGAATACAAAGTGAAGGCTTTGGGGAGCAAAAGGAATATTTTAATCATTACGGTGCATAGAATCTGCATCTTTCTGAGATGGCAACTATCCCTTCTTATACCGTTTAAACAAACATTGATACGTGTAGGGAAACTTCTGAGGCCAAGGATCTGGTGTTTGGTGTGACTGTTTTTTATCAGGTTTTTCATCTGTGCTGATCGAGTGAGAAAGAGGTGATGTGATCCCCTGTAGGCTACATTGTGAATCAGCTCAAATTAGGACCCAGCTGCATCCTGGCTTCTAAATCTTTATTTACAGCCAGCACACCAGCAAACAATCTCAGGTACCTCCATTATGGCTGCAGAGATGAAACATCTGTGTTCTAACCAAGACAGCACACAGCTCATGCAAGCCCTCTTGAAACAATCTAGTTGAAGAATTACTAAGTTAGATCTTTGTAATACTAGGCTGTGTGTACTCCAGGCACTATTCCTTCCTCCATCTCTTCAAGCAAGGAAGTACTTATTTTCTAGAATTCCTGTGTCAAGTTTGTTCCCCTTTTGACATCTCAAATCTTTTTTATTTGCCTGACACTGGTAAGTTAAATGGTGGTGTGAGGCAGTTTATTTGGAAACAGTGATGAGGTGTTAATGAGAACACCATATTTTCTTATGCTCAGCAGAGCTTAGGTCCAAAGTTTCAGCTGAAAGAAAAATGTCAGCCAAAACTGGAGCTGAGAACCATGTGGAGCCATTTTGCTCTAAAACTGCATAGCTCCTACTCAGATTTCAGGAGGAAAAGTTAAAGGATAGCTGTAGTCCTGAAATACATGCAGGAAGTATGAACTTACTGTGTTACTGAGACTGTAAATTAAGCTAATTGGAGGGCCAGCCCTGCAAAGTGCTGAGAGACTTCAACTCCCAGTTGAAACCAATGCAAGTTGAGTGTGTTTAGCACCTTGAAAGATTAGCCTACTAATTTGTTCCTCCTGCCTGTAGTACACTTGCTGGGAGGATCGACTTGACAAGGGCAGAGATATATGACCATTAAATTGTTTGCAGATTTGACCTATCTGTCCATAATAAAAAATAATACCTGAAGTGCTATAAGTCTGCCAAACATTTTAAAGAAATACTTGTTTAAAGATCAAATATATCATGTAATCTCATAATGTCAGATTAGGACATAAAACCACGTAACATGACACAAAGCAGCACTACAAGACATATTGTGTAAGAAATTTTACAAACAGTTTCTTCTGGACCTTTCACATGTTATCAGTTTGAATAGTGAGTATGATGCATTTCAAATTTCTCCTGTCAGCTGGAGACAAAATGAAGTGGCAAAAGTATTACTAGAAATACTATCTAGAAATATTAGTTTATGTTATTAACTAGAAATATATACCCAGAGATTTTTGTAAAATCAAAGAAAAACAAAAACAAAAACCTCAGCAAGTCATACCTCCCTAGTTTTCAAAATGGGTCTGATCCTGAAGAGCATCGAACCTCAGAGATTCTGGTGCAACATATCATTAAAACTGATCAGCTGAATTCTTAATTCAAGCTTTGAAAATATGTAGTCCAAAATTCCAAATAAATATTAAAAGTAAATTTTAAAAATTTAACACACAACCAGCACAAAGGTTTAGAATGTTCCAAATGTGTGTTTTGTTGATTATTTTTCTTAAACAGCACTTTTCTGTGTGTGAATAATTTTTTAAAATTCCATGTTACCTTCCTAAATAGCGCGATATTTTCGGGGAGATAGATATTGTTTAGTTAGGTACGTTCCATATGATCTGCTTTAAATATATAGCACTTTAAAAGAAGCTGTTGTAAAAAATAACAAAAGCAAGCAAAATAAAATCAAGATTTAAAAAAAAAACAGAGCTAAGAACAAAAAAGAAAAATAACTGAAATAAACAAAGGTGATATTTAGTATAATGATAACAAGGAAAAAATTCTTTAACTTACCTTAAGTGCCAGCTAGTGGTAAGAAGAGAAAACAGCTAAGCAAGTAATCTGTAGTGTATCAGGCTAGTGAACATCTGTCAGAACTGATTTTCCTGTGACTTTCTTTTACATTTACACTTAATCATTTTTATGGCCTTATTCAATATAAACTGAAAGTATGTAAGATGAGAAATGTCATCTGTAAGATTTTTGTGAATTGAAAATTAGCCAGATAGGAGTCTATTGAGGGCTTCTTCTGTACCATCAGGTAACTGCCACTGCCAGAAGCAGAATAATAGACTGGGTGGATCAATGATGTGTGATCAGTTATGGCAATTACTTTGCCCCCCTTCACTTTTGGTAGCATAAAGAGGAGCAAAACAAAGCTTCATTAGGACTGTGTGGAGAGAAAAGGTGGCTATGTGGGATGCCCTATTCCATGTAGCCACCCTCCTCCCTCTACATAGTGAACACGTGGCCAAGGTCTGCATGGAAAAAACGAGTAGGGTAAGTTTAGTAGAAAGTTCATGTTTCTTTAAGTAGCATTAACTCCCTCTTTGTTCTGCCATTCCTTCGTGGAGGCGATCAGAGTGCAGCAGTGGCGTGGCAGCCATTGATAACTCAGCCCTTGGCCTCGACAGTCCACCATGGCTTGAGGGAAGGGCATTGGAGGAGAGTGAAGAGGAAGAGTCGTGATTGGGATCTGTGGAGCACAGAGCTCCCCAGGTGCCCATTCTCTGCTTAATTTTTTGTTTTGTTTCACTGCTATGGGTCGTAGAAACCAGCAGTTGGGATTTGGGAGGAAATGTGCAGGTGCTCTGCTGGAGTCACTGATTTTTGAATTAATTTGTTCTCCTCTGTGGGATTTTGCACAGGGCCATGGCCTGTGCATAGGTGAACAGCACAAACCTACATAGCTTAAGTAGCCAAGCAGCAGGCCATCCCTGCTACTCTCTTCCATTCTCACAGCAAGGCTAGCTATGGAAGTGCCTGGCGCACTACGAGGGGTCTCAGGATTCCATACCTGAACGATTAACTCTCATTTAAACATAAGCACAGTTGTGTGTTTTAGACTTTACTTTCATTCCAGCATCAAGCCCTTCTACAAACAAATTGCTTTAGGCTACAGACAACCTTCTCTTACACGGTACAGCCGATCTGGGTAAAGGATGGAGGCAATCAGCTCTGTGCCTACCCTTCTGCACTCGTCCTAGGAGGCAGGGAGATCTCTTGAGATGGCCTCTACAAATTCTAGTGCCCCTTCTTGCAGAGGGGCCATGGAGGGCTGCGTTAGCTCCTGCGTAGCTGCTGTGTGGGAAGAGAGGAGCCCAGATTGAGGCCCTAGGTATCATAAAGATCTGGGCTTTGAGGGGTGTTGAAAGGCTTTGGAAGGGGGTTCTGGGCAGCAGCTGTGTCCTTCTCACATACCATTGGGAAAGATTCCTACTCCTGTCACACGGAACACAGACTTACTTCTAGGTTCCAGTTTGGAGCTATTAGGTCAGTCCTCTTTTGTGCCATACAGATCCATTCAGTCTTTCCGGGCCAGGTGGACTTGTATTCCTTCTCCTTGGCCAATAGGCTGCTAGGGAGGCATTCATTCTGCATCCTTTCTTGCTGTACTGAAGGAGGCATAACTTGTCTTTTAAGTATAAATACACAGGGAGGGCCCTAAGCATTTTAATGCCCAGAGTGATAAAGCTTTTCAGGGAATGGGATTTGGTGGCTTAGGCAACAGTCAGGATCTGATTCGGATTCTCTGAATAGGGACCCGACTGAGCCACATAACTCCAGCTGGGATCTGCACTGCGAACATGCCAGGGGCTGGATTTATTCTAGTTATTGAAAATACACAGATATCATGGAGAAGATTGGGCAAAAAACTAAATGCTGTCCAGAAAGAATAAAAACACAAGTCTAGTTTCACATGGCTTCAGTCTACTGTCTCAGATATATTGAACCACATCTTGTTGACCTTACCTGTTTAGACTTCCACTGATTTTAGTGTTCAATCTGGATTTCAATGGGATTTTGTCAGAGTAAGATCCGTGAAGCTTAACCAAATATTAGCAATTTACTTTTACAGTGATTTATTTGATGTATACACAGTGCCTTCCAGGATTCAGAGGGCCCTGTACTGTACAGTACGTACAAAGATCATTTCACTCACCACTGAAATGCAGCCACTTCAGAAATGGAAGTAGGGCACAGTGAACAAACATGAAGAACAGCCTCACTTAGGGTATGTCTACACTATGAAATTAGGTCGATTTTATAGAAGTCGATCTTTAGAAAGCGATTTTATACAGTTGATTGTGTATGTCCCCACAAGGCGCAGTAGGTCGGCGGAATGCATCCGCAATACTGTGGCTAGCATCAGCTCACGGAGTGGTGCATTGTGGGTAGCTATCCCACAGTCCCGACTGCCCACTGGAATTCTGGGTTAAGCTCCCAATGCCTGATGGGGCAAAAATATTGTTGTGGGTAGTTTTGGGTACATGTCGTCAGTCTCCCCTCTCTCCCTCCCTCCCTCCTTGAAAGCAATGGCAAACAATCATTTCGTGCCTTTTTTCCTGGGTTACCCATGCAGATGCCATAGCACGGCAAGCATGGAGCCCACTCAGCTCACCTCTGCTGTTGTGAGCATAGTAAACACCTCGTGCATTATCCTGCAGTATGTGCAGAACCTGGCTAGGAGACGCCAGCATGAGGACGATTGTGAAGAGGACATGGACACAGATGTTCCTGAAAGCATGGGATGTGGCAATTGGGACATCATGGTGGCAGTGGGGCAGGTTGATACAGTGGAATGCCAATTCTGGGCCAGCAAACAAGCACAGACTGGTGGGACCGCATAGTGTTGCAGGTATGGGATGATTCCCAGTGGCTGTGAAACTTTCACACGCGTAAGGCCACTTTCATGGAACTGTGTGAGCTGCTTTCCCCCACCCTGAAGCGCAGGAATACCAAGATGAGACCTGCCCTGACAGTTGAGAAGCGAGTGGCAATAGCCCTGTGGAAGCTTGCAATCAATTCAGATTGGGTAAATCTACCATGGGGGCTGCTGTCATGCAAGTAGCCAAGGCAATCAGTAACCTTCTGCTAGCAAGGGTAGTGACTCTGGGAAATGTGCAGGTCATAGTGGATGGCTTTGCTGCAATGGGGTTCCCTAACTGTGGTGGGACGATAGACGGAACGCATATCCCTATCTTGGCACTGGACCACCTTGCCAATCAGTACATAAACGACAAGGGGTACTTCTCAATGGTGCTGCAAGCACTGGTGGATCACAAGGGACGTTTCACCGACATCAACGTGGGATGGCCAGGAAAGGTGCATGACGCTTGCATCTTTAGGAACCCCAGGCTGTTCGAACAGCTGCAAGAAGGGACTTACTTCCCAGACCAGAAAATTACCATTGGGGATGTTGAAATGCCAATAGTTATCCTTAGGGATCCAGCCTACCCCTTGCTCCCATGGCTCATGAAGCCATACACAGGCAGCCTGGACAGTAGTAAGGAGCAGTTCAACTATAGTCTGAGCAAGTGCAGAATGGTGGTAGAATGTGCCTTTGGACGTTTAAAAGCTCGCTGGCACTGTTTGCTGACTAGGTTAGACCTCAGCGCAACCAATATTCCCATTGTTATTGCTGCTTGCTGTGTGCTCCATAATATCTGTGAGAGTAAGGGGGAGATGTTTATGGCGAGGTTGAAGGTTGAGGCAAATCGTCTGGCGGCCAATTTTGAACAGCCAGACACCAGGGTGATTTGAAGAGCACAGCTAGGTGCACTGCGCATCAGAGAAGCTTTGAAAACCAGTTTCATGACTGGCCTAGGGTGACCAGACGTCCCGATTTTATTGGGACTGTCCCAATATTTGCTTCTTTGTCCCGCGTCCCAACCAATGTTTGGTCGGGACACTGGACAAACAAGAAATTTTGCCCTCCGGGAGGGACTCTCGCCCCCCTCCCCCCCGCCCCGGCTCCGCCCGCTACTTCCCCCATTGGCTCCCTCCCCAAATCCCTGCCCTGGCCCCGCCTCTTCCCCAACCACACAGCATTCCTCCTCTCTCCTAGGCTTGCAGCTGCATGGCGGCGCAAGCCAGGAGGGGGTGGCGGCGGTGCCTGGATCCTGGAGCTGGTGAGTCAGCATGGGCGGGCAAAGGGGGGCTGGCAAGGGAGGGAGACGGGGGGACTCAGCCCTGAGCCCCCCGCCGCGCCAGAGGGCTCCTGCCCGGGCCTCTGCACAGGGGGGCCGGGGCCGGTAGCGCAGCTTGGAGGCAGCGCGGTGGGTCTGGGCAGGCAGTGCGGAATGGGCAGGGGCTGGGTGGGCGGCACGGGGGCATGGGCCGAATCCCTGCTGCTGCCGGGGAGCCCCGCGTCTCTCCCTCCCACTCGCGGCTGCAGCTCCTTCCTGGCAGGATGCGCCCCCCGGCCCGCCCCGGGAACATGTGGCGTGCGTCCAGCGGCTCCTTCCCGGTGGGAGGGAGGCTAGGCACGGGGGACGCATGCTGTATTTGGCCAGGGCGGTGGAAGGCACATCCCACCGGGAAGGAGCCGCAGCCGCGAGCGGGAGGGAGAGGCGCAGGGCTTCCCGGCAGCAGCGGGGATTCGGCCCGCACCCCTGCACCGCCCACCCGGCCCCTTCCCGCTCTGCGCTGCCCCTGCCTGGACCCACCATGCGCTGCACATGCCCGTGGTGGGCCGCAGGGCGGGAGGCTCCGGGAGAGGGCAGCGCGCGCGGCCGGGGCCTGCTAATGCCCCCGGCCCCTTTGAAACTCCCTTTTTTTTTGCTCCGTCCCCCCCCTTTTTTTGCTCCGCCCCTCCTTTTTTTTGCTCCGCCCCCATGTCCCAATATTTTATAGCGCTGATCTGGTCACCCTAGACTGGCCAGGCTACTGTGTGACAGTTGTGTGTGTTTCTCCTTGATGCAAAACCGCCCCCTTTGTTGAATTTTCTTCCCTGTAAGCCAATCCTCCTCCCCATTCGACCACAGCTGGCAAAGGAAATAAAGTCCCTATTGTTTTGAATCCATGCATTCTTTATTTATTAAGAGAAAAGTGAGATAACTGACAAGGTAGCCCGGGTGGGGTGGGGGAGGAGGGGAAGAGGGAAGGACAAGGCCACATTGCATATTGTAGCTACACTACAAATCAAAATTGTTTGTATGACAACCTTCTGTTGCTTGGGCCATCCTCTGGAGTAGAGTGGCTGGGTGCCAGGAGCCTCCCTGCCCCTGCATTCTTGGGCGTCTGGGTGAGGAGGATATGGAACTTGGGGAGGAGGGCAGGCGGTCATACAATGAATGCAGTGGCAGTCTGTGCTCTTGTTGCCTTTCCTGCAGCTCCACCAGATGCCTGATCATGTCCATTTGCTCCCACATTAGCCTCAGCATCTCCTCCTGTGTGTTCTGATCATGCTCACTGTATGCTTTCCTGGCCTCTGCCACCGAATGCCTCCATGCGTTCAGCTGTGCCCTACTAGTGCGGGAGGACTGCATGAGCTCAGAAAACATGTCATCTCGAGTGCGTTTTTTTCACCTTCTAATCTGCGATAACCTCAGGAATGGAAATGATAGGGGGAGCATAGAAACATTTGCACCTGCAGGGGGGATAAAAAGGGAGAGTAAAATTTAAGAAGATACATTTCTGAGAACAAAAGGGAGACTCTTTCACAGTGAATCAAGCAATTCACAGCAGACAGCACATGTGCTTTAGGTACAAGGTCGCATTTTGCCTTTTATATTGAGCACCTGCCAGTATGGTGACACATCACACATGGCTGGGCAACAGAATGTGGTTTCTAGGCAGCCATGGTAAGCCAAAAGCTACATGGGATTGGCTTCTTCCGCCTTCATAACATATGGGAATGGTTTCAAACTGCAGCGCCCTCCTTCCCCATAGCAAGCAATGCTGGTTGGGTTTGCTGTTTAAAAGGAGGAGGCTGCGGTTTTGGGTTGGATGTGCAGCACACCTCTCCCCCCACCTCATGGCTATTCTCTGGGATGATCCCTTTTAGCCAAGCACAAACAGTCCAGCATGAACAGGGTTTTTTTACTGCTCCCTTACAAAAATTCCCCTATTTCAACCAGGTGACCATGAATGATATCACTCACCTGAGGCTGATACAGAAAGATAAAGACTGAATGTTGCATGAATGCAACCAAAACCCAGGACCATTCGCTGCCATGCTTTGTACTGCAATGACTCCAGACTACTTGCTACTGGCTTGGCATGGTAAAGTGTCCTACCATGGAGGACGAAATAAGGCAGCCCTCCCCAGAAACCTTCTGCAAAGGCTTTCAGAGTACCTCCAGGAGAGCTTCATGGAGATGTCCCTGGAGGATTCCTGCTCCATCCCCAGACACGTTAACAGACTTTTCCAGTAGCCGCGAATGCATCCCAAGTCTTCAGTGCAAATCAAACATTAAACACTATTGCTTTTAAACCCTGTACTGTATTTACAAATGTGCACTCACCAGAGGTGCCTTCTCCACCTTCAGGGTCCGGGAGCCCGCTTTGGGAGGGTATTGGCTCCAGGATGATGAAAAGGTCCTGGCTGCCGGGGAGAATGGATTCTCCACTTGCCTGCTGCGCTTTCTCCTCCTCCTCCTCTTCCTCATCTACAAAATCCTCCTCCATGTTGCATGAGACTCCCCCCTTGCAGGTGTCCACGGACAGTGGTTGGGTACTGGTAAAGTCCCCCCCAGAATGGCATGCAGCTGATCATAGAAGTGGCATATATGGGGCTCTGACCTTGAGCGACCGTTTGCCTCCTTTGTCTTGTGGGAGGCTTGCCTGAGCTCCTTAACTTTCATGTGGCACTGCTGTGTGTCCCTGGTGTAGCCTCTCTCCACCATGCCCTGTGCAATTTTGGCATATATATTAGCATTTCTTCTTTTTGATTAGAGTTCTGCCTGCACAGATTCTTCTCCACATACAGCAATCAGATCCAGTGTCTCCTCTTCGCTCCATGCTGAAGCTCGTTTGCGATTCTGGGACTGCATGGTCACCTGTGCTGCTGAGCTCGCCAGGCTGACGAAACAGGAAATGAAATTCAAAAGTTCCCCGGGGCTTTTCCTGGGTACCTGGCTAGTGCATCAGAGTTGAAAGTGTTGTCCAGAGCAGTCACATTGGAGCACTCTGGGATAGCTCCCGGAGGCCAATACCATTGACTTGCACAACGCTGCGTCTGCACTACCCCAAATTCAAACCAAGGTCGATTTTAGTGCTACTCCCCTCGCCAGGGAGAAGTACAGCAGTCCATTTTAAAAGCCCTTTAGGTTGACGGAACGGGATTGCTTGTGTAGCCGCATTGCTTATAAAATTGACCTAACATGGCTAAATTCGACCTACCCTCGTAGTGTAGACCAGGGCTTAGTACATAACAAAGGTAGTAATGCCTCTGTCCAGCAACTGTGGATTCTGTATTGTGAGAGGGGGCCCTGGCTGTTGAGAGCTAGAGTGGAAAGAAGAACTATATGCATGGATAATGCAATACAGCAGGTCCATTCCTCCTCTCTCTCTCTCTCTCTCTCTCCTTGGATTTGTTGCACCTAGTAGAGATGACAGTGTTCTGTCCTAGCTCCACAGACAGAATTCCAGAGTAATAAGAATAGCTCCCAATAGCTGAAAACATGTTGTGGTGCCCTATCTGCAAGAGTGGATGCCAACTGAGTCAGTATTACTTTACCTTAAATATAATAACCCTTTGTTCACGCCTTTCTATTGGTAATAAGAAGCTACTCCCTAACATTGCCCCTCTTAGTGGCCCTACCTGTCAAATGACGTGTATGTCAAAATAGATATTATTCAACGGGTGAACCTATTGCCAGCTATGTGAGGCCTAGGGAGGGGTTCACATCATATCACCCTCCCCGGCCATACATCTCCTTTTCCCGCTTTCTGCATGATTAATGCACATTTGCTTCCCCCTTACATAATGCAGAGAGCAAAGGATGAATTATGCTGCTTCATTACATTACCTGGTAGCATATCTTTCCATACCTATGTACTCTAATCGCCACCTGCTTGTGCTTGTGTTTGTAAATGAAGTAGGTATAAAGTGTATATCTAGAATGATGGTACGTTCCATTACTATAACACACTAGAAACCCAAATGCAGGCTAAAGACAGTGTTTCTCATGCTACACAGTTACAGTTCTGTGGGTTTTTATGATTTCCATGTTGCTGTAGTGCCTGTCATACAGAAATCTGATCCATTTTTCTAGTGTTGAACTTTAAAAGCTTTTTAGCAAATCTAAGAGGTAGAAAGACAACTTTTCTGCATGTGATGGAGAGCAAATATAAGTGACTGAAATATGCTGAAGTGCTACACTTTGACCACAGAGAGCGCATGAATGCTTTCAGATTCATGGGAAAGTCTAAGTGATAATTCTGGACTTATAATTGCTACTAACTAGAAGAGCCAACACTGGCACCACCATATGACTCAAGCTTTGTGTCTAAAAATTACTATTTTCTTCAGATATATAACATTGGAAACAGGGAGGAATAATAGATGCCGTTAAAAGAAAAAAAATCAAAGCAATCCTGTCTGGATAGACATTTACTGAATTAATAATATCTTCAATGTATGGAGCACCAAAGTGCTTTTACTATCTACCTACTCTGTGTGTGTGTGAGAGAGAGAGAGAGAGAGAAAGAGGTGCTACACACACATATAGTGCCCACCAGGAAGCAGGCTCTGAGTGTACAGCAGCAAAATGCTTAAACAGTACACAGCAACACTATACAACAATTTAAAAGTGGAGAGTGGCAAATACTAGGTACAGTGGACAAAATGTAGTTAACCAAAGTTGTATTTGGTCAAAACACTAGAACTATCAGTCCTAGTCTCAAGAAAATGCCATGGAATCTTTGACCAGAATAGTAAGAAATCCAGTATCTTTCTACCTCGTAAAGCAGCGAGATGCATAGGTAGAAATAAAGTCAATTAAATAAAAGTCAGTTTTAAAAATTGCAATTTTAAAGAGCAATTTTAAAATCAGTATATTGCTTGAAAGAAGCTCACAATGTGGTTGTGGAATATGGAGCAGTAGACTGAGGTATGAAGCAGATGTAACCATCAGAACCAAAGGAATTGGCTACAAAAGAGATTTTTCTGTAAGGCCAGAAAGAAAGGAGAGTTGTAATAGCAACTCATTTCCTCAGAAAAAATGGGCTACCAGTAGGGTGACCAGAGAGCAAATGTGAAAAATCAGGACAGGGGTGAGGGGTAATAGGAGTCTATATAAGAAAAAGACCCAAAAATCAGGACTGTCCCTATAAAATTGGGACATCTGGTCACCCTAGCTACCAAGAGCACATCAGACCTATCCTCTGCTATCTGCCCTGGCTTCCCATAGAATATTGAGGCAAGTTCAAGGTCTTAGTCCTTAGCTTCAAGGCACTCAGTGGCCTTGGTCTAGGAAATGAGAAAGATCACCTACAGCTCAGGGATGAGGACTGTGACTGACAGTTCCGCTCCTCAGGTACAAAGGAACTTTGTACCATAAGAAAAAAGCTCATCACTGCTGGAGACAGGGCTTTCTTGAGGGCTGGTCAAGACTGTGGAATGAACTCTCACAGGAAGTAACTACCACCTCAAATCTCATTACCTTCCTCTCCAAGTGCAAGGTACACTTCTTTGCCATGCATTCTCTAACACAAATCCAGAGCAGCATGTACATTAAACAAAACCCTACCAAAACAAAGCAATACATGGCACACAATTCTTCCTCTGGAAAGAGGATCAGAGAAATAACTAGCCACATGCAACAGATGTTAGTCATGTCACTTAGTGCCCTACTGGGAAGTGCTCAGATAATACCATTTACTAATCATACAGCATGAACAGCAAATAATGATGAGCAAACTTTGTTTGCTAACTCTCTTATTTGATCTACATGGCTACATGAGTACTAAATATGATTCAAGTAACCGGGTGGAATAGCAAATGGAAGAATCCTTATGCATATTCTCTTCCCTTCAAGTGCCATTTATATCTCACTGCTGTTACTCTAAAAAGATGGTTCAAAATGTTCATTGAAATAAAAAAAGATTTTTGTGCAACATCTGTGTATTTGTATGCCAGGATAAGTTTAGGGCTTGCAAACACAGCTCACGGCAATGGCCATTTCTGTCAACACAAAGTAGAAAATGTTGATGATATATAGTTTTTGTGACAGGTGAAAAATATTGTTCTAGGTTTTGAAGAAACCAGTAACAGAATATTCCTCTTCCTTCTATAGAATTTCCCAACTTGATTCACAGTGTTGGTCATCCAGTCTCAGGGCTTGTCTTCACTCCGGGCTACATCAGCGCCACTGCAATCGATGCAGCGGGCATCGATTTAGTGGCTTTGGTGAAGACACGATAAGTCAATGGGAGAGCATCTCCCATTGACATAGTGCAGTGTAAACACTGGGTTAAGTTGATGTAAGTTACGTCGACGTAACTTACGTAACTTAACTAGAGTAACTTAGATCAACTTACATCAGAAGTGTAGACAAGGCCTTGAAGAAGAAGGATATGAGGCACTGAACTATCTCTTCAGTATCAGATGCATGCTAGTTAATGTACGAACCTGAATATTTGGATATCTAACTTCAACATGAAAACAGACTAGTTCACATTTATTTATCACTATGAAATTTTTTTTTCTTACTCATGTTGGTGCACTAGATTAGTGCTGCAATGTTTGTGTTGCAAGCAGTACTGGGGAATATTTAAATTCAAACAAACTGTGTTCATTGATTTTTTTTTCTATTCATGAAAGCATTTGTAATATGTTTTAAAACCTTATTTTTCATTAATGTGTGGGCCTAAATTACCTGACAGTGAGCCTTTTATAGTATCAATTTGTTTTAAGTTGTCATTCATCATCAATACCAGGCTATTCTTCAGTAGTTCTTGTTTTGCTGAATACACAGTAGCAGTACTGCAAAAGAAGCAGTAGCATCAGCAGTATTATAACTCCAGCTCTCCTGTGGTTAATGTTCTAGGACCTTCAGAGACAATAGTAATAAGACCAGTGGCTGTAGCATCACATCTGTCTTTTGCGATTTTTGCTTTGTTTGAGATTGAGACATAGTTTTGGACCATACCAATCACTCAGGGCTAGGGGATAGCCCTGCTGACACAGTACATACATTAGAAAATTGCAGTGAAAAATAACTATGGTGGCTCGTGAATGATGTAAGGAGATATACCCCTGCCCATGCCTAGACAAGGAATGCAGTGCTAGAAAGCTGTAGTATGTAGTCGCCAATTGATGGGTTCTTCCAGAAAGACCAAACACCAGCAAACCTTCACTGAACATCCAATTTCCTGGACAACTTTCCAAAGCCAAAATTATTTGCTTTAACTTTGTTGTGGATAATGCTATTATTTAGGGTCCCTGGGATTTGAGGTCATGATCCTTTTTAATTTTTATGTTTTTTTGGCTCCTTCTTAAATTACCTAAATTACTGGAACCATTAAGAAGTGCACCCACTGTATTGTAACTGACCGTGTTACTGTAATAGTCTTCCTATTATAAAGAATGGGGCCCCCATTGTACTAGGCCCTGTTTAAACACATACAAAGACATGATTCCTGCCCCCGAGAGCTGACAATTTAAGAAAAACTACCTCCAAAGGTTGGAGAGAGGGATATAATGAAATAAGCAAGTACACGTCTGAAAATGTTTTCTCCTCACCCCATGCCACCTATTGTTTCTTACATATACTCACTGCATTGCTTCTAAGCATCTGATTTAGTCACCAGATTTGCTAGGGTAGACCATTGTGCATGTGTGGGGCCTAAGATTGTAGGGTCTTTGGAGCAGAAACTATTTGATCTTAAAATTACCTTCTATATTTCTGAGTGTTGCATTAATAATAATTAACAAGCTACAATGCTCTACATTTATTCTGTCAATAAAGTCTCACCAGGTTGAATTTTGACCCACTTGACTCTCGTCATGAAAAAAATCAATTCCTTGGTGCTGACTTGTTCATTGCCAGCAGTAGATGTTGTGATGGGGAAATCTGACTACAATACAAAAGGATAGAATTTAAAACACTGTTTATAAATAAAACAAAATATCCAGAAGAGGCAATAAACATTATTTTCCAATGTATTCTAGGGATCTGAAAAACATATGCACAACTCACTGGATGTAAGCTGCAGATGTGTAAGTGTGTAGGAGATTTGGAAGATCAACAAAAGAAACAAGAACAAATTAATAATCCTCTCCTTCAGCAAATTAAACTTCACTCTGCTAAATTAGTTGACCTTCAAAGTTTGCCCTAGGGGAATGATGTAAGATTGGAG
Source organism: Malaclemys terrapin pileata (assembly GCF_027887155.1). NCBI lineage: Eukaryota > Metazoa > Chordata > Testudines > Emydidae > Malaclemys > Malaclemys terrapin. Next base: position 37,875,913 of record NC_071515.1, on the reverse strand, counting down.
GGTTTATCTGAAGAAACAAAGAAGAAAGCTAGCTGAAGAATGGGAGATGGCTAGTGGAGTAGATAGATGCTGAGATGTTTGTTTAGCCACCTTTAATGAAATCTTGTTGAAACTGAGGACTAAAGCCAGCTCTGCATACAGGTAGATCATTGTAGTGTCCTTTTATTTATTGTAAGGGATTCGATTTCCTGGATAAGGATTCAGTACTGAAATATGTGGAGAAGGGAAATTCATCACAACTCAGTACAAACTGTGCTGCATCAGCATGGAGGAAAAGAAATGGAAAGGAAAACAGAGCCTTTCCGAGAGAAGATAGGTTTTCTGAGAAGGTCCAAGTTCAGGCAGAGGTGAACTGGACTGTTTTACAAGCTTAAAAAAACGTGAGTCTTGAGTTGATGTCAAAACCAGTCCCAATACCTGAACTGAGAACTAATCTAAACATCTATGTACTGTAAATAACTCGGCTCATATGGAAATTCAGTTTATTTTTCTTCACTAATTATCTGTTGGTATGTATCAGATTTCTGTTACATAACTCTTAGAAGTTTGACTAACAGGCTAAAAGAGGAAGCCCCTAGAGCAGTGGCTCTCAAACTTTTGTACTGGTGACCCGTTTCACATAGTAAGCCTCTCAATGCGACCCCCCCCCTTATAAATTAAAAACACTTTTTAATATATTTAACACCATTATAAATGCTGGAGGCAAAGTGGGGTTTGGGGTGGAGGTTGACAGCTCACGACCCCCCATATAATAACCTCGCAACCCCCTGAGGGGTCCCGACCCCCAGTTTGAGAACCCCTGCCCTAGAGCACTTTGAAAAGACCAGTAACTGTCTTTCTCAATCCTTTGCTAAATCAGACAGTGATTTGTCAAATGATGAACTCTCTTCACCTCTCCAACACTTGGGGTCTTGCATTTCCTAATAGAAGGGATTTAATTATGCAACACATAGATTCTCATCTGATAAACAGGTCAGATACAGTACTCCCCATGTAAACTGTGATCTAGCCTGTATGTTCCCATTAATAGTGTTCTCCCTTCCTGACGTTTTTTTCTCTAGCTGCTGATTTTCCAAGCCACATGTATCTGTGCAGGTCTGGGTCTGTAAAATTAAAGTGTCTCACAACTCTGAAAATTGTTTATGGAATAGTTTATGGAAGAGTGTGATGCCTGAGCTTCTTTACCTCACCTATATAAAAAAGGAAAGATGTAGGTAATGCCTTCTTAATAACAGCATTAACTTCACTAGCCACAGTAATCAGATTATTGGCAAGAGTGATTCTTGCAAGAAAGTGACCTGGCTAATATCTGAAAACACTCACAGGTCTGTTGCATTGATGGAGAGCAGGAAGCGTAACCTTTGACCAGAGAAGTAGTAACAATGTTGGCTTTTTGGAAGGCAAAACCTAAAGGGATTAGCACTGAGTATCGGTCACAAAGTGGACTGTGTTTAGGGGTCCCTATAAATCTCTGTGCAGCATTTACTGAAATGTTCTGTGTGATTTGAAACAAATGTGGAAGATCTCTGTATTTAAACTTTTGGATTACAGCAAATTTAGCTCAGCGGGTTAGTGTTTCTCCACAAAAGGAGTCTCTGCAGCATTCTGTTCTAACTTCTAGGATTCATGCTCCTAAGTATCTGTTCCCACGTGTTGTAATGTGAATTGTAATATAGTTATTGTTAAACTGGAAGGTGTTAGTGGTTTCCTTCAGGCAGGTATTTGAGTTACAAACAACTAGACCTGGTAAAAGCTGACTGGTATACTAAGCACCCTTCTTTCCAGCTAAATGGAAGGAACAATCAGCTCATTCTGTGAGATACCTGGAGACAAGAGAAGCTACAGCAGTGGGGGCTGACGGAGTTCCTGATTGCCAACAGAGGGGCTAGGGATTCTTTTGGCAAGCTGTGGGGAGCAGGGCCGGCTCCAGGCACCAGCTTCTCAAGCAGGTGCTTGGGGCGGCTGCTCCAGAGAGAGGCAGCACGTCCAGGTATTCGGCGGCAATTCAGTGGATGGTCCCTCACTCCGCCTGGGAGTGAAGGACCTCCCGCCGAATTGCCACCGCAGATCGTGATCGCAGCTTTTGTTTGTTTGTTTGTTTTGGCTGCTTGGGGTGGCCAAAACCCTGGAGCCGGCTCTGGTGGGGAGGAGTCAGGAGAGGTGAAATAGAGCCAGTAGACAGGATAGACTCAGTCATGAGCATGGTCCTGAAAGGAAGAAGAGACACAGAGCTCTTTGGGGCACAGAACTGAGTGGAACAGCCTGCTGTTTGTCTCTCCTGTGCTTAGGGAAACAGAACATTGCGTACTTTGTAAATAAACAGAATTACACCAAAGAATATACCTGACTCTTATCAACCATTTCTCCTCCCAATGGCAACAGTGCTGAAAGGCCCAAAATATTCAGTTACTGGCTGGCCAAAGGGACAACATTATGCAAACAGCCAAGTTTAGTTTTGCTCTTTCTGATGATACAGCTGAGTCAATTTCTTCAAGTTCAATGTTAGCACACCTAGGCAGTGTGTAATAAATGTAGTTTGGATAACTGTAAAGTAATGCACATTGGAAAAAATAACCCCAACTATACATACAATATGATGGGGGCTAATTTAGCTACAACTAATCAGGAAAGAGATCTTGGAGTCATTGTGGATAGTTCTCTGAAGACGTCCACGCAGTGTGCAGTGGCAGTCAATAAAGCAAACAGGATGTTAGGAATCATTAAAAAAGGGATAGAGAATAAGACAGAGACTATCTTATTGCCCTTATATCAATGGTACGCCCACATCTTGAATACTGCGTATAGATGTGGTCTCCTCATCTCAAAAAAGATATACTGGCATTAGAAAAGGTTCAGAGAAGGGCAACTAAAATGATTAGGGGTTTGAAGAGGGTCCCATATGAGGACAGATTAAAGAGGCTAGGACTTTTCAGCTTGGAAAAGAGGAGACTAAGGGGGGATATGATAGAGGTATACAAAATCATGAGTGGTGTGGAGAAAGTGAATAAGGAAAAGTTCTTTACTTGTTCCTATAATATAAGAACTAGGGGCCACCAAATGAAATGAACAGGCAGCAGGTTTAAAACAAATAAAAGGAAGTGCTTCTTCACACAGCGCACAGTCAACCTGTGGAACTCCTTGCCTGAGGAGGTTGTGAAGCCTAGGACTATAACAGGGTTTAAAAGAGAACTAGATAAATTCATGGAGGTTAAGTCCATTAATGGCTATTAGCCAGGATGGGTAAGGAATGGTGTCCCTAGCCTCTGTTTGTCAGAGGGTGGAGATAGACGGCAGGAGAGAGATCACTTGATCATTGCCTGTTGGTCCACTCCCTCTGGGGCACCTGGCATTGGCCACTGTTGGTAGACAGGATATTGAGCTGGATGGACCTTTGGTCTGGCCCAGTATGGCCAGTCTTATGTTGTAATTGTCATAGATTTTAAGCATGGCTCTAATTCTATGAGTGCCCAGCACCCTCAGCTGTCACTGAATTCAATGGGAGTTGAGTGCTCAACTTTACTATATAACATAGATACCAATGGGGGTACCAATTAGAAAGTTATCTTGATATCAGTGAACTCATCAAATCAGCCCCTTAACTGTTAGCAAATCAGTGGTGGATCAAAATGACTTGCCATTAACTTATTCAATTTCTCTTTTCTTAAAGTTGTATTTGACAATCAGGTTGTTCTTGCCAATCCTTCCCAGAATTGGGGAGTTTAATGGATTAGTCCATTTCAGTTTTTGTACTGAGTCCTTCATCGAGATACTGTAATTAAATGCCTCTTATGAGATGTATGTTTATAATGTTGCTGAATCATCCTTTTCCATGCCAGAATTCATGTTTGACTGGGTGCTACATGTATTGTAAATGATAGGATTATTTACAATAGGTTCTTAGGCCACCCTCATCACTGTAGTATCTGGGCACCGTCCAGTAGTGTATTAAGTGACATGACTGACATCTGTCATTTGCAGTGTTTTGTAGACCTGACCTGTGTGGCTCAAAAGCTTGTCTTTTTCACCAACAGAAATTGGTCCAATAAAATATATTCCCTCACCCGCTTTGTCACTCAAATGACTGACATCTGTCATGGATGGTTTATTCTACTTCTCATCCTCTTCATAGGGAGAGAATTGTGTGGGGAGGGTAGTGTTTTGTTGTGTGTTTGTTAGAGAAGGCAATGGCAAAGAAGCACACCTTGCACTTAGAGCAGAAGGTGGTGAGGTTTGCCATAGTCCTTCATTCCCGTGGGACTTCATTCTCACACCAGTCCCTTAGAAAGCTCTGTCTCCTATAAAGATGAACTTTACTCTGACTGAATGATCAAAGCTGATAGAGTTCCCTTTTTCTGTATGCAAATTATTGTCACTGATCAAGTCTAAGGCATGAATAATAAAAAGGGACTTTCCAAGAGGGCGAAAGAAACACTTCTATGCTCCTTAATATTTATTAATGCTAGTATCTGTAACACTTGCTCCCCATGAACATTCCTGCCAAGAGAATACATTCATCAGAAAGTTCCCAAATGATTGAATGCAATGGGTTGTGATTAGTGGTAAAGCCAATTGGTGAATTTACACTTTCTTCTTTTTCTTTATTTGCCCAACTCTACACTCTACATAGAACATAAGCTAACCCTTCAAATTCTATCTCCAGTAGCAGGGAATGCTAATACTGTTGACCCCAGAGCCATAATGTTCTAGTGCTATGGTACTTAGCCTTGAATGACTGGAGAGCCACTTCGTTATCAAATGAGGTTGCAGGAAACAAAACATAATTGCAGAACAATGTCCTGACATTATTACTCTGTTGGTTTCAAGGCTTCTGACCCACTCCTGGCTGTCAGCAGAGAGAAGGTGTTCTGCTCAATCTTTCTCTCACTCCCACCTCCACTTTTCCTGGCTACTTGGTGCGTCCTCGTCTATTGTCAGTTCATTTGCATGAACATTTCTCTTGCAGCATCATGTGGCGTCAGGTAGTATGCGAGGTCACTCCCGTCAATGACAAGGCAAAATCTGACAAGGTTCCCCCACTGGCCTCCAGGAGCCAATCAGGAAGAAGGGGCAATCTGCAGTGCCAAGTCAGATGGGGCTGACAAGCAGGCTGCTTCAGATAATGCTATCAATCCTGCAGATGCAATCAGGCCCCTGGGCCATGGGAATTCCACCAGTTTTAGTGTGATGTTTGTTAATCATGCTCCCGCAGTGGGTGCAGTACTTCGGACTCTTGTGATTTTTTTTTAATTGTGAGTCTCACAATATTTGATGTCTTGATTTAAAGCCTCAACTCCTGGAATCCTGTGATTTCATAAGAACTTCTATTTTCATCTTTAAAATTAAGTTTCTGGTCCCCATGGTTGCAGAGAAAATCTTGAAAATGTGATTTGAGCATACCCTGAAGACTTAGGAAGCAAAAAGCAAATAAAAGGTTCCCCAAATGTATTATTTGGCTTTAAAATAATGAGATTTTTTAAAAAGCTCATGATTTTTGAGCTCTTGGGTTTGGCAATACTGGTGCTGCGAAGTATGAGCTGCTTCTTGCTACCTAAGACCTCTGGGCGGCGGGGGGTGGAGGAGCGGGACTTGAGTTCCATGGGAAATCAGTAGGTTGCCCAGTTTGCACTGGCTTGGGTAAATCAGTTTGCACCTATTTAACAGGAAACCTCCATTCACTATTCCCCCCAGGATTCTCCACAACCACACTTGCACCAGTACTTGTCATATTTTCCTCTGCACCTGCTGTGGAACTCAACCTGTCTAGATGTCATGGCACAGGAGTTTCCATCCATGCACAGCTGTTCTCTGCCCATCTTTCACTACTCCCCTCTCCCTGAGTCCAGGTAATCTTTCTTGTGTTGTTTGATTTGTCTCTATCTCCCTATAGCCTCAATGTGTTATCCACCTCACACGTCTGTGTTATCTGTCTACCCATGCTCCTCCATTTTGTTTCCCTGTCACTCCAGCAGCATAAATAAAACCGACAGCACTCCCCAGCTCTGCAGCATTTTTTGCTGGTGTTTGAGCGCTGGAGTCAGATCAATTTCCCTGGGCTGCTAGCATGCCTCTTGGAGACATAGAGCACAATACAGCAGCTGCAGGGGGAGGGGAAAGATAGCACAAAGGGCAGTGGGAGGAGGCAGGCTGTGGGAAACAACACAGTGGGTGGGAGAGAGTTGTGGGTAAATGCAAGCCCTGATTCAGAAAGCAAGCAGGACACATGGCTCCATGCTGTGGTCTTAGAGTATGATGCTGCACCCCACCACATGACTTTGATGCTAACATTATAGTGCAGTAGCAGCAAGGTGATATGTTGTTGGAGGTGGCATCCTTTGGGTTAGACTTCTGCCTGTCTCTGACTGATGCTTAAGTGGATTTCAGCAGTTTCCAATAAGAGTAGAGAGACAACCAGTGGCAAACCCAATCTGAACACCCCGAGATTTGAGGTGACTGAAATCCAGGTTGCAGCTTGGTTCTATCTCTGGTCCTGGTCACCTCTTCATCTCAATTACACTGTTTTCCAAATGTGGGGCAGCTTCTTTTACTCACAGACATGGGATCTAACTCATTACTTTGAAAAAGGATTTGGGATGCCTGGAAAATAAAAGGCACGATTTCCAAGACAACAATTTTTTAATTAGTACCTGCACCATAGTCAATTAAAAGAGCTATGATTGGGCAGTGACTTATTAAAAGGACAACATGACTTTAGTAATATATGAAAGTGCTAATACAAGTAATTGTTTCTAATCATGATTTTAATTACCTATGATTATAGGACCACTAGGAATCTGATCTATTTTAAAACTCTTCTAATGGAGCCTACATATTATGGTGATGGGCATCTTAGATAACTGGTAGGAGAGAGCCCTTCAGTTTTAAATACTATAATTTTGTTTTGTTGTTAAGGGTGTAATAAGCCAGGACTCCAGCAGCAGAAAAAATACATGAAATAAATATTTTAGAAAGAAGTAGAGCAGACTACTAAGTGATCTAGTACAGGATCCTGTGTCTCACAGTGGCCAATATTAGATGCTTCATTGGCATAAAAACCCTTAATGCAGCTAACTATTCAATACCACATCACAGGGGGAAACCTTTTCCCATCCCCAGCTAGTAATCATTTTATCCACTGAGTCATTAAGACTAATGTCCCTTATTATTGTACCTTAGCAAACGTAAGTACAGATGTTGTTATTCATTTACCACTGTAGCCTTTTTACCCCCCACCCCCCCCAGATTCAGCCCCCAAACCTGCAAACTCTAATGTGTCAGTAACTGCATATACCAAAAACTTCCCATTGAACTCATATCAATAAAGATATAGCAGAACAAGAAAATGTCTAGAGAAAGGAAAGGAAAAGGAGTATGAAACAGGGAGTCAGATGCTATTTATTTATTTATCTTCGCATAACAAAAGAATACAGAGGTACACACAATTAAAAAGCAATATCATTAACCTGGATAAGAGCAAATACGTTTTTGTGCAATATATAATTAAGCTGTTGAAGTTGCTGATGCAGGAAGCATATAGCAAAGACACTGATTCTGCGAAGGTTTATGTGCTATTCCATTCTCTCATTATAGCCAGATAGTATAATTTGTGAGGGTGGTTTATGTGCTAGAAACTTGTTCACTAAAAGTACCGTGATCAGTTATTCATTTAGGCCTCCATCCAGCAAAGCACTCAAACATGTGCTTAACTTCAATGAGCCTATTCGTGAGCTTAAAGTTAGGCATATACTGAAGTGCTTTGCTGGAACAGGACCAGCAAACCAAATATTTCTCACCTTACTCTCCTGAGTAGTCCCACTGAATTCAAAGAGACTATGAGTATGAGAAAGGCAAGCAGGATATGCTCCTACATGGCAATGACTTTCAGTCACAACTTGTCTGGACCACATTGTACCCAGGATGTAGAAATAAGGTTTCCTATTTTAAAAATACACAACAAACAAACAAACAAACAAACAAACAAACAAACAAACAAACAAACAAAAGGGAAAGCAAGGATGGCATAGGAATTCCTATAGAAATATAGCTCCACATTTGGCTGTTTCTAAGGTGAGTAAACTGAATCTAAAAGTCTAGGAGACATCAGTGGATATAACTTTTTTCATTTTAAAAGAACAATAGGGTAGTTATTTCTATGGAAAATCTAGTAATCTTTTAGAAAACTTCTTTAGAACAGCCATGTTACAGAAATGTAAAAAATTATTCTTGAACTTAAACTACCTTCTGCATTTATTGCAGATGCAGATAATAGAGTTTACATTTACATTTTTCTAGCATATCTAATAGTTTGATTGGGATTGTCAATGCATTTTTTCAGTCACAATAATAGAAAAAGGCCTTTTTCTCTATCAAATCCCATTATGTTACATTCTGCTGGGACATGATAAATAATAGCTAGAATTTCCTACTCAGCACTCTGATAGTATGGTCGTCTGTCTTCAGTTCAAAGCAAGAGGCAACTGTGTTTCTTATCTTTCGTATTTCTCTAGTGAAGCAGGAGTACCTTTTCACTGTGGAAGAAGATGGGATGATTCCCAGGGGCAGAGAGGAGGGAACAGTAGAGGGCTTACCTACCAACTTAACTTTGTAATAGAACTGTTGCAATTTTTTTCCCCATTGTAATCTTAGGATGGAGCCTATATCCTTACAGAAGCAAATCATTCTTTGCAGCTGTATCAATGCAGGATTGTGCCAACCTGTAGTATGTGGAGAGATTATTAAATGGGCTCTTTCACATTGATACATTGTAACAGCTGTCCAGAGACCTTGTACAAAGGCATTAAGAAGGAGATTTTTGACACAACACAGAGCTGCTCCAAAGCACCGTGGCCATCTGTAATACTGAGACTTTATCAAATGGATATTTTTAACATTAACAGTTGTATTATATATTTTTATATATATATGAACATGTTTACAATGGGAATGGGATCCCAATCATAGAAAAAAATTATAGCCCACTTTGGCTGGAAGTATATGTATTGGGCCAAATTCATTCCTGGTGTAACTCTAAAAGTTAACATAGTTAGCATAGGACTGCTTTTGGTTTATTTTTCCCATCATTTTACCAATATTTTAAATAGCTATTTTCTTCAGAAAACACATTCTTATAATGAAACCAGAGTTGAGCTGTTTGGAGCAGTATGGAGACTTTCATCAACAGATCTTTGACTAAACTCCGTGTAATGGCTTTAACAGAGCAATATTGACTGGTCCAGCCAACCCTTAGGAAGGAGTTAGTTGCAATGTCAATATTAATGTAAAGTAAAAATGTAATTTTATTTGAAACACTGTACACATAATGTTGATTAAAATCTGCAGTCCAATTATATTTAAGTATAAAAAAATCCCACCCCAAACTCAGCTTTTGTTTGTATTTTGTTATTATTTAATTTGGTTGCTCATTCATGAAGCCCAAAGAAGGCCAAATTAAGTTAATGGAAAATTTGCCACCAAAAGTCTATTTTCTGATGATGTCATATCAGAATCATCACATCAGCCCAACATAATTTTTTGGATGCTTCGGAGACTTTACGAGCTACTTGCGGGGTATGCACCTTACATATTGAATGGGTCGAATGACAATTAAAGTGAATGAAATTGAGACAAGGAAATCCTTAGCACCCACCCACTCAACAGGAGGGAGGGGGAAGATTTAGAAAAAGAAATCCAAATAAAAACCATGGAACTGAGATGCATCCTAACCGTCACCACTATCCCACTCTACCTTTATATTGCATCTTTCTCCCTCTTTGATCTCCTGGTTATCTGTTTCATTTGTAAGGCCTTTGAAGAGAGGGCCTTGTCTTCCTACATGCTTGCAAATAATCCTGTTCTTGACTTAACCTAAGTGTGCTGACCTGTGCAAATTTTGAAAATAAGTTTGAGAATGGAAATTTGCTTGACATTGAGTTTTATACAGAGTCAGTGTATTCTGTTAGTGGGTTTCACAAGGAATTTTTTTAAAAATGATTCGCAGTCAATGCATCTAAAGTATTTGGATTACAATATACCATATTCATGGTAGCTGTTGATATACTGGGAAAGATCTGAAAAAAAGTAAAATTGTCAAGTTTCAAGAAGTTTATGCTTAGTAGAGCTGCCTTGCTTCTGGATGTGATCTCATCAGACCTCATTAGTTAAGCAAGTATGGGTCTGCTTAGTGTGTGGCTGGGAGATCGCCATGGAAAGCTGGGTGGTGGAAATGCAGTCAGAAGCCATATTCCCCTTTTATCAGTGCTGAACTCTGAGGCTAGACTGTGCCATTAAGACTCGTTCCCTCCCTGAGCTGCTCCCACATAGCATGCATTCCCTAAGCGAATTTATAGCACTGATATGAATGGGTGGACATTTACTTGTGTGTGTGTGTGTATGTGTGTTCTGTCTCAGATGTGGCTGCGTCCTAGTAGAGGATGAATCGATGCTTGTTTGCAATATATAAGTGTAAGGTGATTTTTATTATAAGGAAAATGAAGATCTCAGAGCACAGTATTTGAATGATTCGAGACATAACTAAGAATCCCAGGACATTAGTAGGTTTTCAGATGGTACCAGGAAAGCATGGAATTGTTGAAATATAGTCAAGTAAAGAAATGGTCTCAGATTTTTGGTACAACCTCAGAAATAGCCTATGGCTACTCTGGAGAGCTAAAAAGGAACAGAAAGGAATCCTATTGTACTTAATAGCAACACTTCCATTGACTTAAATGGGACCAGGATTCCAACCAGTCATTTTAAAAGGATGTAGGTTTGTGTGGTGAGTAGGAAGACAGGAGTTCAGAGAGATGGACAGAGCATGGGAAGGATAAATCCATGGACTGGGAAGGCAATAGAAACCAAAGAAGTCTTTTGAGCAGGGATGTGCTGTATAGGAGGAAGGCTTTGATGTATGGGGGAGATAATGCTTTCCTGTTTTTCAGGGGTGAGATTTAATTCACCGGTGTCTTTGAGGTGCTCAGATGATACAGTGAGGAGTGCAATATACATACCTACAAAGAAATCAAATAAATGTGTTGTTATTTCTTGGTAAGGAAACCACTGCCACAGAGAAGTTTTATCCGGTGGTTACAGCAGGGGACACTGACCCTGATTCAGCATAGCAATTAAGATATCAGCTATAGATACATGTGCAAGATGCATCCCATCCCAGTGCACCACATATCCTCAGCCTTCCATACTTATCAATCAATTTTGGACCAATGAGGGCATGAATTCCAAAGCCAAAGACCCCTCACAGATAATGTTGTATCTGCCATCCTCTCTGTCTTATGATAATTAAATAACCATGGCACTTTTGCAAAAGCTGCTGACCTTCGCTGTAGAAGTATGCTCAGGAAGAGAGGTGATACCCTAGGCCATCTGGGGCTTCATATGTCAAATCAAGACCTTCAGCTTCTCCTAGAGACTAATAGGCAGGCACTGCAGCTACAGTCAGTGCAGCTGTGGGAGCACAGGAGCTGCCCTGCTCGCAGGGTACGCCACTTAATAAGTGATTCACTAAAATCAGTGATCCACCAACTTCACTCTCTGAGTAGATTTAGGATGTAACCTTACATATAGCACATTGCAGGGCTCATCATGAGGTGATGAATGCATGGATTACATTACAGGAGCAAGATCCATATTTGAAAGCGAGGGCTCCAACTTCCTAACTAGGTGCAGCTGGCGAAAACATTCCACTTACCTAACGTTTTTATAAATAAAATATGGTGTATCCTAGGAATGGCTCCAATGAGGAATAACAGCACACATTTGCAATATGTAACTGCATTACAGCATTAAGCATTTGAACATTTAGAAACATCCAAGAGAGACTTTCCCATATATTTGCTGATGCACCTAAGAAGAGACTGAAAACAATGCAGGGTGGAAGAAGTGAAATGGTTTTTCTCTCCTGCTAGATAAAGGAAGGTTTCCAAAGATTTAGAGTTGTGATTACATGTAGGGAAAAATTTGGACAGAGTTGTGAATTATTAATTAATATTGATATGCTGTCAGTCTGTGTAGTGCATTTATGGTGTATTCAAAAGTTAGAAAAAGGCAGCCATTCTCACTGGACGTCTGGAGGGAAGGGTATTTGAACAACCATGGCAGAAATTCTGGTTTCTGACAGAGAGTGGTATTTACTTTTAGATTTTATGGCCTGCATTAAACCTCTGCACTAGCCCGTGGTTCCATATAGTTAAATATTTACCACTAGGGGAAAAAATCTGGCTAAATGAAGAGTTTTTTCTAGCCTGAGTTGAATGGAAGAGTACTCACTGGGAAAGGGAAAGGGGGCGATTCTTTGCACATTAGTTGCAACAGTTCCATATTATCTCACATTTTATACAAGTGAGTCTATTGCTGGATTATTCACCAAAATAGATGCTGCAGTGCTTACCATTCTTCAACATATACCACTTCTACTCAACCCGGGAACACCACCCCTACTGCCCACTCAGGATACAAATATTCACACTGTGTCCATTGCACCATATTAACATTTTATCATTTCTGGAGCTGCGCATTGTATGATCATAGGCCACAAACATAGCAATCTAGTCATGAATCAAACATACACAGGGTGGCAAAAGGGTTAATGATGGGTCTCAAACTATCATAACTTTTTTCAGGAGTTGATCCTGGTGCACCTATATTAGCAAGGCTTATCTTTATATTTACCCAGGACTATTAATGATCAGAATACTTAATTTCTAGGTTTCCAAATTGTTGTGTTCCTCTGACTCTAAAAATACAGATTGATTCGGTTATGGGTAAAATTACTAAGTTTTATGTTATCATATAAACCATTTATTTTCCATTATTTTATTAAGAATGCCAGTTAATAGAGAAATTTATTTTGAAATTCTGAGTAATAGGTTTTTTCTCCAGGTTTTAAAATATATCATATTTCCCTCAATTTTTCTTTCATTTAAGATTGTTATGGGTTAATGCCTGTATTTGATATGCAGGTTCATTCACATTTCCTCTTCAATCTCATTGAGAAGTATAAAAAAGTGGAGACTTGAAATTGTAATTCAGATTTCATTTTAAAGTGCTTATCTCTGGTTGCCTTCTGATTAAACATAATTTTTTTGGAACCAAAATGTCACATTATCTTTATAACCACACTTTCAATCAAAGCAATGAAGGCTTGAAGGTTTACTGCAAAGAGGGTTCCCCTTACTGGTGATTCAATGTACTACACGTCTACAGCTCTAAAATCCCAACTATGTCTTCAAATCTGTAAAATGATTTAACCCAAAGCAGCCGCTGGTTATATGTCTTCTCTGGACTCCAGAGGATCTTTGCACAGCCTTTCTCCAAGGCTCAATACAGATGTTTATTGATGACTTGTCAAATGTATGCTAAATATTGGCTACTGGTTTTACAGATGTCCTGGGTCAGTCTGATACTTTGAAGTTGAATGGGAGCGATCCATACACATGAGTGTGTGAGCATGTTTGTGATATAGATGAGTGTGTATATATAATTTACACTATAAATATTAAAAATTGTTTCATTTATACACTGTATATAATGAAAGCCATGATTCTGTGGTATGATATAAAGATTTTATTGGCACTCATCTGTGATTGCTGCATTAATCAAGAATGAGAATACCCTGAGCAAATTATGAAGATTTTCCCAGACAAGTGTCAATAAACCCTTTAAACCATTCCACACCATTGTGTGCTCTGTATATACTGCTTCACTGCAAAGCTGCTTGAGTGTTTAATCTTTTAAAAATATATTTCTTTTATACTGCCTCATGCAGAATCTGAGTGAAATCCTGGCCTCACCGAAATCAGTGGGGCCAAGACTTCATCTCAGTTATACAGGGCTCAAAGGGAGACAAAATGTAAAATTAACCCATTTGAAATATCTCTAGTTTTTTCAAATATAAGTGCTATAAGTTTAAATTCTGATATCTCAACACTTTCCATGGCTAGAAGCAAGCATTTGAAAATTAGGGTTCTTCCATTTTCAGTAGTATAAAAATCCCATTTCTACCATGGAGGGGAAAGACTGGAACCTCTGTTTGGCAGGTTGGGTTAAATAAAAGTGGATAGCGTGGTTTGATCAGGGGTTTAGAATGTTAGAATTAATCCCAGGGATGTGGATTAGTGGGCAGAGAGCAGGCTACCTAGTCAGAGTTGCACAACAAATGCAATTTATTATATGGCTATTACCCATACATGTACATATTTGGTGTGATTCACGGACACATACTCTCACTAGCTATCATTAAACGGAGACACCATAGTATAGTATGCCCCTATACTTAGAACAGTTTTACTTCTCATCCAGAACAGGACAACTCAACCAGCACAGTACCACAGTTAATACCAGGCTAAGGTTCAGTTCTGAATTGGAGAGATGACATATGAACCATTCTGGAGAAGTTGCTCACTGAGCCTTTCCCTTAAAATCATACTATATCCCAAACTAACTTTTTTCATTTTTATGGAGCTCCTCCCCTTGGTCTTGTGTGGAAGCACTAAAATACTACGAGAGGGGCTATTTTGTTGTTTGCCAAACAACTTGAACCAAGATGTACCAGAGGAATTGTTAAAATTCCCATGGGATTCCCAGACCAAGGCCTAGACTAAGAGGTGTGAATACAGATCAGAATGTTTGAATGCAGATATGAAATAAACCAAATATGAACAACTGACATTTCATCTTCCCTAGTTATTACTGTTGTTTGTGTAGTATTTTCAGTTTAATGTTTCACACAAGGAACTGAAACATCTAGAACTTTGGAAGTGACAGTAGCCAAAAACATATTGCACAATCTTAATATTTTTGGTTCCCAATTACTCACTTTATCTTTGAACATGAAATGTAACCTCAGCCAAACCGGGAGAAAAATGTAATGCATCACCATCATTTTTAGAAGAGTGCAAGCTAACAGGAAGGTATTTACATTGCCTCTTTGAAAGGATCTCAGCTTTTCTTCTCCATATTCCCTCTTGAAATGGTGAGATGCATTGTATCTATCATGACAGGTTTCAGAGTAACAGCCGTGTTAGTCTGTATCCGCAAAAAGAAGAACAGGAGTACTTGTGGCACCTTAGAGACTAACAAATTTATTAGAGCATAAGCTTTCGTGGACTACAGCCCACTTCTTCGGATGCATATAGAATGGAACATATATTGAGGAGATATATATACACACATACAGAGAGCATAAACAGGTGGGAGTTGTCTTACCAACTCTGAGAGGCCAATTAATTAAGAGAAAAAAAACTTTTGAAGTGATAATCAAGCTAGCCCAGTACAGACAGTTTGATAATAAGTGTGAGAATACTTACAAGGGGAGATAGAGTCAATGTTTGTAATGGCTCAGCCATTCCCAGTCCTTATTCAAGCTATCAGGAACAGTATCCCTGATAATGTCA
Organism: Malaclemys terrapin pileata; assembly: GCF_027887155.1. NCBI lineage: Eukaryota > Metazoa > Chordata > Testudines > Emydidae > Malaclemys > Malaclemys terrapin. The sequence goes on along the minus strand of NC_071515.1, from coordinate 37,860,512 downwards.
CAGCTAACCTGGTGGCTGAACTTTGTGATTTTGTCCTCACCCACAACTATTTCACATTTGGGGACAATATTGTATCTATCATATGACCCCAAAATCTTCACAACAGAATCTTGCTCAGTTAGAGGACTCACAATTAGTTTTGCTTTCAAGCTTAAAGGGTTTTTACATAGCATTTTGCAGAAAAACTAATATCAGAGTTGTGTTTAGTGGAGTTTGCTTTCAAAGTGAAGAGAATCTATGTGTCACAAAAGGTACAGCATTAGGATTTGTCTGACCAGAATCTATGCTGTAGCCGACTTAGGCATCTGCTTTTGATGATGACTTCTTGGGCTGTTATAGTAAGCAGCTCACACTAATAGCTACATACTAACTTTTTGGCAGTGAGCCTGTTTCCTTAATTAAAGTCATTTCACTCATACAATCAATAAACACACATTTCCTTCCTAAATATATCTTGAAACTATATGTTCACTTAGATAAAGAGCAATGTAATATTTGACTGTGTTATAATATTCAATATTTGAAGATTAATGAATTTATTTGAAAAGACCAGTTCCTCTTCTAATGGATTAATAGTTTATCACAACTTTAAAAACAATATTTAATATACATTAAACCACATGATTCAGGAAATTCTAGGTTAGGTCTGATCCTTCTGGCCTCAAACTTTAAAAAAAAAAGTGGAACAACATACTTTAAGTTTATTTAAATAGAATTTCCTGGCTTTAAGTCAACTTCATAGCACTGTTTGAATGTGGTTTATGTACTGAATATCTTTTAAAAACAATGCATGATTTTAGGATGTGAATTATTTAGTTTCTCACTTGACTATGACAGATTATGGGTCTTTAATAACACAGCACTGTTCCTCTGAATTAAACTGGTTTGTTGGGTACATTTCATGGGAGGCTAGATTGTCTGTCTGCTTTCATGAGCAAAGGAGACCTAGCTTTATTAGGTTAGTTTTAGGGGGCTGAGTAGGGTGGGAAGAGTGAGGGACTGTTGGCTTGTTCCCTCTCATCCCACTTCTCACACTATGGAAGCGGAGATTCAGTGTGGTATAGGGAGACAGAAGGTGCTCAGACACCATGGGGATTGGTGTGGTATAAAAACCTAAAACTGAATAATAATAGTTGAGGTGAGTGGGAAGGATGGCTGCTCTCTACAGCATTTTTCCTTCACCCTACAGGTATTTCTATGGGTAAAATGACCCTTTTGTTTTTTCCCTGGACAGTTCTATTTTTCAGCTCTCCATCCTGGAAATATGGAGCTGTAAATCCCCATATATGAATGTCCTATTTTATAGTTCACAACTCCCCCACATCCCTCACTAGCAGATGGCACAGTGGCAAACTCTGTGAAGCCATGTGACATAGCCCCCGCCACACTTTCAGGAAGAGGCCACTAGTGGCACTGGCAGCACCGGTACCAGACTACTACCTCAGGGGACTGGTGGGTGGCACCAGCATCACTACCAAAGCTGCAGGAATCGGGCCCAGCTAGGGCAACAGCATCAGGGCAGCAGAAGCAAGGCCCAGCCAGGAGTAGCAAAGAAGGGGATGAGTGCGGAAAATGGGCTCTTTACTGGAGAGCGAGAGAAGCACCAGATCCCAAGTGAGAAGGGGGTGGGAAACAGGCCAGGATGGTGTGATGTATGACTGGAGCAGCTTGTATTTTAGGGTTACTCTAAAATAATCTTTGATGGTTTTTTTTAATTAAAAAATTGACATTTTGATGTTTTATCAGCTTTGAAGTTGGAAAAACTCTAAATCATGTTTTTGTTTATGTTTAAATAATGAAGTAGCTTATTGGTGCTGTAATTACGCTATTTCCTAGTTCTCTATAAAGCTCTGAGAGGTGTCACCCCATCTCCCACCAACCCTGAATGGCAGTTGCCCTGTTTTTTTTTTTCATTTTGATACACTGGTCATCTTATTTGTGGGACAGCAGTGCCCCAAGAAATGCTGACCCATTTTGTCCCAGTATCTTGTTGCTCCCCTTTGGTAAGCAATTTATTCACCTGAGTGGTCCCATAGACGTCAATGAGACTACTTGGGTAAATAACTGCTCACCACTGGGCATTCACACTCTGGCACAAAGTGAATAAAGCAGTTCTTGGAATATGGGGAGGAAAGATGTTTGGCAAAATAAAATTCTAAAATGGTGGTTCCGACTCTGCATTGCCATGTCCTTTCTTCCATGCGAGGAAGGCTTAGTGTTGGTTTTTCATTTACAATTTTTTTAGATGTATCTTAAAGTGATAGCCCCCACTGCCATAGTGCCCCCTGGCATCAGGCTTTGCAATTTGCAACTTCTGTGTCTTAGCCCTATAGCCCGCCCCTTTTTGGAGTACCCAAATAAGTCCCAACAAAAAACCAAAGTCTAAGAGACCACATAGCCAGCCTTCATCCCTAGTCCAGGCTCAGTAGTCCTTGCCCCATTCCTGAGGCTTACACTGCCTTTCCTGCAAGAGGGTTGTAGGGGAACCCTTGCCTGCCCCTTGACCTCTCCTCTGGGTTCCAGCCCAGGGTCCTTGTGATAAGTATCTAGGATGTGTTTCTCATCATCCCTTTCTTGTTCCCTGGATTTCTTCCTACTTTGCCAGCTTACAAGCATCTGTTGTGGAGCTGTGCTCTCCACTCCCCTCTCCCTGCAGTTTCATCTCTCCATGAAGCTTTTCCTCGGTATTTGTTTTTAAAAAACAAAAAACAAAACAAAACAAGGAGCCTTCTTCAGGTGTCTCTTAGGGCTTGTCTGCACAGTGGGGTAATGTGCACTAGTGTAAATTCTAATGAGCACCAATGCATTGCACAATAACTGTCTTGTGTAGATCCTGCTTGTGCATATTAAATGTTCCCTAGTGAACCCCTTCATCCTTGCTGCCCCTTTTTTTCAGTGCCAATCCCAGAGTATAAGCTCCCTCCTGCAGCTCTCCTGTCTGTCCTTCCTCATTGGCCCAGAAGTAAAAGGAGGGAGGAACAGGATGGATGGATCTGAATGGTGAAGATAACCAAGTCTCCATAGCTCCTTGATTTTTGTAAGTAAACCCCAGGAAATGTTTTGGGGTTGGCCATGGTGGACCACTCTGAAAACTTGAAGATCAGTTTAGATGTAACCTGAAAGCTGGTACTATCTATTTGCACCAGGCCCTTTGTAGTAACAACTGTTTTGCTTTCAGGTATGGCAGGGGTGATATTAGAATGAATTCCTACTACCATTAAATTTCTTCCTCTCGCTAAAAATGGGAACAGTTGATTCTTCTTTGTTTGGAGAAGATTCAAAGATAAGTTCTCATTCAGTCCAGATGTAGGTAGTTAATTCAAAAAAGGGAATTTAGCCTCGTCTAAAAGAGAAAGGGCCTGCAGCCATAGTACCTTCTGCTTTGATCTTTTCAGCTCTCATAAGATAAGCAGGGTTCTGCCTGATCAGTAATTGGATAGGTGATCTTAAAAACAAAAACCAGGCATTTTAGTGAGTGCTATTGCTGCTGACTCAGGAGGTGCACTCTGCCCACTGTGCTAGTACTGGATCATTGCCCACGTAAGATGAAAGTGGACATTGTTTGTTTTGTTTTTTTTACTGGAGGTGCTGGATTTAGGAAGAAACTAAACAAAGGCTCTGAGTTCTAATACTATGAACTTATGCCTCACCTTGCAGCCAAGGATCTCCAAACTTTTATGTATTAATGAATTAAATCTCACAACAAATTGGGTGAGAAAGTATTATTCCCGTTCTATAGAGGGGAAAACTGAGGAACAGATAAATTAAGTGACTTGGCTAACATCACACCGTAAATGTGTAGTGTGGACAGGAGTTTATTCTAGATTTTTCTGAAAGCCAGTCCCTCTAATCCCAAGCAATAAAACATGTTTCCGCACCAATCTGCCTACACTGCTTGTGCAGTTTCAGCATAAGATGTTTCTCACTTTGCCTCCGAATCATTATTGTGTTGATTTGCTGTTGCGAAAAGTCTGCTGTATTTCCACCCAGGGACAGCTGTGTGTCAGTGGTAGGTGTTGAAGTTACCATTGTACAGAAAGTGTGAAAAGCATTTTGGGGCCTCTCTTGATCAAAGGTGCTAGAGAACTACAATGTATTTTATAATTCTCACAGAGCAGTATATGCATCAGTTCAAATTCAGATTTGTTTTTCTGTTAGTAATAAATTAGTATTACCCCTTCTAGTTGCTGTCGCCTCAGTCTTTGCTATCTTTAATATGAGTCTGCAGTTGTCAAAATGAATAATATGCAACATCAATTTAAACCTCACTTTTCAGTATGTTCCGCTGTAATTATTTCACTTTGTCTTGATTCTGTTGATTGCTGTTAAATTCTAGATTGCTTGAAATTCTTTGAGACTATCCCGAAAGTATCAATTATAAATTGTAGGCATTTATTAGAATTTATCCTGAGACAGAGAACTCTCACCCAGCTGGAAAATGCTTCTTTCTATATCCTGCACTTAATGCAGAAGAGGTTATGGAAACATAATCTGCCATTTGAGAAAGTATATTGTTTTAAGAATAAATATTATAAATGCCTATAGAAATTAAAAAAACAAACAAACCAAAAAACCCTAAGTGAAGAGGGTGGACAGAGGCCAAAAACTGCACACAACTTCCTTTTTGTTAGTCCACATGCTTCTTGCTTTCAGTGAGGCTCCGGTTGAAGTCATTAAAAGCAAGTTGACCTGGAGAATGTAGCCTCGAAAAGCGACACATCTCTGCCCACTCTATCTGTGTTGTGCATTTTGAAATTTAAAGACAACTTCCCCTTGAGTCTGAACCGGAACATCAAATCTCCATTTCTGCCCGTCACCAAGTTTTAATGGATATTAGATTGTGGTGACGTTTTCTAGGAGACTTGTGATTCCTGGATGATTGTGTATGTTCTGGTTGTTGAGACTTGGACCCTTTGACAATAAAGTGTTTATTTCCCTTCTTCATTAGCATTAAGGCCATCTTTTAAATGTTTGTCACTATTCAGACTAAACACTATTCAGCCCCTCCCCCCACACTAAACACAGCTATCATACAGACACTTACAGCAGAGATTCATACCCAGGAGTATCTGACAATAGACAGTTATCGTTTAAGAAAAAAACCTTTTCAACTAGTTTGCTGAGACCAATTCTGAAAAGGGGCTTAGAAAGTGGTGGCTTTATACAGATTAGCATGAGACTTAGGGTTCAAATTTGAGGTTGAATCAGGGTTAAAAATAGATTGACTATGAAATCCTATTGGCTGTTCTTGTGCAATTTTGACCCAGAACCAGGGTGATCTCTGGATTTTGTTTATAATATGCCTGACAAATACATTCAGGATTCTTTAAATCTTATTTGTTATTTTATAGATTATTCTCTACCTACAGCAAATCTTGTACCTAAACTTTAAGATGACTTTTGTACAGCTGTTAAAATAAAGTGTTAAGCAAGTATCGTTTTGGTCAGATGAAAATGAAGGTGTTTTCCTATGTCTTATTAAAAAACTAATTGCCACTTTCTAAATCCATTTTTAACTTTATAAATTTTAATGTAAAGAGCAGATTTTCTGTTCTTCAGGTTGAAGTCAGATTACATCTTCCAGTATTGATCATTAATCCTTCCTGAAAAAAAGCTAAACTTGGAATCAAATTGTTACCAAATGTGTACTAACTTTTACTGATTATTTTGCTGAATTCCAGTCAGATGCATACGTTCATAATGTCTTCTTACTAATAGCAGGAAGCCTGGATCTTTGTCCTCGATCTAGATTGTGACTAACAGTTATTTCAGAGATGGCCCAATAAAAAATAAATATTACTGCCCTAATTCTGAGCAGGACTCAGCCTGGGCTCTAATATTGCAGTTGCAATGTTGTACTTGCATATGTGGGCACAATTATTTGCACTTAAAGTTTACAGGTGAAATTTGTAATTTAGCCTTCTAAATGGGTGCAATCACAGGATACAAATAAATTAACATGCAATTTTACACTCACCACTGATATTGTAAGTTGTTTTTGAAAATGTGTGAGTGACAGGATCCCAGAACTGTGGGATCGCTGTGCCCCCTTAACTTTCCAGCCTGGGCTGTCTCTCACGATGTTTTGCAGGTGACAAGCAGCATACCTCTCCAGATGCTGTGATCACTCAGTCAACAACATGCAGAGACATACCCAGCTAAGTTGCATGAACTATATATTGGGAGACATCAACAAATTCTCCCAGTTTTGCACCCCACAAAGGTACCATCTTACATTGCTAAAAATCTTCTCTTGAACAATGCAAGCTCATTAATTGTTTGCCACTTCCACAAAGAATAGTGGACATGCACTAGCCTTTGTAATCTGAGCAGATTCCCCAAGCACTTCAGACAAACTCACCAGTAAGGATAAAACATTAAAATAAGTTTATTAACTACAGAAAGATTAATTTTAAGTGATTGTAAGTGGTAGGTATATGAGATAAAGATGGTTACAAAAGAAATAAAAGTAAAATCACAGTCTGAGTCAAATCTTACTTAGTCTGATAAAGTTTAGAATTTAAACAGCTTTTCTCACTCCACTGAATGTTGCAGCAGGTTACAGTTTTTAATACACAGGCTGCATTCCCGTCTCAGCCTGAGACCAATCTCCCCAATTCAAAGTCTTTGTCTTCACAGCGTTCTTGTTGCCTTCAGAGTAGGTGGAGGAGGAGGAGAGGTCATCTCATGATACCACTGTTCCTTATTTTATATTTTCAATTAATTCAAATCAATTCCCAGGAAAGATATTGGCCTAGATATGTCCTGGTGGGCCTTGCTGAGTCACAGTATTGAAAAAAAATCTTCATTGTGTGGTGCTTGTACACCACACAATGCAATTACAGAATTGTAAATCTCTTGTTTACAATTCCCTGCTGGTCAATGGCTCGTGATGGCCGCTAAACGCCTGTTTGGGTGAGTGTCACCTCCTTTGTTGCCACTGGAGAGCTAGCTATGGGTGTCTCCCAGACACACAACATATTTCAATAATAACCATATAGCAGAATATCATAATTCCATATACAATGATGATACACATATATTGACAGAACAATGATTTTCAGCAGACCATATGTCATCTTACAAGGCATGCTTTGAATGAAATATCACAACCATATACAAATGACAAATATGGGAGTTAAAGGGGGCTACTTTGAGGCATATTTATGAACCTAAAACTTTAGCAGATTTGATGCCATTTTAACTGCCAGTTGGTACAGCATGTTAAGCCTGGGGCACACTAGCACCAGTCTTTTATGCACCATTACTTTAGACAGTCTTTCAGAAAATGCTCGTTATTCAAGAATTAAAGGCTAAGATGGGTCAGGCCTTCTGCAAAAGTCATTTTATTGCTAAGAAGAGACAGCTACCTTGGATAGAATGGGTCAAATAATGAAATGTCTGATTCAGAAATATATTTGCATATAAGTAATTCAAATTTGGCTTGCTGATACCCCTGGGGTCAAATCTGAGCATGCAAATGCTGATGAATCCAGAAAGTTTAATGAGTGAAAAAAAGTCATTTTATATTTGCCCCCTTTGTGCTGAACAAAACCAGCAGTTGCATCTTGGGGTCTCTTGTGTCTGGTGGCAAAGGGTGATTGGTCCAGACACAGCAGGAAGAAAAGCAAAACAATATAGTAATGTGTTTTAAATAGAGTTGAATCAATAACATTGTGGCCTAATAAAATACCAGGCAGGAACAAGGCCAGTGTAGATCCACTCTCACTTAGTTTGCAGGACTATCTGTGAGGGGGTCACCTCCTTGAATCGCCCTCGTCCCCCCAAATTAAAAAAAATGTTCCAACACCAGTGCTGAATCCCTTGCTCCTCTTCTCTCATGTGAGGATACAAGTTACATAGGGGAGAGAAAGATTGTTCTTTGCTGTACCCATCCCTGGAGATCAGCCTGACCGCATCTTCTGCAGGGGATACCCTCTCCTATTCTTGGTCCTATGCTCAGGTTTAGCCAGAATTGATGGACGCCTTTATCCACATTGGCCACATGCATGTTTGCAACCAACAGAAGAATATTAACACAATGGGGACCCCATGACACTGAGAGCAAGGTGAAAAAACACTTGCCACCATGGCCAATTCAGCAATGAGGGGAAATTCCCTCCTTTTTACTCCCAGCAGGAGTAAAAAGCGATTGGTTAATGCTCCCAGAAGGCCCAGAAATCTAGTCCTATGTTGAACCCAGTGGAAGAAAAGCTGACAGCAGCAAACCCCATGGTGCCACTGGAAGCCCCATGAAGGGACAAAGTTTATAAGCCCTCCCCTGGACATGTATGAATCAATCAGCTGGGCCGCAGTCAGGAAGCCTGGTGTAGGCCATGCTGCATCTTCCTGGGGCTCACAAGGGCACAGCCATATAACTGGGGAAGCAGGGGAAAAGTCTCCTTTCAGGGTCCCAGGTGTGTCTTCCCCTACGAGTCCAGGTAAAGCATCCATACTGCTGAGGCCAGTGGTCTGTCGTTGATGTGCCATTGATGTGCTGGTTTCTATAAGAAAAACAAGACAGTTGAAAACCAAACAGAGTATTACACAGTGTTCTAATAACCATATACAGTACACAGCATTCATCACAGATACAGAAGGGTGTCTGAAAACAGAGTAAATACATGATTATATGATATATGTCCTTAAAAAGGTCATCCACAAGCATATTCCGGGGAAGCCCCAGCTGATGCTGAAATGCAGGAACAGCTGAATTGTTTTAACATTGGCAGTATCTTTTTTAGTGTTCATTTTGAAACATTTTGTCATGTATATTCTCTTTTATAAAATGATACATCACAGCTGTCAGTTGGTTTCATAGCCTCGCTTTTATAAATATTATGTGCGCACATCGCAGTGGTATTGTTATAATGGGTTACAATGATGTGTTTTTTGAGAGAGTGCCAATGACTGGTTTATATCCTTAGTGATTTTACAGTGTCATAAGAAACGTGGAACAAATCTCTTCCCAAGGTTCAGTAGTTGCTTTAAGCCAATAATGCTGCAGTTTTTTTAATGGCTTCCTCACAGTTTGATATATGGCCTTTTAAAATTTTTGTTTTAATATGGTCAATGAACAGCACTCATTAAGTTTAGGGATGCCTTTATTATAATCTGGAAATAATTTTAATCTATCACCAACAGCCAAATATAATAAAATACGTGTAAGCCAAATAACATTACACAGAGGCTCAAACAGCTACGCACTACTGTAACATTAGCATTTGTAACACTTAATTTGTGCCAGGCCTGAGCCTCGGCACCTCTAGGCTTGGCAGTTCATAGCCCCAGCACCTCTGGGCTTGCTGTGTCAGTTATGAAAGTAAAAAAATTGCTTGAGCCCCACTAGAGACATGTAGAAAAGGGGATGTTGAGCTCTTTCATTGAGTGGTAACTTAATTGAGAGGAAGAGCAGTCTGCTATTAACTAGGGTTGCTGCAGATAACCCTAAAGAGAATCTGGTTCCCCTTTATATATCTTAGGGGTACCCAACAACTGGACAGTGGAGAAGAGATTTTACTTTTCCTCTAGGTTCCTGGCTGCCATTCCCTGTACTGGGCCTGGAAGGGCACAACGTTTTAGCACTAAAATTGGTGATTTGCCTGCACTGTAATATCATTCCCAGATGGACTGCTTTCTTCAGGGAAAGCTGCTTTAGCATAATCAGCCACTGTGTCAGGAGGCGTCCTTGCAAAATACATAGCTGGCTATGATGTCAAATGTATTTATTTATTGTGCAATTCATAGAAAAAGCTAAATATACACTATAAAAACTTTCATATGTCTGCCAGCTGTGTTATTTGAGATCAGCTAGTGGGAAACATTAGAAAGCATAGGACTGTTAACTTTTTTTCCCTTCACACATGTGTCCTTCTCTTTTCCTTCTCATTTTTTGGTTCATCTCCCTTATCCTATGACAAAGATGCTGATTTTCATAATAGTTCCTTTAATGCCAGTTGTGATCCAATGTACCCATTGGATTGGAATAATCCCTGGCCTGAACACAGAGGTAGTGTTTTTAAATACCTATGGATTTTGAAGGCCAGTAGAGATTTTGCTCCAGAATCTTCCTTACCTGTCTCTTAGAAGCAGAAAAGCTTCTGCACAACAAGAAATATATTTAGGGAAAATAGTTTAGGCTGCTCTGTGTGACTGTATGCAACGGTCACCATAGAAAAGTTAACACTTGCTAATAGATACCACGGAGTTGTGTGGTAAGATACCATAGTATTTCCCTATAAGGAATAATGGCAGTATTTCAGCTACGGTCCCATTCTGCTATAACAAATGGTAAATATTAATAATTTAATGGTAACCAATGCATATAACATTTTACAGTAACACAAATTATAATAAAATACCTCAAGTATTTGGATTTCACAGTGAGTTTTATAAGTAATAAAGCTTCTCTTTAGACAAAGAACTTTTCACTATAGAAAAGAAACAAGCACATTTCTAGAAGGAGAAGAAGATCAAAAGCAGGAAGAGGACACAAAAAATCTTTGCCTAAAAAGAAGAAGAAAAAAATCCTCAATGGCCCAGGGCTGCTGCTTTTTAATGTGACAAGCATTTAAAAGTGTAATTGATGGAGCAGCTAACGTGGCTCTTGACCAAAGCAGTTAACATGCTTTAGCAAAGTAGCATTCGTAACATGCCAAAAGTCATACTAATACATATTCTATAAAAAACCACAACCACATCATAAAACAGGGGAAATAAAGATCTTAAATCAATGTATTATTAACATATAAATATATTTAATGTGGGTAGTAAGCTGCAAGCCTTTTCCAGAGACTGAAGAGGTATAAAATTATCTCACTGTGTCAACCAATAAAATAAATTGAAGCCATTTTTAAAGACTCTCCAGTATACTTTCTTTCTAATATGAGGCTATGAAAGCTACCTTACTATAAACTAATTACTAAGTGTATTGTCTGGCATTGAGGTTTATGGTGGAAAAGAATTGCCCCTCAAGTTGGGAAAGGGGAGAGGGAAGGGTAGATCATTTATCAAAAATTACTAATGCCTAAAGCCACAGGTCACTGTTCAACCCAAAGAATAATAGTTTCTCCTTTCAACTAAAGGTCCCAGTCTAGTGTGTTTTATGATATCTTCCAATATGTCCTTTTGCCTAAAGTGTGCTGTAGCATCAGTTCCCCCTCTGCTGAGACTTCTTGGTATTAAGGCTAAGCCACATGTATCTCTCGGTCAGTAGCAAAGCTTCACTTATAGTTGCAGCAGAGGTCTTGAATAAATGAGTTTTGCAGAATGTTTATTTAGGATGTTGCTAGCATCTCTGAGATGTATAAGAACCACATTCATATACTTGTAATTTGACACCATTTACTTCCTTTCCCTCCCCCCCAATTGTTTCCTGTAGTATTTTTGACAGCACATAATAAAGCAGAAGAATAAAAAAAAAATGCACCTGTAATAGAATAATTGTTGTTGTTTATTTATATTGTTATGTTGCCCCTAGAGCAAACCACACTAGACCCTATACAAACCTGTTGAAAGACCCAAATTGCTTACAGAATAATTTCAAATGTTGTCAACAAATTCAGATGTCTATAATATAGGGTCATTTTCCTTTGGCCTTTTATAGAACACCAGCCCTATATCTGCTACCATCAAATATCAGATTTACTTTATGCTGGGGCTCTAAAATTTGAGGTTATGTGATTCTGTCTCAGCCAGTAGTTTGCTGGTCAGCAGTTTTACCAGCAGAAGCTGTTAGCCAACTAGGAAACTAACAGAGCAAAATGCTTTTCCCTATATAATTAGTGCATTTTAAAAGGATATTGTTAACGTGAAAATCTAATTTCTAGCTGAAAATGTTGTACCTGTTGGTGTTACTAATTAATGTAACTGAAGGCGATTAGACAATTATTTTTTCAGTTTGTTTACTTTGTGCATTCCAGAACACACAATCATTTTCACTGTTTGTTAATAATTGCATTTCCTGTCTCATACACTAGTAATACCGCTCTCATGAACACTCTTCCCCAGGCACTGCAAGATTGTTTACCAGCAAGAGTAGCAGAAAAGCTGAAACTTAAAAGACATTAGGCAGACATGCGCTGCGAGAAGAGGTAGGCTTGCGCATACTTGGTAGTGTTGCTAACAGATCCACCCAATACACCTTTGTGAACATCAGGAAGAAGAGAGAACCCATTTTTAAAAGGTCAGGACCTATTTAAAGGTCTGTGTATCAGAAAATAGTTTTTTTTAACATTATTCAATGTTTGTAAATTCAAATTTAGTGTCTCTCAGAACAGTTAAAAACATTTAAAGCCTGCACGTTGTCATGTCAGGCAGCTGCACTGTTTGGCAGTCCCAAGGTATAGTAGAGTAGTGTCTAGCGCTGGGCAGGAAACAGTTTACCAGTCCCAGGAAAAATTTTGACATTTAAAAAAAAAAAAAATTCCTGTCCCAAACGATGATGAAAAGTGAAATTTTCAAAAACCAATTTAAAAAAACAAATGGCTTCGATCAATCAGCATCTTTTGTTTTGATAATTTTGAAATATTTTGTTTAGATTTCAGCCTTTTAAATTTAATTGTTTTACTATAAATTACATTTCTAAAGAAAAGTCATTTCAAACAGAAAAATTGAACTTTTCATTTACAAAGGAGTCTGGAATATGTTTTGTCAAAAAAATCCCAACTAGCGCTAGATGGGTCCAACTCAAAGGTCAGATCCGGATCTAGATTCTTCTAAACTTTAGAGATTTTAGATCTGGAGCTTTGGTTCAAGTCCATCTGTAGTAGCAGATCTTATTTGTGCATTTGGCTGTTAGAAATAGTCTTAGAATGTATGTTGTATTGTAGCTTTCCCTTACGGATATAATTTGTTTCCCTGTCTGTTCTTAAAGGTCTTTCCCGACATTGTACTAAAACCCATTCTACATAATTTTCATTCAAATTCTTCCCTAAAATTTTAGATTATAATCCTCAAACAATTGACTCAGTGCACGATACCTGACCTTTCACCACTGAAGTCAATGAGAGTTTTGCCATTGACTTCAATAAGCACACGTTGAAGCCCATGTGTCGGTAACATAAGAGTTACTCCTGACAACATTAATCAGTTTCCTTAAGTAATACAAGAACTCTGGGCACACCAAAATGAAAATGATCCTTAGTTCATAAAGTATGCTGTGGCAGCGCTCTATAATTACATTTACATTTATTATAGGGGCATTTGTGAAATGTCGACATTCAGCTGCTAATGAAACACATTTCTTCAGTGCCTTTCTTCAGACATATTACAGAGCACAGCGTATGCTCACTGTTTAGTACTGTACAGTTTCCAAATCTCAGTGGAGGTGGCAATAGGCAAATATTGGCACATAGAGTGTAAGATGAGAAGAACTTCTGATGTTTCTGTGGAATTCCTCCATGTCAGAGGAGCTACAAAGTCCTTGCTAACATGCTATTAAAGTATTTATCAATGTTATCCATTTTATAAGTAATTTAAATTTACAGTGCTATTTTTACCAGTATAATGTCCCTCTGCCTCTCCGCTGCTGGAGCCTTTCTGTAAGTCTGAACTAAGTCAAGCTGGGCCCCAGGATTCAAGCTCTCTTGTTTTCCAGTGTAGACACAGCCTCCCTTGACTCGTGCTCTGGGAGTCCACCAAAGGTATTCCACAATCCCACTGCTCAACTTTTTTTGTCCTCTGGATAGTCAAGTTTGGTGGACAGTCAAGCTTTCCCAAGTTGCACTACAAACAAAAGGCTAGAGTGACCACATTTTAAGAGGGGCCTAGGAAGGCTGGGATATGGGTGGTCTGTTTGTTTTCACCCGGGAAAGCGCCTTCTCTTGCTGGTTGCATGTCTCAAGCCTCTGGGATCCAATTGCCTCCAGACTTATGAGACGGATCCTCTGTTTATCAAGGCAGCCAGCTCTTTGAAGCCATTATCTCCAGTTGCCTCCTGATTACTAACCACAGACTACCCTCCTTCTAGGCTTTACACTTCTGGCATTACAGGGTGAGGACAATTTAATTCCATCACCAGGATGGACTATCAAACCCTTCGTGTCTTGACTTAGAATGAGATTTGTGCACCCCATCAGAGACCTGGACAAGGATTCTTCAAGCTTAGGATGTAACATGACTTCTACTAGAAATTGAGGAGGCAGCAAGCCATATTTGTCAAAGTTGTCTTTGATACATACAACTGAACAGTGCAAGCAGCATTATCAGATTGTATCTAATAAAAAGTTTAAAATATCAGCCAGCAAGTTCCAGACATACAGTGCAGTAATACTCCTTCTTGTTTTGTGTTTGCTCACTCAACATTCTAGTCAAGAGCTTAAAAGACACACAGGAAGTGTCTTACAGATGATGGGAAAAAATCCAGCGTCATTTACCAAAATACCAGCAGTTGTGTTTTGGTTTTGGATCACAGCCTGGAGAATTTTTTACTTTTATCTGTTCACTTGTGATGCTCAAACTGAAACACTGTAACTGCTTTTAATCAGCTTCAAAGGTTTCTTGTCCTGCTTTTAGTGTTGGCAGTGAAATATTTTTTTCTAAACGAAAACACCCAATCAGCAATGGAAAAACCATGGATGCATTTTTTTATTCTAAATGAAAACTGTCCCTTTCTTCCTCAGACCATGTCCCCTGTCATTAACAATAAGGTCTCCTGCTCTTACACACTCGTGTCTTCTTTTGTCTGCAGATTTCTCCTACCTCAGAACAGACTCCCAACCCCCTCAATAATCCTCCTTTCCATACTGGGAAACAAAATACTCTCCCCTCCATCAGTCTTCCCCCCACTTTTTTTTTAAAAAAACCTACCTTTCCCCCATCAGTGACCTTTTGCAGTGGTGACCCTCTCTGCAACAGAGAAGAATTGAATGCAATTCCCCCCAAGGCTGTTCAGAGGTTTTGGGGGCCTGGGGCAAAATCTGAAACTGATGCCCTCACCCTTCCAAAAATTACCATGAAAATGAAAGAGTTCAAGAATAGGGGACAGGGTGGGTGTCAGAGAGGGCCCAGGCCTATGGGGGTCACTGCCCTCCCTGCAGGGATGGGGGGGGGGGATTATACCATGGTTGGCATCCCTGACCGTAGCTCTGGGCTCTCAGCATAGTGAGTCTCCTCAGGCCTGGTGTAATGTTGCCAGCACAGTGACAGTGGGATCTGGGGTCTAGCTGGGGCAGGCAAACCTGAATGGCACTGCAAATCCATGCTCCAAGTCACAGTGCTGCTCAAATTTGGCCTGGCCACCCGTCTGTCATTTTGGGGTCCCTCTCAAATGGGGTCCCGAGGCAAACTACCCCTTTGGCCACCCCAACTCCCCGCTGTGTGGCCCTGACTCATCCAGAGCCTGTTAATGATGCTGCTTGTGTTAGCCAGTGCAGGTAACTAGTAAATGACATAACACACTGTTTTCTCACTGGGGTGCTCTATGCTTCCTCTGCAATGCTATCAGCCCAGAAGTCAGAACCTCCCTTTGCCTCACCTCCAACCCTCATGTAGCAACATGGCCACCATCATCTCCTATAAACACGGAGTAGATAAACTACCACTGGATATCCTGGAGAGCCAGCTGAAGCAATCAGCTCACACATCAGGCTTGTTAGACTTAGAAAATGAAAACCAGCAGGATCTTATTTAGGAGATAAGGCAATACGCCGTGTTTATTGTGAATACAGAAAGAATTAATCAATTATAGCTATAACATTCTACTCACTCACACATTCATTCACACACACACACACACACACACACACACACACACACACACAAGTGCTGCAAGGTTGTTGATATAGTTACCAGCCTTAGAGTTGCTCATGCCAAGTCACTGGCCAGGTGCCCTGGACACGAGGATGGAGCCGAGTCTTGTCAGATGGGCATCCAATGCTGCAGAACCAAACTCAAAGTTCTCAGTTTTTAGAGTCTGTCTTTATAGGGATTCATCCTCATTCAAATCTATAGGGTTTGCTTCGTCATGCTGTTTTCACATTTGAAGTGATAATCAATCACTGTTCTCACGTTTGAAATTATAGTCAATCACGCAAATGGCACAGCAATGACGGCTTGTTATCTTGTTCTTCGGTTCTCCCCCCGCCATCCTTGGGGCAGTTGGGGGGTGGATTCCCACTTGCCCTTGGGGTTATCCAGTTATCTTACCCAACGCATTCTCATTCTTCGGCCTGTTGGTTTTTCCTCTAGATGTAGTGTTATTTATTAGGCTGGCACTTCAACCTTTTATTACTCTTTCAAACATACATCCGCAATCACACCCTATTTTACTTAACATGCTTCCTACATTTTATTACCTATGCATTCTTTAACATAACTATTCTCAAATCATTGGGGCATGACAGACTCCAATGAATCTATCCATGCCACTTATTATACATGAAAAGAAAACAAGCAAGACAGGAATGTAAAAGTGGAGGAACAGCAAATTTTGTTCCTGTGTTCAGAAAAACATTTGTAACATGTTGTTATCTTATTGCTTTTAGAACAGACTCTTTGTCTCTGGATGTTTTTTTACAATTAGCACAGACCTTGCAAACTAACAGGCCTGCTTCAATTAGCACAAACTCAGCAGGCTGAGAGAACAGGCTGGGAGACATATTTCTTTCTAATAATACAAACCAAATCCAGGGTCTGTACTGGACCATACTTTCCCCAAAGCACCAATATATATTAATAATTACTTTTAATCCAACAGGCTCATGACATTAATAACCACAGAATTAACCTCTTCTTCAATCATAAAACCAGAACAGGGATATTTTGACTCAATGTTGCATTAAATAATTACGAGGTGACAATATGAATCCTTTGCCTTATTGCTGCACAGCTTTTACCGCCTGTACATTATGTTGTCTTTCTTTACTCTCCAGCCAAATGGCCTGATTCCATAACTGTACTCTATTTCATACTGTTACCAATAGATATGACCATCCAATACACAAGTGGTCTCTGTTCTGAAGTTCATATGGAAAGGAATGATTTACAAAGAGAAACTTAAATGAATCTTAAGTGACTATCTCAAAACAAGATAGAGATCTAAGGAAGTGGTCACAATCTCAAACCATCCCACACCAGAAGTGACGGAAACAGAGGCCTCGAGGCCCAACAGATTGAACTGTTGATGGCAAAGATTCCCATTAATTTATTTATTTGTTAATAAATAAGCAGAAGCTTTGTAGGGAAATCTGTTGAGAAGACTATATTAGTGTTGGTGAATATGCTGGGACTTTTGAAGAAAATAGGAGGAAATTTACTCTGTAACTCCTAATCCCCAGTGCAGCAGAACAAGTAACAGCAGGGACGTCTCAGTAAGGATTACTGAAAAAATTAATGGGCTACCTGAAAGATACTGTAAACTACTGTAACATAAATAGCAATCACTAAGGTATGGCCATTAGCACAAATAATACTTCACTAAGATCAGTAACACCCCCACTATCCTTCATTAACAATCACAGGAAATGCACACAGATCTCTTAGTGTACATATAGCAGATTCCCATCTGGAGTATCCGGTATTTCCTTTCTCCTCAGTATTGATGAAAGGTGATGGCAGCTGTTCTATATCATCAGCACAAGTTCCTTTATTGGCTGAATGGAAATTCTTACCACAAAGGCATTGACCATAATATCACAACCATCCCTTTTGCTGATTTGTTGGTGCTGCAGAACAGACAGTCCTCAGAGAGAGTTTTACAACTGCCCAAATGATGCTTTCTATTTGTAAGTAAATTTATGGCCTGTGAAAGGCTTCAGTGTTTTGACTGGCAGTTTTGGAGACTGAAGTCCTTTCCTTTATAAATACTAGAGGATTTAATTAGCACCTGTAGGCCCCAGGAAGCTGATTCCAAGAAAAAATCCTACAATAAATATCTTGTTGGTCCGAAGACAACCATGCTACTAAGTCATCCTGATGGCCCAAGGCTACCACCTTTAAATTGTTACCTTTAAACGCACTAGGTATTTTTGTGTACAGAAGCCCATTACTTCAGAGGCTACTACAGCCTCCCCCAAAGGGATAAAACATCCATTTTGGAGACAGCAGTTGAATACAAGAGCTCTTGATAAAAGTACATACTGCATTTGCTTTGAAAAGTACTTTCTTTTTGTTGTAGGATTAACATAATTCACCTGAATTCAGCTGTGGAAACAAAAATTAGTTCAAGTACTTGCAGCAGTGGTTTGGCCCACTCTCAGGGTGGGATTTTTCAAAAGCACTCACCATAGGCCTAATTTTGCTCCCATTGAAGGCAAGCAAAGTTTTTTCCCATTGACCTTAATGGTAGAAGAGTTGGGCCAACACTGAGTGCTTCTTAAAATCCCGCCATAGTGCTATTCAAACTTTCTTCTTTGAGAGAACTTTGGATTCATCCTTCAGTGGAGGTCTGAACAATCTGGGCCTTCAGGCCTTAAGTAGAGAACAATCCCCATTAACTCAATAGGTCTAAGAACTCTGGACTTACGAACACGTTGTTGAATTAACATCAAAAAAGTAAGTGACTGATCATCTCTCCCAACATGCACCCGTTGGCCTTGATGTTATCTTGCCATGTCTTCAGAGGCTTTTAAAGATGCAGTAGAACAACTCCAGGGTTCAGATTGGGTAGGATAGGAGGGTAGTTGCTGTATGTCATTGCTTTTCTTAAAATATATTAAATACACTGAAGCACGTCTATGAAGGGAAAGGAAATTCTTCTTGTTAAATATTTACAATGCAAGCACAAGATAAGTGAGCAGGTCCATAACAACAATCAGTCAGTTGGGTGTATTCCCTTCAGTTCTCTCAAGTATACTAAGGAGTGTTAGCCGAGCAATAATATCCCGTACACATGTAGTGCATTCCATCAAAGGTTCTCAAAGTGCTTTACAGACATTAATGATTCTAGCCTCAAAACACTACTGTAATAAGGTGATTTTCATTATTCCTATTTTACATATAAGGACACTGAGGAGTTCTTTGTCTTGATCAAAGTCACCCAACAATTTGTGGCAAAGCAGGACTTTCCAACAAAAAAGACACATGGTCTCTCTCTTACACACACAGGGATAAAGTACACTTCAAACAGTAAGAAAGAAGTTCAACTGATCGATAATTTTAAAAAATGCATTCAGCAGTTTTTGAGCTTCTAAATAATTAACAAAAATATAAAGGAGTTGTACTATAAAGACACTTACAAAACTCTGTTACAAGGAACATTTATGGATGTATTTGAGGTTTCTCTTTAGAGGACCTAATTTTGTATTCCTTATGCAGGCAAATGGCCCACTGAAATCCAAGGAAGTTTTGACTGAACCAAAGGCTGTAGGCCAATGCAATGTTGCTTTTAAACAATTGTAATTTAAAGTTTTGGACTTCCTTTTGTGACAAATCTCACTCGTTTCTCAATGTACCTAATGTTGCTAGCCTAAGCACAGGTGCTCCTGGATAACTGGACTCCTACCTGGCACATTCAGCCTGCAGTCAGGAGCCCTGCAATGGCCAAGTTCTGCAAAGTGCTAAGCACTCTCTAGTCCCATTAATACCCAGGGCACTCAGTACCTTGCGGGACAGGACACTAGGTGCACAACATTAAGGATATGATTTGGCATGTTACTTAAGCATGTACCCAACTTTAAACCTTTGACTAATCCCATTAAAGTCAAGGGAGGAAAGCCCAAGGTTAGGCTGAAGCAGAGACAATTCTAAGGGGTGCAATGCATTAGGAAGTTAATGCTTCTGACATACAGCTGTTCTTGTGCCACTGAAAAGATAGACTCTTGTGTTGAATTAAAACTATTCATGGCAGATGCTGAATTTGACCTGGTGGGTGTTTTACGTATCAGCTCTATGTTTCAGAGTGTATGTTTACATATAAAAATGCCAGCAAGTGCTTAACTGAGTTGTCAGTTTCTGGTGAAGTAATGGCTGCTGTCACCCGTGTGACTTCACATGTTGCCTGATTTGTCATTAAAAATCTGGATCAAAGAGTTTTTCTAAAAACTGGTTAATAGTTTCAGCTCTTACCATTTTATATAAATCATGACAATTCAATAACTGTTCATACAGAAAACTATGTAAGAGGTTCAAATAGAAATGAAAGATAGTCATCATTTGCTTTTTTAAAAATCTGTGGTTCTACAGCCACTCCTTTTACCCCCACCCTCATTGAGCAGAAATGGGTGCTGCAGCAGGAACTGTAAAAGACCAACTTCTGATGTAGCTCTAGCCAGTGCTAGCACCCGGCAATTAACATATTGCCAAGGTAGTAAATCAAATGACACGTTTGTTTTGGTTTTCCTCCCATTAAGATAGATTTATTTTGGCAAAAGGGAATGTGATTGTGGTTAGATTGTAAGGAACAGAATGAAGGGGTAATAGAGAGAGACTGATTAACTGCTTTCGCTAAAACAAGAATCTCCTGAACCTTTGTTCAGTACTCAGACGCAAATCAAATGGTTTTAGAGGTTCTGAAATGTTCACCCCCACCTGCATATCACTTTCAGAGGATAGAGGGGAAGTCACCAACCACCCTCCATGTCCTTCTTTCCTGACTCCTTGTCTTCTAGGGGAAACCCTTCCATCTCTGGTTTCTTACTTTAGGCCCAACCAAGATGCCTGCTGCTCCCCTCCAGGTCTTTTGAGAGTGGCTGAATGACCTACTCCTTCCTTTTTTCTCTACCCCATGCAGCCCCTGTGGGATTGAGTGAGGGATGGGTTGGCCAATCAGCCTGTTTTCCATTTTTTCCTCCACCAAATCTGCCAGATTGCATCTTCTGCTTTCCATTTCTTGCACTCGATCTGGTGATGTATGAAAGTGACTAGGTGACTTAGAGTATTAAAAATATGGTCAAAACTGGAAAAGGTCATACTATACTTGATTCAAAGCATGATAAACAAAGTCTACCCTGCCTATCTGGAAGAGCCTCCACTGCATTCTAATGCAGAACTATCTCAGAACCCTTTGCCACCTCCCTCATCTCTTCCAAGGTTGGAGACTTCAAACTGTCCATCCACAGAAGAATGCAGAGTGGGTGTGGGCATCTCATCCTCTCCCCAGAAGATTCCATCACTCAGAGTGGCTTGTAAGCACCAGAAAATGGGAAGTGTGGCAGCAGTATCAGCTAGCCATGTAATGATAGAATGGGGAACACAGGCTAGTCAGCTCCAGAACACTGAAAGGAGTGGCAGCAGGCCAAGCAGCCAGGTTCAGATCAGCTGAGCTGGTAGCATCAGGCAATGTGATTCGCCCTCCTCTACAGACAACCCGAAAACAGGTATCAGGCTAATAATGCTTACTTGCCATTTGTAAAGTGCTTGCAGACCTAGGGATAGAAATGTGCTAACATATTGTTATAATTAAAATATGTTCTTTATGTGAATCCTTGGACAATACACTCCTTATGTGACTCATTCCATCAGTGCTTAGCGTTGGGTTGCCAGATGTCGATTGTCCTAGTGTTCACATATATTAAACCCTGCCCCCTTCTCTCATATTTCTTTGTGTGTGTGTAGAATATGAATGTCTACTGCTACCCATGTACACTGAACATACTGTGGCATCCTCAACCTTAACTTCATCCCTTTAGTTGGAAGAGCCATTAATGGTAGGGGACAGCCAGCTTTAAAAATGTACTATTTGTTTCCCCCTTCCCCAGAGCACTTTGCTAGTATTTGCGGTGGAAAAACAACTTTGAAAAGTTTCCAGAGAAACAAGCATGCAAATTACATCTGTCTGCAATGGGAATAGAACTTATAGTAACCTCTTACACAGTGTTTCCTCTCAATAATTTTTAGTTGGAATGGCTTGTTTTTCCAGTGGAGATTTAGAGATGTCTCACAGATATGTCTGTTTTCAGAAAATAACCACTTATGGTACTACTTGAACATACCTTTAAAAGAAATCTGTTTTTAAAATCATTGCTAAACTATACTTGTTCCCCTGTGCATGCGAGTCAAAAACTACCATCTGCACATCTGTTCTTCATACCTGAGTATGCCTCAAATTATGAAACACAGAAAGTAAACAACAGTCTAAAGCAACAAGAGATTGTACTACACCCTGAGATTCCCATAAACCTCCTAGAACAATTCTAACCCCTTGGAAATGGACCCTACCTCGTAAGCACCCAACCTCCTTACCTCACATCCATATTCCATTACACTTGGGATTTTCCCAAACTGGAATTGATTTGTACAGAAATCTGGTAATTTAGCCAGACTGTTATTTGTACGTATCTGTTCCCTAATAATGTATGAATAAGTGGTGTTTAAAATGGCTGCTACTAAAGGTAATCAGCCATTTTAATTATTGCTTGGCCTCCTACTTCCTCTATCTTCTGCCTTTCCTGCCTGCCATTTTTCTTCCCAAAGCTCAGTCCAAATGGGGTTGGGCTTTAGTGTGCAATCCCTCCTGCTGCCCAATCTGCCTCTCCATGAACCCTACTCTGTTCCCCTGCCTCCTGTGATGCTCCTGCTGCCCAGCCTTCTTGCTGCCATGCAAGTGTTTAGGGGGGGAAAGACCAAACATATAGAATTACTACAAAATAAAAAATCTTTATTTCTCTTTGTACAAAAAATGAAATACTCACTATAACCATTTCCCACAAAGTCTTAAAAGGGAAATCCATCCAAGAGCCTCATTAGGGTATAAGATTTCATGCAAATACACCAGAAAGGGTAAAAATACACACTTATGTTCCTCAGGCTGCTTCTGGATTACGATCTCCATTCCTCTGATCTGAAAGGAAAAAGACAGCCAGCTAGGGTCAGACTGTAAAAAAAAGCTTTTGTACACTTGCTGAGGGTGTAACACAGTGCAAAATTAACAAATGAAGCCTCAACCTTGTACCTACCCACGATGTGGTGGTGGGCCATGGCCTAGCCCCTCTCACTGGTGTCTTTAAATCCCCCCTTATCTATAACTGACACATAAACAGAAATTTAGTTGTGGGATGTGATTGGGCTGCACACCCTTGCCCAGGGAAGAGCAGACATGCGGAAGTCTTGCTTCAAGTTAGCAGCCTGCTGGGGACAGAGAGAAGGGAAAATATTATTTTATCAAATGAAAAGAATACCAGAAAAAAACTGTATAAAAATTATATCAAGCCACAACCCATCTCTTCAAAGCCAGCAACGTCCCCAGCAGACCTCTCCACTACATGGACTGCCTCACCCAAAAAGTGTTCTGAGAGCTTCTTTACATTATTGTGTTCAGTCATTGTATGGAAAAATCTCTCCACTCATGGTGCTGCTTGTAACCAATTCATTGCTAATTATTATTATTGTTACACAAAAGGACACACGCAACAGTGGCCTTAGGCACAACCACAATACAAATAAATAATAAATATGATCTGTCAATGGTTTAATATCATCCTAATATGACAATTCAGTCAAAATTCAAGACCCTGCCACCTTTACTCATGTGTGATTCCTTGCTCAGTGTGCAGTCCTGTTGATTTCAGTATGACATGAATTCAAATTTATTGTTTCACTTTTCTCCACAGCCCAATTTCTAAATTTCCTGGCGCTGAACTCTTCAGGACTATCAGGCAAAATATTTTCAGTAGCGGTCACATGCCTATAGAACTTGCTCTCTATATAGCCAGACTGTAACATACATGCTGTAAGATACACACCAGCAACTTTTCACTCAGCACTGCTCACTGAAATACATTCCCTTTCACTCGCTTACTCACATTCAAAATCCAATATTCATTTGGCATAACACCCTTCCCAATGACATATCAAATAAAACAATGTTATCACTCTATATATTCAGTACATCCCTTATAATTAAAGAAATAACAGAAGACAAGCATCCAGTCATTGTTCTTGCCTTACGGGAATACAGTGAACCCCTATACTTACCATTAGCATAGATTTTTAATACCATCCCCAGTACTATTTGAATACCCTACAAACTACCTATCCCTGTGCTAGTGGGAAAAATGGAACGATGCCATATATAAACACCACAACTAACAACAATGATAGAAAATGTCCCCTCCAACCAAACCAGCTTCCCGGTGCTCATCCCCATATGTATAAATTCAGCAGTCAACACTACATAAATTGCCTCATACAAAAATATTTGAACTCTGACATCCTTTCAACAGGTTCAGTGATGCTGTTTACAGTATTTCAGCCTGTCCCCAGGTTTTAGTGTCATAAATGTTTTCAGCTACTGTTGTAACAGCTACTCTCAAACCTTAACCCCATGACACTGCTGGCATAGTACATTCCACTGCTGACAATAGCATGCACACTCCGGGGGCTTAACTCACAGCAACAAGCACTCCAAAACATTTCCTCCTTCCGTACTGCAACTGGCAGCAGTAAATTACTTACAAACTATGGGCCTGATTCACAACTCCATCATGTCAGTTTTCGGCTGGTGACTTGAATGGAGTCAGATAGGTGTAAAACTGCAGTAAGGTGGTGGTGAATCACACCCTATGTACGTTTAGATAATTAGCCATCTTTTTCCTTGAACCGTAATACACTTTCTCTGTGAACGGGCAACAGAACCAATCAGTGTACACATTTCATTTAGCCTACAAAGTAATTTTAGTAGCTATCATCATTGTACCATTTGAAATATTCTCTGTTCACATCAAATGATTTCCCCTGTAATTGATGTCATAAAGAATATCTGTGTTAAGTTGTCTTCATTTCCACAGTTTTCGATCCTTATGATGATCAATTATTTATGTACAGACCAAATGAAAGGCAAGATTGTAATGACCCCTAGGGGTTTAATGGTGTTATAATAAATCTTGAGAGCAGAGCTCAAGTGGGTGTTGTTAACAAAAAACAGTGCTGGACTAACATGCTATTTTTTGACATAGTATTTTTTAGAGGAAGTGAAAGAATTGACTGGGAGGAGCTCAGTTTCTATAATTCCTCTCTTCTTGGTCTGCCAATCAGCTTCCACCATTCAGCCCTTCCCTATGAGGCTCCCGCCACTCTCATCCCTTCCATCTTCTTCCTCTTTAAAAAAAGAAAACCGTACATTTATTGCCAGTCCTATCAGCCCCATCACTTTGTCCTCCAGCTTGACCTCACTGTCTTCATGTCCCTAGGCCTTATTATGCCAGAAACTCCAGCATTTGTTTTAAAAAGTTAAAAATTCATCTTTGTAGCAGGTTTATTGTGAAGCCTGTATAAAGTTAGAGATGGGTTTGAGCTGCAAAGTTTGCATCTGGATCAGAACTTCCCAAAGTCTGACGCTATTTCGACCTATGGTTTTGTTTCAAGCTCACAATACTCTCACAACTTTACATAGCACAACCATTAATCAATATTCATAATTTAGAAAGCATCAGACCTTCTTGTAACTCACAGCAGATTTTTAAAATAATTTCCTTCACGCTTCAAAACCCCATTTTTCCTCTCCATGGATGAAACTCTCATTGCAAACTCTCATTGACTCAAATGACGCCAAGATTTCATCCCATGTATTTTCTCTCTCTCTTTTCCCATTCTCTATAGAAAAGATAGGTCAAGAAAGATATATGTCAGATATACCATAAAGAGATTTTTCTCACCCAGTTGTAAATACACAGGGCCTCATTTATACAGAGGCCTCTTTACACTGCCCTACAATAATTTGTTACAGTAGCTTGCATAGTGTACAGATTAGCAACAGATGCAATATAGATTTGCATTTTCAAACGTCCCTAATGATTTTGAGTGCCTTAGGTTTTGGGTGCCCATTTTGAGACCCCTAATCGGGACCCAGTATTCAGGTGGCAGGTACTCAGCACTCAAATTGGGCATGCAAGAACTGAAGCACCCCATATTACTAGTAATTTTTTTTTTCACATGAAGGCCATGATCTCCATTGGTCTCCACTGACACAGGGACAAATTCTGAAGGCCTTGGTCAGGAAAAGACCCTCACTGGAGTTTTTATTTTAGCGAGTGCTTTAGGATATTACCATTTCCTTTAAAAAGACACATCATGCTGCTAGTACAAATTCCAATACATTCTGACACTGTATGAAAGCAAATCCTTTCCACAGTGAGGGGCAAATGATGTGAACAAAAGTGTATCTACCTTAGGACCAAATTCCACATTAAAGTCAATGGGAGTTTTCTTCAATTAAGGATGGCACAATTTGGCCTCAATTGATTTGTATAAAAACAAATGGGGCAACTGTTACAATTAGTGCCTTTGCCATTATATTTCCTTTTCTTTGCTTTCATGTTGCTTCTTCTCATAATATACTTGGAAGAAATAATGACTCTTGTAAATGTCAGCAAGGAGCTAATTCTAAACTATAAAGCAATCAAATCCAGAAAGCAGACCAAGATTTAGCCTACTTCAATAACTAGAATTTACAGTCTCACACAATGAAATGTTTAATAGTCAACTATTTAGCTATAGTGAGTTAGACTTTCACTAGGATCATCTGATCAGAGAGCTCTATGGGTGGAAAGCACTATATAGGAGCTAATTGTTAAGATTATTTATTACTAACAGCAGGTCACTTTTTATAGAAGTATTCTGTTCCTTAAAGATGAAAGTAGGGATGGACAAAACAATCAGAACCTAATGACGAGCTGAAGACTGACTTTTAAAGGCTTGGATTTCCCTCTCTTCCCAGTTCCCTTAAATCCTCTTTTCCTCCCTGAAACCCAAGAGACCTTCAACCTCCTATCTACCCTGTTCCAAATGCTTCCATAAGCCTCTGTGTTGTTGACAGCCACTTGGCTGAGCACCAGGCCATACACACTTTGAATAGCTTGGCAGGCAGGATGCTCTGGGGTGCTTGTGAGCAAGGAAGTTCTAGAGTGTGGGAAATGTGCATCATAAGGCCCTCCAAAGCTGTCATGCTCCTTGCAGCCTTAGATAGGATGTTTTCAGGAGGGGGCTGGGTCATGAAGTGAAGGCAGCAAAGTGGTGGGGTAGGGGTAGAATTATAGATTTTAAGGCCAGAAAGGCGCACCAGATCATCTAGTCTGTGTATAACCCAGCTCCTGCACATGAACCCTACAACCAAATGAGATCAAAGTGTTACAACCCACAGGAGACTAGACTATGATGTGCCACAGGCAGAGACTAGGAGGGGCTGAGGTATACCAGTGACCAAGCCCCTGCAATGGCAGAATATCTAAAACATTAGCATAAGCACCTACATTTTTGGATTATTATTGGAATTTAACATTTTTATAGATCTATAGATTCCAAGTCCAGAAGGGATCATTGTGATCATCTAGTCTGACCTCCCGCATAACACGGGTCATCGAATTTCCCCAAACTAATTTTTAGAGCACAGCTTTTAGAAAAAACATCCAATCTTGATTTAAAAATGGTCAGTGATGGAGCGTCCACATGGGCCCATCACTAAAAGCTTAACCTGCCTCTAAAAATATCCCTGCAATTCACATAGTACAGGCAGTTGTTTGCCAACAGACTAATAATAGATAATAGGCGTATTTCATAGTAGATGGTATTTTTAAATTTCCATTGAGTCCCCAGGGGAATTCCCACAAACAGCACTAAGGACTTTTGCACCAGCACTTGTATGGTGCATCAGGAATTGTCATAGTGCCCGGGAGTTACAGTGCTTGCATAGTTATAGTGCTGCTGTCTACAATAAGAAATGCACACAGCAGTGTGGCTCACCAAATCCATTATTTCTGACAATAAATCTCAACAAAAATTGCTGCTTTTTAAAGGACATCCCAGTCTTGAGAAATTATCTGGGCAACATGTGAGGACAGTGTGGTATGAAATGAGAAATTTTGTATGACATTCTGGCTCTTCATGTGAAAGATGGTCTAAGATTCCATTCATTACTGAGGTCTGCAGGGCTTAAAGAATACAAAGTAAATATACAAAAGGCTTCTCTCCTTAGATAGCATTTATCCTCTCAAGTGTGGAGGTATGTTTGATTAATGTGTAGCAATCTAAGGGATAAGATGTCATGTTTGTGTTGCGTGAAATGTGAAATGACAAGGGACTCATGATGTTTCCTGATGGTGCTTTTATGTTCAATTATCTTGGTTTTTAAGCGGTTTGTTTTGCTTCTGCTATGTGTATAGGCCCATGTGGCTATTTTAGTATTTGGATCACATGACTTAGGTCACACAAGGTGGAGTTTTGTATCTGGTATGTTTTGCCTTTGAATAGGTGCCAAAAGTTCCCTTTCCTATATACACATTAGACCATCGTGCACAGCATTCACAGATGAAATTCCCTTGTGAGGATTTTGCATCAGGTAGAACTGCATGGCTAGGGCTGCACTTGCCAAAGGTGATTAATGTACTAAAAGGTCCTTGTGAATCCTACTTCTTTCACTAAAATGAGCAGGAGTTCATGAAAAGGATACTCCAGTGCAGAGTCCATGTCCTAATGGTTCTTAGAAATCCTTATACATCCTGAATCACAGACCAAATATCTGAAGAGAAGTATAATGGGCCTTTGTTGGTACAATACAGTCTCTTTGCATTGGCTTAGCTAGGAGAAGGGGTCACAGATCACCTGCGTTCCTGTTTGATTTCCCCTCCCTCAGAATACGGAGTAGAGCTAGCTTATTGAATGTTTCCACATCATGGATTGGATGCTGAAGTGCAAGTGTTTCTTTTTATTCACTCCTTTGCTTCTGCTACCTTCTCCTGCTGCCTCAACTCCCAAGGGAACTTCTTTCACCTTTTCTATCCACTAAATCTGTGGTCCCAACAAATGTGATTCTACTGGCAACTGCAGGAACCAGGTAGGAGTCTCTGGATGCCTCTCGTCTCTGCAAGCCCATTGTATGTGACTCGGTGCTGACGATGTAGCTGGTTGTCCTGACAGTTGTGGAGTTGTCAAAAAATTAGGCGCTTTTCGGAACAGGCGCAGTTAAAAATTAACTTTAATATTAGAGACTACTCTTTTCTTCTAGTGCGAACAGTTTTATCGGGGCTCATTGACCCAAAGCTTTTGCTCTTACTATTAATGATTAAGTGACATGACAGATCATGTGAAAATGACATCTGAGGTGAAGTCAATGGCAGTTTTGCCATTGACTTCAGTGGGGCCAGGATTTCACCTACGGTTTTTATTTTTTTAGAGTAGTTTGGCAGATAATGGCACCTTGATTATATGAATGGGGAGCTCTACTGAGGAAACTGAAGAAACACTGCTGGGGGCAGTTATAGACGCATGTGACTGCTGTATGATGGCAGTTTCTGAGTAGCATTACCTCATTTTATATGGCTTGTTTATTTTTTCCCTTTATTATGGAGATTCTTCTCTAACACCACAAAGCAGTAAAGGAATCCAACATATCATTATAAGATAGGATGAACATAGCTCCATCGTATTTAATTTTGTATTTTTTCCTCATTCAATCAAAACATTTCAGCATAACCAACCAAACCCTCTATGACAGGTCTTACAAGACCAGGGTTGTTAGTCCTGACCAAATTCCAGTTTGGATAATTATATTCTTCCTACCTAATTTCCACTCGCAGTCTCAAATGGCTACACTCCTTGTCCTAAACTACTCCTGAGTAGTGGTGCTATGCGCTATTACACAAGCACTGCATTCTATCCAAAAGGTTGCTGCAGTCCAGTGATTTCTCTTTCTGTTAGTTTATGAAACTTTTGGGGATCTCTTAGGAGAATATTATAGGTAAGACAGCTTTTAGATAAGCCCAGAGTAAAGGGTGGCACATACCTGGGCCACCCCAGAAGAAGCATCAGGAAGGATATGTCACAATTCCATTCTGTGATCTCCACTTGCTGTGGGAATGGTGTACACTCCTTGACCCCTTTTTGAGGCATACCTTACTCCCCCTCCTGATGCCTAGCTAACTCTACTGGTGCACGGGGCATGAAGCCATTATTATGGACCCTTCCTGCCCACCAGCTCTTGATGGGGACAAGGGGAGTATTGGGTCCCTAGCTCTTGCTCTCCATCCCGCATCTCAACTGCTCTCTAGGTAGCCTTAACATAGCAATGCAGAAGAGCCAAGATCTCTTCCACTCTAACTTGATTGCTTTAGAAATAGTCAAAATCCAGCCCTATATAATATGAGATATGTAATATCTACATGCAAGGGCCTATTATTGTTAGAATATTGTTGTTTAGAACTCTACCCTTCAGATAGATTTGCGCATTCTTTCTTTTTTTAAAAAAAGTATCCTATTGTGGGACAAATTTCAGAGAGCTCATTTTTGCATTAGATTTGCAGGGGGCGCGGGTTGTGTATGGCAAGCAAATTACACCGCTTATATTCACCTATCACTCTAATTTTCAGAAGAACTACAGTGTAATAACAAGGAAGTCCATTTCTAAAATTCATAACAATAATTTTTAACCTTATGCTTGCTTGCATTTCTTAACAAAAGGAATGGTCAATACTACATTGTTCTATAAATCAATAAAGTCTCACAGTATCACATACTTTACACTCTTGAAATGAGTGCCTAACTCCAAAATGCATATAGAAATTAGTACAATGTATTTAGAAATTAGCCATTTACAAACTATCAAATTACAAAAACATAATAAAAGCTCACATGCAGTGAATGCAAGTCTGTTTTATGCACTTTAGTTTTCCATTTCTACATAGAATATAACGTTTTAAAAATGTTGTGTTGGAGAAATTTAATTTCTTACATTTAGAAACTAACTTTTTGGAAAATACATATATATACTACTGCATAAAGTTAGTAAGGTTTAATGCCTATACAGAACAAAGGAGGAAACATGTTCACACTTTCACTTGACTCTGTGAGAGATGGAAAGAGTTTTAGCTCTGGCTCTTGTTGTGACTCCCCTGGGGCAAGTTGCTTTAACTCTTCACTTGAATGTAGCCATCTCTACAATTCAGAAGGGTCTTAAAATTAATGTTAGGAACCTTGATTCATTCCTGGATTTCTGATGGCGGAAGCTGATATGACCCACATTGCAGGTCCCTCGTGGCATAAAGTCTGCACAATGGAGGATTTTGCAATAGCACAGGGGATCAGTAACACTCACTTTTGGTGAATTTTGGTACCAGTTAGTGCAATCCAAAAGTAAGTGGCACAGAACAAAGAGGATGTGTGGATTGGTTGTCTAGAGAATGCTCTCATTCAGCACCTCTCAGAGTGACCCTCCACCAGCAGATTTCTTATGGAATCCTGTCTCTGGAGAAACCCCCCAACAAGTGCAGTAGTACCAACCTTCTGGGTTGAATAACTCTGAGTGCACAGCTGCTGCCACTAGCCTGAGAGCAAATCAAGCCCTCCATTTGTAAAGTGATTTGAATGTAAATATTTTCATATGAGAGTTGAATATTATGAAATTGTCCACAGCTGTGTGGGGCTATTTCTGACTTTTTTTCAATACCAGTGTTTAATTCATTACTTTGCAAAGTGTTTTGGGTTACCTTGAGTATGAAAGGAGCATTCTAGTATCAAATGAGGGCTTGAGCCTATAGAACTTACTCATGGGAGTAGATCTGTTGAAGTCAATGGGACTGCTCATGTAAGTAAAATCTACTAGTGTGCAGGAGAGGCCTTTATAATTTAAATATAATTCATAGTTTTCAACTCTGATAAATGTGCAACATAAATATAGCTTAAGGTGACAAAACTTTCAAAAATGTTTTGGCCTCATCTACTAGCTGATATTAAAATAGCTTCTTCCCCCAAACCCCCAATCTAATGTGAAGGCATAAACCTGAATCTGCCTTTTCTAAATATCTGTCTTTAAGGACCACTTAGTGGACAAATGTAGTACAACCGTTTTTAGATAACTGTTCTCACTTCCTCCCTCTTTCGAAAATAAAAATATAATCTAATCCCAATCTTGTTGTGAACACTTAGATAATTGTTCATTTTGTCTTAGTAAGAGTCTATGAAGAATGAACATCTTTATCCTTTCCCTGGAGGGACATTTTTAAAAACACAATATGCCAATTTTGTTGTGTTGTGATTTTTTCAGAAGGAAAAAAGTAAGGATAGTGGAGGAAGGGAGAATTTACAAATATCGAATAGAAATATTTTCATACTTCTTTGTTTACGTTCAATAAACCAAATGTTTAGGGTCCCAGATGACCTAGATTTCAGTGTGTCCCTGCAGCACTGGAACCCCAAACACAAAACCACAGAGACAGTTATTGAAAACTGGTAAATGAAACTAACTATGACCAGAAAGTGAAACTGAGTGACCTAGTTTCACCCACTAAGCTAAATCAATTGCAAAACAGAAACAGAGGCATAAAAATTGAAAACTAATTAAGAGTTTTTAAATCTTGTAATAATCTAAGTTTGTAATAACTTTAGACATTGTTCCTTCCTCAGAAAAGGAATTGTTTTAAATGTTTTATTATTTGACCATATTCAATTTAGTTAGCAACACATGTTCATCATCACATAAAATGCAGGTTGTCATTTGTATAGCTATCTCCTACATCCAAAAGAATAAAGATATATTTGTTTATCGGTGAAAGGTTCTCATCAATTTATCTTTATTCAGATCTGTTAAATATTCACTTATTGCAGAATCTTGCACATTTCCTTATCACACACTAAGATAAAGTGTCAATTAGGGACATTAGCTATGTATCATATTTTCCTTTCACTTGGCTGTTTCTATGTATATCAGGGAACATTTGAGTACTGGTTGATGGAGTTATCTTTTACTCTTGTCCTTTTGGCCATTGACATGAGAGAGAGCTATATTAACGCTTTCTATCAAGTCCCTTGCTGTCCTACTAGACATAAGATCACCAGTGTGGAACATGTATGGTCCTATGGTACCTCTGAGTTCAAATGCATTTTAACACGGCACTCACTGCATAAAATTTCAAGGAAAGCACTGTGTGAATTTCATGACTTCTGAGAATGAACATTAGTAAATTTAGCTCTTAAAGTTTCCCATTGTTCCTTTTAACACAGAGAGATTTATCTTTCCCTGAAACTGGAGTAGCCCTTTCTCTAGCATTTACATGGACCAAATCATCCAGTTCAGGGTAGGCTTCATGCTCTGGTAGAGTGATATGTCATGAAAATTCACATGTACCAAGTTAATTCCTCTAAACTTTCTACCACTTTTTTGGAGGGAAGTGTGAGGGGGCTAGAGGAGAGAGAAAAGGGGGTGGTCACAATTGGGGCTAGATTCTCTACCAGAATGAGAACTGTGTACTTTAATTGCTACCATATCAGAGAAGTTGAACTGGGCTGGCATCTGTTGCTCCCACAGAAATTTTGATATCTAAGTGCTAGGAAAAGATTAGTGGACTGTTCTGTTTCAGTGTTCTTTAACAGGGCACCATCAAGGAGGTCAAATCCCAAATGTAGGTTTTGCTAAAACAAAAAAAAAAATGTTTTGCAAAAACTAATATGAATGGAAAGGGTCAAAACCCAAATCTCTTCAAATTCAGAAGTAGTATCTGTTCATATTAAAATCCCTATAGTCCTCTACTGGTATATTTCTAGATGGAATCCAAAAGTGAAAGGGTCTTTTTTTCTGAGATAGATGCACCCAAAATCTTCTAAGAACAGCTTGTATGATTTCACAGCCTAAACCTAATCCAGATCTGGAAACTACCCTGGATCCATCTTTAAATGTGAATAGAAAGGTTATTAAAAAGATATAAGTTCCTATACACTGAAGGAATAAGCTAGCACTTGAGAATCAGGAAATGAAACTGACTATAAATAGCCCTGTTGATTTTCACTCTCCAAGCTGAATTAAGTGCAAAAGTAAGCAAGCAGCACAAGTGGTTGGAAGTGTATTTGATATTTAGAATGATTTCAGTTTGAACGATCTAAAGTTGTTTTAGAATAGTAACATTGCTCACACCATCTTTTAAAAATATGTATTGGATGAGATTGTGTACTGATCCACTACAATAAAACACCTGTGGCTGGCCCATGTCAGCTGATTCGGGGTTGCAGGGCTTGGGCTGTGAGGCTATAAAATTGTAGTGTAGACATTTGAGCTAGAGCCTGGGCTCTGGGACCTGCATGGGAGAAGGGTCCAGCTCAAGCCCAAATCTCTACACTGCAATTTTAGCCCTGCAGCCCAAGCCCTGCAAGCCCAAAGCAGCTGATGCAGGCCAGCCAAGGGTGTTTTATTGCAGTGTGGACATTCCCTCACAGGTGCAACCTCATACTTAGTCCAGAGGAGATGGGTCTAAGGTAGCGTTAAATTACCTTTCTGCTCTCCAGATCCTAGGCTGCTCAGGGCCACAGCCCTGGAGGTCTGCCTAAGTTACCACAGCCTCCTCCAGACAGTCCTATGTGTGTCAGTGCAGCTGAGACTAGAATCTCCGCAGGGTTGTGTGCTGCAGCCACACCCCCAGCATGACCCCTACACCCGGGCTTATAAGGGAGGCCTTGAAAGGCAGCCATATGGCTGTCTCTGCATTGCCTATGCCAAAGGAATCCTCCCATAGCTGAAACAGTGTTTTTAGGGCTCCTTTATGCTGGGTAAAGGGCTGGAGTGGAGTGAGGATATCACCCAATTTTATCTTGACAAAGGTCCCTTTATGTAGTATGTGCACCTCTTTTTTCTCTGTGCTTATTCTGGGAAAGTGAACAGCTGGTTTTATATGTCCATCATACCTAACTTGAAAGGACCAGAAATTCAGCTGTCACAAACTGGGTACCACTATTAGCAGTAAGGCAAAGGAAGACTTTAACACATCTATGCCTTTCAGTATTCGTTCATGTACTTAGAAAAAACTGCTAACATTGCTAAAAAACTGGCAATGGAATCTAGGCTGCCTGTTCAAATCCAGCTCTGATCCACAATGATTGAAGATTGCGAACCTGGGCTGGGATGGTCGCCTACGTGACAGGAGTTTGCTAGACTCCCTCCAGCTGATAATGGGCAGGTGTTCGCAACACTAAAACCACTACCAGAGTTGGCAGACTCAGTGGATAGGCCCAGGTACTAAGCCTCTTTCACACCTGCCCATGGTCCTCGTAGGTCAAAGTTGGGGCACTATTCGGTGAAAGCCCACACTGCTGCTGTTCATGCTTTACGAGTTCTGTGGAGTAATTAACGAATTAAGAAGCAATTGAATCTCACGATAGGGAAGAGTACTCTTAATTGAACTCAAGTCTAATATGGCAGGTAGAGAAACGGTTACAAGGGTTATTTGGGGAAGGGAGTTGACTTCTGCATGTCTGAAGCAATAGTTGCATGATTCTCTTTTGTTCTTTATATCTTTACTGATGCAAGGCAATGACACAAACTGCATACAGCAAGTTGTCAATCCTAGATACCTTCAAGTATCAGATTTAGGATTTCATTTAGCAGCGCTATTGGAACGACCATACTTTGTATTAATAAGCCATAAGATTCATTTGATAGCCAAGACCATAACATTAAAAATATTATATTCCCTATGGTGAACTTTTGATCAGGCAATTCTCCTTTGCATTTTCAGAGACCTGGTGTGGCTACCTGGGTTGTCTTATTTGTGTAAGCAGCTGAGTGTGTTAGTCCAGACTGATCTACAGATTCCAATAGCTTTCACAGAAGTTTTAACTTCTTCAAACTCCAGGAGATTCAAGCAGGTCACTGGATAACCGGTGAGTAACTCCAGTATAATAACAGTTTTGTCTAAAACATTTTTAGAAATTGGGTTGCTTAGAAACCTAGTTGGCAGTCACTAGTGTTATAGGGAAATTGAGTAAAGATTTTTACCTCAAACACTGATCACAAGTAGATCACAGACAAGTGAAATCTGGGCTGATTTAACGCCACATAGGCTTACCTAGAAATTCTTGCACACTCATACACTTGTTGTTTATTTATTTCCTCATAGAATAGAGCACTTTTCAGGAGTGTAGAGTAAAAAAACACAACTGACTTCCAATTACTGTCCCTGCTGTTTCAGTAATATGTCACCTCAGACAGTGGTTCTCAATCTATTTACCATTGTGAACCATATACGCGGCCCACATTGTGTTATGTGGGCTGCATCCAATACTACCTATGTGGCCCTGAGGATGTCACATGGGCCACAGCTCTGTGCTGACTGGGCCACAAGCAACCTGCGAGCTGCTGGTTGAGAACCTCTGCCTCAGAGTATGCCAGAGCTTCTTGCATCAGAGCTAATAGTCTTAATGTATGTAGCTTAGCAGTTTGAACTGAAAAATTTAAAGCTGAATTCGTCAAGATCAGCTCACCATGAGGAGAAACCTTTTTTCTTTTGAAGGTCCCCTTACACTAAAATGGATTCACTGGTTTCTATAAAGGTGTTTTAATATTAAGGAGATCATGAGGCTTCTGCCTACAGATCAGGGAGAATGGGCCCTCCAGCTGCATTCACCTGGAACTATGGCAAATGTATGGATCAAGCATGGCAGGGTTTGGGCAGAAGAGGAGTATGCCGTTTTTTAAATGACAGTAGCAGTCTGCTACTTGGCCTTCCTTGCACTCCTTTATAAGGCAATACAGACTAGATATGCCGGCCTCACCAAAACCTGCAGCAGGCAAATGCTGAGAGCCATTGCTTTGTAAAGCCCGTCCTCCCAATATCAAGGGGAAAGTGGGCATTGCTACTCACAGCTCACTGCTCCAGTTTGATGAATGAAGGGGCAGAAACCTGTTGCATGACAAAGGGCAGAAAATGGGAAAGCCCCAATTTTTGCCATTTACTAATAGTGGCAACATTCTGATGCAGAGACAATCCATTTTGGATCCACTAACAAATTGTAAAGATGAAAGCTGGCTCCTAAAATGCTGTTTGAGCTGAATTATCCAATGCTTTTACTGGTTTCAGGTTTAATCAGGAGCAAGTTTATTTGTTTGCTGCAATTACGAGTTGGTGGGAAAAGGAATTCTGTGTTATTTCAACTAGAAACGTATTTTGAAGCTGATAATTTTCTAACCATAAATGTCAACTGAAAAAACAGGCTCCAATTCATCAGTACAGGTCATCTTGCTAAGAAAAAAGTTCTGAATTTGCACAACGATGCAGAGAAATTATATCTTATGCCTTTGACTGAGCAGCAGACTGCAGTCCAGGTTGCATCAGACCTTTCTTTTATACAACTTGTAGGCTAAATCCTGTACTGATTTCTGCCCCATTCTACCCCTTTACATCAAGAGGACTGCTCAAGGTTTGAGTCAGCGCAGAACATGGCATTTTATTTGCATAGGATTTTGGATATTTTTCCCTTTTGTCTATGGCTATTATGAATGAGCAGCCCTAGCTCAGGACTCTTACTCCCTAATTTCCATTTCAATTTCGTTCCCCCTCTCGCCCCAATTTATTAAACGGTCTGATTTTTACTGCTGAGAATGAATGACACCAAACACCACTGCCACAAGCACTCTTCCTAAAGGCAGTTCTGCCAATAAACACCAGTCTGAGCCAGAAAAACCTGCTATTCTAGTCCTGGATATCCCTGAACAAAGGTTGCTAAATGTAATGAACCTGTGTCTTTGTAGGGGTTCTGTACTTGGTCTCTTCTCCCTTTAACTTGAGGTTCACTGACAGGTGAATGTCAACAGTGTCACACTGGATATTGGCTTGATGATGTTAAATGATCATTCACTAATGACCGGGCTGAGACCCTCAAGTCTGTGTTCATTAGTAGTCTATTCCAAATTTACCTCCAGGGGCCAAAACCAAAAGTGATGTGTAAGGAGGTTTAAGTTACATGTTGACAAGTAGCTCGGAAAGGGAGTCCAACTTGCAGTAAATTACATGCTGAGGGACTAGAAGGTGTAAATTGCTCCAGCTTAGACTCCCTTTTAAATTTGACCCGAGGTCTTCAGGAGAGAAGGGCTCTTGGGTATTTACACAGTAATGTACCTCCTAGTACCCTCTTGATTTTAATTTTCTGTGAGCTCAGAGAGCTCTGCCATTTCTACAGCAGTGAAATCAGTCTTTATCTGTGATTTCTAGGACAAGCCCTTGTTCAGCATTCTTATCACTTTTCTGTCCCTGATTTGATTTTCTCTTTGCCCCTAAATTCAATTTTCTAGCAAATGATATCAGCTTCTTGTAAAGCCTCCCTTTGAGCACATACAGTAGCCTGCATTCCTTTGTGATATAAATTGCTCATCAAATTTGTTCAGCACCAAATCACAATTGTCGTTGTTGTATGCTTCCTCCCTGAATACGAAGCAATGTGAAATGTTTTCTACTTGTTTGCCCATTCCATAGGTAAGGGAGTTATTAAGCGGACTTTTCTTCTGCTCTCCACAGGAGCATTTCAGTGATTTGATAACAGTCAAAACAGAGCTCAATGTCAGAGAATGCTGCAGATGGGTCAAAACTGAAGCTCTCTAGAGGGCTAAATCTGAATTTGTTATATTATTGCTTTTGCTCTCTCTCTTCCCGCCCCCCTCCAGTCTCACGTCATGGAATACATTGAGCCAAGATGGCTGGATCCACAACAATAACTTGCTTCCTTTTTTATTACAGCATGACTACTCTCCTCAAGTTCCCCCTCCCCCACCCATCACCACAGCACCAGCAACAGCGACATCTAGTGGGCAATAATGTTCAGTTCAGCAGCCACACTTCCCTTTTAACAAATGGCAAAAGGTAGGGGTGTAGCTGCTTCTACACAAAATGAATCAGGCTGTAAAACATGCAGTTAAATACTTGTTTCATTGTAATGTTTCATTCATAATTAAAATGACTTTCTTCGGGTTTTAATCTGTTATAAAAATACAAGATTTCTACAATTCTTGGTAAAAAGCTTACCTTGTATCTTTGATAGAATGCTAATAATTCTGAACTAACCCTAAAGCTACAAGCTTATTTAGGTACAGATTTTAAGGTGTTTAAAATAAACTGTGTTTTAATTGTGAATGGTAAAGGATTGAATACATTTTTGGAAAAATTAAGGCCCCAATCCTGTGAACATTTATGCTCCTGCTTAATTGTAAGCTCATGAGTCATCCTATTGATTTCAAGTGCAGCAGGAGTGTAAATCTTTACAGGATCAGAGCCTTACTATAGAGTTGATTCTAAAGATCTTGTGCATTTAAAGTCATGCCCTTTACAATGGCAATTCTGAGACAGGTATTTTATTTGTGAAGTGCTTTCTGCTCTATTAGAAAGTGTAGTGAAGACAAAGAATTTCCCTAAAGTTTCATTTCAAATAAGTGGGACATGCAGCTGGACATTTGCTTCCTTTTCCATCCTTCAGCTCATAC
Source organism: Malaclemys terrapin pileata (assembly GCF_027887155.1). Classification (NCBI taxonomy): domain Eukaryota; kingdom Metazoa; phylum Chordata; order Testudines; family Emydidae; genus Malaclemys; species Malaclemys terrapin. Next base: position 37,821,415 of record NC_071515.1, on the reverse strand, counting down.
AGTTGGGGGGTCGGATCCTGCATCTTGTCAAACTGAATGCTTCCAAAATGGAATTAAGTAGGAGTTTGGGATGTGCAAGGAATGCAGGGTTGAAACATTAGAAAAGAGAATATTCCCATTCTATAAAAGACAATGGATATTGTGGAGATATTGAGATTTTGTGATCTGGAGTTTTTCAAATAGATTGTCCCATCATTTTTATTAACCATAGCTGCAGTTGGAAATGATTACGCATATACCATACTGCTGAGTTTTGTAGAGCCAGCTGTGAATTGCAGTTGCTTATGTTGGTGGCAAATTTGACCCATGCTGGTAGCACTTTCTAGGTATCTGCCTTCACTCAGATACTAAGATGATGCGGTATCAGGAACTATATAGAATAGAATAGATGTGCAGGACTGGAAGTGCAACAAGAACGTACCAAGATGTGCTATTCTTGGGACAAATCTAAGACCCAGACCCACCAGAACACCAATGGGATGGGATGGCATGAATAGTCCTGCTCCACCTCTCATTCTTACTCACAATGGTCAATTTTTGGCTGAAGACTCCCACCTCTTACTTCTTCCCACTAGTTGTGGCAGGCAGAATGAGGTATCTAAGTGTGGATGAAATGCAGAGACCTTACTCCTCAGCTTCAAGAACCTGTCCCTTTTTGAGTCTGCTTGTTCAAGCTCAAGGGAGCAGAAAAAGAACTCCACTAAAGGGAAGGTTGCTAGGGCACAAACAGGCTGAAGAGAAGGGAGCAGACAGTGTAGATAACAGGACAGCCTCTGAAAAATTCTCCTTCCCTCCCTAACCCCAACCTCCAACCCAGAAGTAAGACAGGCTGAGAGAGGGGGCAGAACCAGCCTACCATTAATGACTTTGTACCCAATGAAGAAGGTGACCATGGGTTGGAGAGTGAAGGCCCGGCAACCAAACTGCTGCCTCACAAACAATGGTGAATGTTTGTAATATTTTTTTCATTTTCCCCAGTGAAGGAATGACCTATAATCCCCCTCATGTTAAGAACATTTGGATTGTAACTATAGTATTTTGAGGCTGATGTAATTATTCACTTGGGCCAAATTTTTCAAACTTGAGTGCTCAACATTAGATACCTCAGTGCAAATTTAGGCTCTTTGGAGGAAATTTTCATAAGTACCTAAGGCACATAGTTGCCCAATTCCCTCCAACTTTCAATGGGAAATCAGCACCCAAGTTCCTTGTGCACTCTTAAAGAAAAGGGGCTTGATTTCCAAAGATACTTACCGCCTACTGCAAGGATATGAACACTGTTTCTTTAAAACTAGCAAGAAGCCAGCCAGGAAGGAGTTGGGAAGGCTGTAGGCAAAAGCTCTACAGTGAAGCCGAGAAAAAGAGGGAAGCTTTTGGGATGACATTGTTTTTCTCATTGTGAGAAAATTCTTTGTTCAAGTGTTAGAAGAAAGTAAATTCTTTCTGTATTTCTTTACCATTGTGATGTGACATGCACACCTCCTATTTTCTTCAAAGGGAGTTGCAAGTGTTCAGCATGGCTGATATTTACTTTACTTTTATTTTGCTCTCCAACTTTAGGTATCTGTATTTGAAAAATGTGGCCTTCATTTTTCATTCAACAATAGTACTCTCATGGTTTTGACTTTTCTAAGCACAGAAATATTTGTAAACAGAAATTAATCACATTATTATTCATTAACTCTTCAGTTAATTGTTTATTTAAATATTGATTTAAAATAGATGCTCCTTAGAGGCTGGAGAGAAAATCTAAAACCTAACTTTGTTTCTAAAACAAAAATCCTGCAAACAGTAAGGACCAACCAAATCTGAACATTTGAGGTACCATCCAGAAACAGAAGCAAAAAATGCTACGACTTTCTTTTACAACGGATAATATGGAAGGATTAAGCAAATCACAGATGCTTGTAAACAAAGAAACATTGAACATACCTTACAGTGAAAGTCAAGATGAACCCAAGTCAAATTCTTGGACATGAACACACTGAAACTTTTGAGATGTTCAAATCCTGGCTTAGATCCAGACTTTCAGATCCCTACCTCTCCAATGGGCCAAACCTAAACTCTATAAATAGAACTGGGCTTTAGAAAACTTTTGATCTGCATCTGAACTTTGTGGTTTGAGCCCATCTCTAGGTCTAAGTGGCCACCATTTTACTGCATTTCAAAAGGAAAAAATTGTTCTCAGGAGAAAGCTACAATCTCATTAAATGTAGATCACTCAGGAGCTCTTGTCACCAGGGCCGGCTCCAGGCACCAGCCCACCAAGCTTGTGCTTGGGGCGGCACCTGGAGGGGGGCGGCACGGTGCTCCGGCTCCGGCCGCCGGGGAGAGCGGAGCCCCGGCTGGGCTCTCCGGCCTCCCCCCGGCACTCTGGCCGCCGGGGAGAGCGGAACCCCGGCCGGCACGCCGCCCTCCCCCCGGTGCTCTGGCCGCCACTCCGCCCTCCCCCTGGCGCTCTGGCCACGGGGGAGAGCGGAGCCGCGAGGGCTCGCCACCCTCCACCTGGCGCTCTGGCCACCGGGGAGAGCGGAGCCGCGGCGGGCTCTCCGCCCTCCTCCCGGCGCTCTGGCCGCCGGGGAGAGCGGAGCCTCGGCGGGCTCGCCGCCCTCCCTCCGGCACTCTGGCCGCCGGGGAGAGCGGAGCCGCGGTGGGCTCGCCGCCCTCCTCCCGGCGCTCTGGCCACCGGGGAGAGCGGAGCCACGGCGGGCTCTCCACCCTCCTCCCGGCGCTCTGGCCGCCGGGGAGAGCGGAGCCTCGGCGGGCTCGCCGCCCTCCCTCCGGCACTCTGGCCGCCGGGGAGAGCGGAGCCGCGGTGGGCTCGCCGCCCTCCTCCCGGCACTCTGGCCACCGGGGAGAGCGGAGCCACGGCGGGCTCTCCACCCTCCTCCCTGCGCTCTGGCTGCCGGGGAGAGCGGAGCCACGGCAGGCTCGCTGCCCTCCCTCCGGCACTCTGGCCGCCAGGGAGAGCGGAGTCCCGGCCAGCTCGCTGCCCTGCCCCCGGCACTCTGGCCGCCGGGGAGAGCGGAGCCGCGGCCAGACTCTCCGCCCTCCTCCCGGGGCTCCGGCCGCCAGCGGAGCCGCGGCAGGCTCGCTGCCCTCCCCCCGGCACTCTGGCTGGTCAGGGAGAGCGGCCTGTGGCCGGGCTCGGTGCCCTCCCCTACCGCGCTGGGGGGAGGGGGGGCGGGGGGAGGCTTTTTTGCCTGGGCCGGCAAAAAAGCCAGAGCCGGCCCTGCTTGTCACCTCAAAGACACACCTTCTTCTCTTGTTCCATTGTAAAGACATACAAAGTATCTCTGTCCCCTTCACCACTATTTTTGGGTACTTGCTGAAATGCTGCCATCAGAAGGCAGTAGTTCTTCAGGGAACGACTTCACAGTGCCAGCTTTCAAGGGTTTGTGTCATTGTCCTGACTGTCTCTGAAATATTCCCTTTGAAAGAAAGTACATAGCAAGATCTTGGGAATGGATCAAACTCTGCTCTCAGATGCTCCCCTGGGTTTCCCATTAATTTAATTGTATCTACACAGACATATTCAAGGGAAGAATTAGTCTCCCATTCACTTTAGGATCACCATACATTTATTCAAAGTATTTCAGTTTATCACCAGTTCCGAATCATATTTCTACAGATGCACGTTTGAAACAGAAAATTAAAGGAAGAAAACACAAAATAATGTTTATATCTAAACTGAAGTCTCAGATCCAGGACATTCTGGATTCAAATCCAGATTCAGCCATTGACTCACTAAAACTTTGGGCAGATAACTGACCAGCTTGTGCCTCAGTCAACTTAGCTGTACAACTGGGTAAAAATCAGATCTTCACTGAAATTCACATGCTGCTGCTAAGCAAAACTAAACTTCCCGGCTTAAAAAAAAAGTCACAATCAGCAAAAAGCATCAGACTATGAATTATTACTGGTTTATTGAAAAAAATAATTCTGTAGGGGGCACATTTTCAGAAATACTCAGTGTTGACCTAACTGTCCTGCCTTGCAGTCAATTACATCACTGGATGCAGAGTTAGGCCAATGTGGAGTGCTTTTGAAAAGCTCACCCTAAAATTGTATAAACCCTAGAGAAGTTCACGCTAACTTTATTAACTAATTCATACTAACAAACTAAAGCAGACTTGGGTTTGAGTTCAGGCTATCCTCTTGCACATTAGACGAGCTGGTTGGAAGAGACAGGATGGCCTTTACTACTCTTGAGCACTGCCTAGCACAGAAGAGGCCACAGCATTTAGAAGAACCACAGGTAACCCTCCAGTGCGATTAATGCTGCCAAGCCCAGTCCACAGAAGAACTGCTTCTAGGCCTGGGCCTCTGCATAGCAGTTATGCCAGAAAGTAGTGACTGAGAGTGTTTGTAATGACTTTCTGTGGTTGCCATGGGTTACAGAGCACACAGCCAGGAAGGGGGGCCTAGCACAACAGGAAAATAATAGCATTTCAACCCCTCTCCCTCCCTGCCAAAAGGAAAAACAACTGACTGTAACGGAGGATGCTGAATAAGAAAGAGAATCAAAGTAATAGGCATAAGGAGACATCACAGTGTTTCGAGCAACAGATTTGGATAACCGAGCTTCAGATAATAGAGGTTCACCTGTATAGAAACTGGTAGGAGAGTTACAAGAGGACAACAAAGAAAGACAAATGCCTAAAATAACTTAAAGGTGTAGTTGCAAGAGACAGAAGTGGCTGTAGGCTATTTGCAGCCCACAGTGTTTCTCTCTCTGCAGTTGCTATGAAAGCCCACGGGTCAAAATAATTTGGCCATCACGGACCTAGCATCCAGTCACAGAGCAAGATTAATGCTACAATACTGCTGCTGATATGGGGCAATAAAGAGGGGGAAGCAATCTACAACTGGGAGGTTATGAAAACAGCCATATATCCTTCACAACTGTGTTGGGGGAATAAGAGCCGCATGGCACACATTTTGAATGAGGGCAGCAGGCAAAAGTGAGCCCTACTTGAATGTCAAACTGTCTTGTACCTCAAACTTCACACATTTTCCTGTGGTCATCTGAACACTCAGTCTTTTTTAGATGTCAACACTTATTCCGGAGACTGGACTAGAAGACCACTTGAAGTCCCTTCCCATCCTATGATTCTAAGATTCTGTGATTCAACTTTCAGGCTGTGTAGATACAATATCAAGTTTGTCCTTTGTGCATGGGTGAAGTAAGGCTTTTAATTGTAATATTATTTTGAAAACTGATAGCTTGAGAGCCCTGTAAACTCAAAGACAGAGCAGGCAATAGCAGTTCAAGCTTCCCCATACTGCCCCAAAATGTATCTAAAATGCAGTGAGGCCCCGACTAAAGGTAAGAGGCAGTTCAGGCCCCGTGCCAATTCAGTCTTTTGCTTCTCTGTCTATAAGGGAGATGTGCCAAATGCAACAATATGCCTATAGTGAAGTCATTTGTCCACTAAAAACTCTGACAATTCATTTCACATAGGCCACCCAACAGCCAATACTACTAACCTATTTTACTTTCCTCCTGCATACTCAAATAAGAACTTTTTGCTTGTTTCAGATAAGAATACATTTTTTCTAGCTTCCTGTCTAATTTAACATGATCATTATTTGGATTCCATATTAAGGCAGCCATTTCTCTAGAGGTTTTTTAAAAATGGAATAAAAGGAAAGTGGTGGAACTATTTAATGTGGGATTTTTTGCAATTTTTACACATTAGTTATGCAAGAAATCTTGTAAAATATCTTAGGTCTAAGATACAAAATTATTTTTTTTTGCAAAGAGTATTTGATCACATTTGAAATATACATACTTTGATTAATTTGTCACATGGAGTTAAGACCATCTGATCCATAAACCATTGAAGTCAATGGGAGCCTCTCTATTGACTTTATTGAGCTTTGAATCAGGCCTGCAGTGAGCAAGGGAACAAAGTATAAGAGGATGAAATGATCATTGTGTTAACTAACTGGTCTACAAAATATCACTAGCATATCTGATAGGTAGTTAGCAGCACTACAGACAACAGCTACAACAGAAGATAGTAGAGATATAAAAATCCCATTGGATTATCTAGTCCATCCCCCTACCAATGCAGTATTGTTTCCTACAGTATATTGTATATTCCTACAGTATATTGTCCATCCCCCTACCAGTGCAGTATTGTTTCCTACAGATAGCTACAGACAACAGCAGATGATAGAGATATAAAAGTCCCATTGGATCATCTAGTCCATCCCCCTACCAATAAAGTATTGTTTCTTGCAGTATATTTTAGAGTGATACCGAATCTCGTTTTAATGGAGAAGTTTCATGGTCTAGTGGAATAAGCAGGAATTTTGATTTCTATTCCTGTCTCAGCGACTGGGTCACTGTGTAGCATTGGTCAAGTCACTTCATCTCTCTCCCTCAGTTTCCCCATCTGAAAAATAGGGATAATATATATCTTCCTCGCAGGAGTGTTATGTGGATTACCTAATGCTTAATGAAGTCTTCCAAGTAAACACGAGTGGCATGTGTGCGATGTAGGGCACAATTTGTTCCTTATACTGTATATGCATTATTGCCCTGGCTTTCTTAGCTCCTATTTGTTGTGAGAGAAAAAATTCTCATTTCTGATAGCTATCATGTTCTACAGGTTTTCTCATCAGTTGTTGGGAGAAGTTACTGCCATTAACTCATGGTTGACTTCTAATGATTATTTTAGTAGTGTAATTTTAAGAGTGTAAAGTTACTCTATTTCATCTTACTCTGATGATCACTAAATGTAATTATACCTGGATATGATGAGATGAAGAAAAGCTAGATACACTATAAGTCAGAATTAAGGTCTACTACAATAAACCCAGGTCAGGATTGATTATTTCATACCTATATAAACATTTCTACACTAATGTAATTTGTTTCAAGCCAATAAGACTGGAGAAGTTTGTTAGCGAAGTTTGTTTACATAGCAGATCTCACATTTCCTATATATACAGTAGAACCATATTTAAAAGCAATGATTCTCTTTAGAATATTCTGTCAGTTCAGGCTTGCAAGCAAAATATAAGTGCAGCCAAGGAAAGAAAAAAAATGTATTTATGTTAGAGGTGAAGGGGAATGAGAAGGTATTTTGCAAATATATCAAGGGGGAAAAGTACTAGTGACAAACTAGGGCCATTAACAAACGAGGAGGATGAAATAAATGACTCAGAAATGGCTCTGATATAAAATTCCTTAAAAAAATCTGCCCTCAGAAAGAAAAATAAAGAAGGGAAATTTGCAGAATTGAGGGAGAGGATGAAGACCCGTAAAAGTAACTGGAGCTATTGATACAGAGCAGGTAAGGGAATGCAGTTGGCAAATGTGAACAAATACAAGCTGCATTCTAGATGAATTAAGGGAATTAGCTAGATTCACTGGCATTTACTTTCGAAAAGTCAGAGGCAAAGCGAAAAGATAATGGAAAAGAGGAGAACTCTAATGTATTACCAACTTCTAAAAACCCCCAAAGGTGACACTGTCCTGTAAGCCTAACATCTCTCCCTACTATGGCAATGGAATAAACATTAAAGGAAAAAGAAATCAAAAATATCTAGAGGATAAAAGAACAATGAGAAGTAAATTGCATGGATTTTTTTTTAAAAACTGAGTTTTGTCAAATTAGCTGGTTTGCTTTTCTTAAAAAAAATAAAATAATAATATTAGGGCCTGACCCAAAGCCCACTGAAGTTAATATAAAGAATTCCTTTTACTTCAGTGGGCCTTGGATTGGGACCTTAAAAGACAAGGAAACATAGCTGGGTTATATTTGGATTTTAATGATGGATTTTATATTGTACTTCACACACTCTTAATAGAAAAATAATTCAAATTGGTTTTCATATAGATTTAAAACTGGCTAAAAGACTGTAAACTGAAGGTGAGGATATGCTGCAATGTATCAAAGTGGGGAGAATGTCTGGTTGGCTACCACATGGATCAGTGTTAGGACAAGTCTTATTTAACTACTTCATTAATGATCGGGAATAGTGAGTGTACAACTCTGATGAAATTCACAGATAAGCAGGAGAATTATAAAGATCAATGAACAAAGAAAAGTTATGGGAAGGGTCCTAGAGAAATTAGAAATACAGACTGAAAATAACTAAATGAAACTTAACTTGGAAAAATACAGGCTAGTGCATCTGAAAAGGAACAACAGGAAGAAGAAACCTAGTAAGCAACAATGCTGAAAGAAATCTAAGTGAATAGCACACAGCAAATTACACATAAATTTCAAAGTGATATGGTATGAAAAAGGCAATTTGGAGCTGCATAAATGGCATCTTATATGGAGAAGGGAGAAAATAGTCATTTTCTATATGGTAACCGCACCTGGAATATTGTATTCAGAGTTGGACATTGCGTCACCAGAAAGACACTGACAAATTGGAGAATTCAGAGAAGAGCAACAAAGATGATCTCGAGGCTAGAAAGAAGGATTTATAAAGAAGGATTAAAAGAGTTAAATACATCTGTTGCTTTACTAAGAAATGATTAATGGGGAAGATTATAACAGTCTACCAATATTTGAAGACCACCACCAATGAGGGAAAGGAATTATTCAGTGTGTTCCAGAGGGACACAAGTAGCAGTTATGGGATATGTCTAAGAAGGGAAAAGGTGTACTGAATATCAGGAAATGCTTCCTGAGAGTGAACTCCAGTAGGCTGTGGAATAGTTTTCCCAGGGGAGTGGTGAGCGACCTATTGCCTGAGACTTTTAAAACTAGACTGGACAAAACACTAGAAAATGTATTATAGGGAACAATCCTGCATTAGCAGGGAGATGGACTGGGGGATTTAACCTTTCTTTTCCATCTCTAATTTCTATGATGTGAACCAGACATGATGGGACAAAGGACTTTATTGTACAAATGGACAGTTCTTATTTGGATTCAATTGTTATAATTTGCAACTCTGGCATTTATCAAACTGAAATGAACTGTAACTGCTGCTGTAAGAACATTTTACTATTTGACAGTTCTGGTAAAAACTAAGCACCCGCCTCGCTGCTGTGTAGATAAAACAATTACCAGTGTGATATCCACAGATTGTCTTCAGTAACCCTCTGGTGGGATTACCAATTGATGACAATAGCAAATGGCTCTTGAGGAACCACATCAGAGGTAGATATTAAATGCGGTGCAAGGCTGTGGGATGCAGCTCCTGTCATTTTTAAAAACTGAACAAATTTGCACAGTAATAGCCCACCTCCTTTTGGTTATGTCAGGAAGCTTGTGATTAGCTAATGACACCAGAGAATTAGTGAGGATATTTTAAGGGGTGGAGCTGGAATGTCAATTAAAGTCTGCTTCATCTAGCCACAGATTGATGTTGAGGCAGAAATTACTTTACAACCTGAGTCATGCAACAATGACGAAAGTTTAGATCTCACAGCTCCCTTAACTAGTTGGATTTCCAAAAGTTAGATTCACTGGAAGTGTCCTTCATCCTTAGCTGTCTCTCTGAAGGGCCCCCATCTTTCTTTCTGTTTTCAGAGCTCCATAAATCTCTTTCTGTTCTAGGACTCTATCTGTCCCCTAAGACTTCTCCCTCTCTCTACAGAAAATGCTCTCAAGCTCCTTTGTCTACTCCTGGGTCTCTCTCGATTCAGTTCCCTTAGGTCCTCTCTTATTTCATGCTCACTAACCTACATCTCCCCTCCCAGTTAGAAGTGGCTGAATTTTTTTGAAGGAATAGTTTATCTGAGAAAAAATGCAGTTTGGGTCAAATTCAGTGAATAGGGTTGGCCCCAAAAAAGAAAAGAGAGCCAAAATGTTTCATTTTCAACTTTTCATTTCAAACTGGTGTTTGGTTTAGAAATTTAGTTAGATTTATTTAAAAAACAAACAAAAACAAAGGGGTAAATAACACCTGAAAAGGAAACAAAATGAAAAAAAACCTCCACAAATGTCATTTTATGTCAATGCAAAAAAAAGTTTGTATTTTCGGTACAGTCACCAAACCAAAAAAAAAATCAACTGTTCACTCAGCTGTATACCCAGTTCCCTTCTGATACATAGCCACCTTGACAGGCCTTTTCCGATTCCTTCTGTTGGCACCTGTCTTGCTACCATAAACCTTCCCCATCCCTAGTTCCAACATGGCTGCTCTTTTTTTTTCCCATCGGATGTTTTCCTTACTTTGATGGTCACCTGTGTGCTACTCAGCACGGATGAGGCACTTCCTGGAGTGCTCCACACACTAGGAAGAGGACTTTCGGTGGTTTTACCATGTCATCTCAGAACCCTGAGATCACTGAAAACTTAAAAATAAAATCTAAAGGTACAGTTTCAAGGATACGTTTTAGAACCATGACATTTGAATAGGTTTACATTTTCTTTGAACATGTTCTCCCATCTCTGGAGGTAAGATTAATTGTAAGCAGTTGCTATTGGTTATGCCTGAAGCCCTCAGCAGTAAACCTAGTATGAAATATTTTTAGCTTTGACACTTGCTCCCTTCTAAAGATGGGGATTTAAATCACTAAACAAAAATTGATGTAGTTTATAACCAGGCGGATGTGTTTCCATTGTAGACTTTGTTCTTACTTGTCTTGCTGTTAGGTATGATTGACTCAGGTGAGATGCTTCCTCTTACACTAGGTTACCATAATTATGCTCTATACCCATTTCCGAATTAGTTCCAGCTAGTTAGCTTCACTGCAAGACAATTCAAGCTGTCATCATTTGAGAATTCAACCTAGTCTAATGATGGATTTACTTAAATGGGAAAATCCATTATTTATACACTGAAGGAAAATAAACTCTCTGGCTGGCCTGGTGTATGAAGTATGTGAAGGCATTTCATTTTAGACGGTTGGAAATTTTAAACTCAAGCAGCTTTTAATCAACGTCCTGTTGAAAAATAAATTTTAGCAATTTATTTGTTATTCAGCAGTGGTACAATGTAACTAAGGACAGAAGCTGCAAAAGCTTTATGGTCTATTACTCAATATGTGCTTATAATAAATTAGATGTAAATGGCAGTTATTGTATAATAATAGCATAGTGTAAGAAAAGAAATAACACCAAATTCAGTGGAAATCTAGAAGTAGAACAGGTGGGAGGGGAAGAACATTTCCACCCAGCTATCCCTAAGGTAATTTAAATAACCACATGTATTTTTTTATTGTTTATTTTACAATAGCACCTGGATGCCTGTGCCCTGTTATGGAAGGCATTGGCCGACATATAACAAGAAGATGGACCCCGTTATCTTGGTCAGAAACAGTGAATACACAGCTAGCCTTGGGCTATCAGCAAAACATCAGTTCAAGGCCAGATCCTCAGCTGGTCCATTAAATCTGACAGGCATGTGCTCATATTTACATATTTTAGGGGACATATGAGATAAATATATGCGGGGCTGATGTTTCTTCAATCCCTTTCTCCTGCCACCAAAGGCCAATTCTTCTGTTGCAGTATACAAGTCATTCCCATTCGGACAATCAAGCCCCAAGGACAGTCCTGCCACCAACTACCCCACCCCTTAAAACTCACACTGCTCTACCCTCTTTCATTTTTTGCCTAGTTAAAAAAAGAGACAGAAAGAAATAGTCACATATTGCTGCTGCTCCCAGCCTCAGAACTTCGGCCATCAAGGAAACAGCAAAGGCACAATAGTACCGCATACAACTTCACTGTTCAAATACACCCTAAGGGCTGTGGGAACCTGTGGAGGAGTGTATGAGGGAGAAAATGAATCACAAGATTTAATTGGCTGAGTGCACCCAGAGTGATAACATCCAAACAAAAGTGACCAACTAAGAATGAAGGTGAGAATCAATTCTGAAAGGGGACTTTGAGTATCCTGGAAACTAAAAATGTGTGGCTCTGATATTAATTGCTATATTAATAACCCTTTCAGGTCTTTAGTACCCAACTCCAAATCCTCCCGATATATCTCCCAATGCCCTCAGCATGCCCAGCTTAAATTTCTTGATTTTCGGTTTCAACAACGCATATTACAACATTGCTTTTTATCATGCATGAAACACATATGAGGCGATTTTCATTTGCATTACTCAACTAGGATCAGTCATATATTTAATGCAAATAAGTTGTCTATATTGCTTTGGGATTCGTCCAGATATTTCATTTATATTCTCAAATGCATGGGAATTTGAGAATATAAAACTGGTTACATTTTTGGGGTGTTCCAGTTAAATAAAGCAGAACTCAGAGCCTGCTCTTTGCTCTTTTAGGTTGCTCTCCAAATAAAAATACAATTATCATATCAATTTAATATTCACCGTAACTCTTGAATCCCATGTTTATGATAAAGGATCAAGCGAATAAGAGTCGTTCCTCATTCAAGGAATCAATCCCAGACCGCACTGATACACATTAGGTTTTCTTTATATTTAAACCATTGCAGAATAAAATTAATAATGAAAATAAAATTAAATCAATATGACAAATATCAAATAATCCATTGGAACAGGTTTTTTTTAACCATGTAGCTGTTCTTTCGTGACTGTGTGATATGGCAGAATATCTATGGGTTAAGCCCTTTAGAATAACACCAGGTATTGTGCCGCTGCAAGAAACAACCATTATAAAAAAAAAATCTGCTGAGTTCCCTTTAAAATCACTGCCAGCTGAAGCCAGAGCACAGTAAATTACGCTCCTCATTTTATCAGCTCTCACCTTTACTCCTCGGATGCAGCATACTGATATATATCGGTGTGCATTAGTAGTTGTTAGGATACTTGTGCTGTAAATATGCTCATTTTTATATTTATAAAGAAATAGGCCAAATCAATAGGGATACATGCCGACACATAAGCTTCCCAGCCAGGGGTTCTGTACCTACGAGGCCTTTTAAAAAGAAGAGAACTCTAGATTCAGAGGGACTGTGTGCGCATAGAGCTTGATCCAAAATTTAACCTGTCTCAGAATACAGATTCTCTGGTGGGGAATGTCATCTGGATTGTAAATACCTACGGCCAGATTCTTAGCACATGTAAATCGGCATAATGCAAGGATCTGTCACTAATTTTCATTTAACTTCTTCCAGTCTATTGCTGACAAATTTTTAAAAGCCGTAGATCATACATTGGTTTGTGCTACTAGAGAGCTAGCAGTGAAAGGCCACGTTAACTAACAAATCATGTCCCTAGAGCTGTGCCAGTTGCTGACATGATTGATGGTGCTGCTGCGTCACATAGGGCCTTATTTAGAAGAAGATATGTATGGCCTTTGGGAGCTCACAAGACTCCAGACGGCCACATACACTGGCTGCACATCAGGACGTCCTCGCCCAAAGGAGTGTCAATCTGGTTTGCAAGGCCCAAAAGAAAAAAACCCTAGTTCTTCACCGTGGAGTCATGGAGCTGGAACAAATGCATTCCTAATTTCCTCTGTATCCCAAGTCCTACTTCTACATCTTTCTTACTTCCCTCATTGGATAACAGGCACTACTGTAGCCATATGTAACTGGCCAGTGGGGGTCTGTGACATTATCTAGGGTTGGCTTATTTTGCAAGGACAAAATCAGCACTGAATATATTCATCCAAGATAGAAGTATCCTGCCTGACAAGAGAGTAGCCTCTGTGGCTACAATCACCTGGAATTATTGAAGAATCATTGCAGAGAAGGGGGGCTAGCAGTCAAGGAGGGAAGTCATGGTCTGATTTTCAGGGCACTTAGCACCTGTAGTGGTTACTGTTAGTTTTGGGTGTTCAGCCCCTTTGAAAATCAGGCTGTAATGGTCTGGGTGGAGTCCTAAGGTAGTAAGTAAAGAAAACAAAGGCATGTTGTCTCTTGCCTTCCTGCTTGTTTATCTAATCAATCAACGTTTTTATGCCATGCCCATGCCCATGGTATCTGAATTTCTACAGGAGCTGTATTGCATTATTGCTAAGGAGGTCAAGGGTAGGGTGATGCAGGAGCGACTGCAAAATCATGAGACCTTCAGGCAATATATGGATCTTGGGTGACCTGCAGCATTGGGCGGGATGACACAACCCCTCTGAATGTTGTGCAGAGGAGTAAGCCAACCTTACACCCTGATGGGAGGCTGTGGTGTAGGTTTCCTGCTCCTATGTGGATTTTCCCTGTGTAGGGAGAGGCCGGCTCTCTCTCTTAACTTTACTTATCCTGGCTTCACATTTGTGCTTTTACTCCCATTCAGATCATTGTTATATACAATTTTAACCCATATAACATTTTTAGATATACAGTTTGCATTTGTAAAAGGCTATTTACATATTTCGGTATTTTTAAATTTCTTGAGGTACTGTTGGCTCTGTGGAGCCTTAAACATGTTGCACTCTCAGCAAAGCTATTTATATATTGACCTGCCTAGGGACTACTTTCTGAACTGCTGGCATGCAACCTCCTCTGAGAAAGTATTTAAGTCCTGGTTGTTGGCAATAAAAAGTATAACGCACGTATCACATCAAATAATACTAATTGCATCAAATACTATTAATTATTTTCAAATGTTCTGCTCAATTCAAAGTGCAATTATCAGTCTCCTGGTTTAGGAATAAAGTATAGGGGCTGTGTTACCAGCTGTGGTCCTGAGAGTTTCCTTAGCTCCATTGGGAGTGGAGGAATCGGCTTGTGAATTGTGCCCTCACTCTGTACATAATGTCAATATATTAAAAAATAGCCTCTCTAGCAGTAGTTTCAACAGCTTTCAAGTACTGATTATGAATCTCATTGCATAGCTTATTTTTCCTTTTAAACTTGACTTTAATCTCCTCTTTACACTATGCACATTTAATGCAATGAAGATGTAGTTCCTTTGCGCTGGGGTACAGAAAGCTCAAAAATACTCAACCAGATATATTCACCTCTCCACAAATATTACCCAGTTAATCCTCAACCCAACATGGTGGGTACTGTTATCCCTGTTTGACAAGGTGGGTAGGAAGGCACACAGGTTATCTATAGAGCTGCTTGGCAATTTTTCAATGAGATGTTTTCCCATCAAAAACAAAAACGTTGATTTGCAAAAACCTACACCGTTTGTGGTAAAGGGTCAGTTTTGACTAATCTCTTGACTCAAAAATTTTTGGAGAATAAGTTTAGAAATTGTTGAAATGAAAAATGTCAGTGTCCTCATTCCAAATGAATTTTGTTTAAAAATGTAAGCTCATTAGAGTTAAAAAATAGTTGAAAGTGAATCAAAACATTTTGAAATTATTGGACAAAATGTTTTGATTGACTCAGACCAATTTTTTTTTAAACATTTTTGAGATTTTGACTTCTCATCCAGATTTACGATGGGAAAACTGTTTGAAATCAGAAGTATTTTCTGGGGACAGGAAAATTGCTTACCATCCAGCTCTAGTTACTTGCTCATTGCTACATAGAGCCTGCTCCAAAGTCCACTGGAAAAAATATAAAGGGTCTCAATGATTTGACTGGATTTTGGATCAGGTCCACTCCAAGTGGCAGTGCTGTGTTTGGAATCGGTAGGTATTTCTGGTCTCCAGCTCCAAGTTCCATCACCCACACTACCTGCCACTGTTTTAGGGGGTGTTCTGAGTGTATGTCCTGTTCATACTGCCCTCCAGCGCTCCAACCCATGATGTCCCCTCCTTCCAGACAGGGTGAGCTGAATGTGAATTCTTCTCGTGCCTATCAAAGCCATTATTTGTTTGGTCAAAGGGAAGCTCTTCCAGAGCATCATAAAGTGCTCCCTCTGCTTTGGCTGTTTCATTGGCTTTATGTTTTTTGCAGGGTGAGGCAGGGAGATATAATAGCTAGTAGAATGGATGTGGCACAATTGGTGTCTCCAAAACTGGAAAAAATGATTTTTAAAATATATATTTTTAAAGCAACATAACTGTGCCCAATAAATGAAGTGTCTTCTCTTTCAGGTCTCATTTGTGATCTCTCACTTGAAGGTCTCATTTGTGATGAGTGGATTTGTACTCAGCTTCCTCATTTGCTTCTTAATATTTCATCCAAAGTAGTAACACAGTTATATTGTAATAAGAAAAGAAATATGGACAGATGTAGTTGCTGAATTTATAGGTGCTTGTCTTCTGGCTTCTTTAAATATAAAGAACTCTCATGCACTGGGCAATATCAAATAGAACTCTGCATTTTGCAGCCCTTTGTGTTACCCAAACATGCCATGAAAAGACTTTACTATTACTGTTCTCCTTGTTATTTATTTATAATACCAGAAAAACACAAGCGGACAAGTGTCATTCTTATTAAGGCACAGACTTGGGAGTTGGGTTCTAGTCTTGGATGACATCCTGAACCTATAGTTCCAGAGAGTCTAGGTGTTTCAAACCTAATGCTTAGTCCCCTATCCCACATTTAAACATTTCAGCCTTATTCTTAGGGAAAGTCCTTTCAAATGAATAGAAGATATGACCAGATTGGATAAGTACATTGACAAGATCTTTCTAATAATACAGTCAACAGGGAGGTATTAGGTGGTGACATACACATTTTCATAATTAGGGTTCAGCGTCAACATGCTATGGAAACACCTAGGCAACTGCCACCTCTCATAATGCTATTGATTTGAGCTGTCTGCAAACTTAGTAAACAGTGCTATGTGGGTCAAATTCCAAAGATAACTTTAGATCCAGAATTTAGGCTAAAACTATATATTTAAAAAAAGAAAAAGAAAAGAAAAATTGGAGATACCAAAAAGGTTGAGGGGCATACGCTGACTTGTACACTATCAGCATAACAGACCTGCACAACATTGATAAAATTGATCATTCCATTACATGATATGACATCGACTTTCCAAAAAAGATCATATGAAAGGTTCATATAATTGTCTGTAAGCATATGCTTAACTTAAGTTGCCTAATGTTAAACACGTGCTTGAATGCTTTGCAGAAGAAGGATGTGCAGGTAAATTGAGGACTATGAATGGTTGAGCAGCAAAAGGTGTATTCTAATATATAGTAAAACTCTGATAATCTGAACCAGTTTACCTGAAAATTCACTTCTCTGAAATGGGGTCATGTCTCT
The DNA here is from genome assembly GCF_027887155.1 of Malaclemys terrapin pileata. NCBI lineage: Eukaryota > Metazoa > Chordata > Testudines > Emydidae > Malaclemys > Malaclemys terrapin. Next base: position 37,804,447 of record NC_071515.1, on the reverse strand, counting down.
TGACATTCATGACTTACATTAAAAAAATTCCCCTTTATCTGGATTGCTTTCATGTCTCAATTCCATAAAAACAGCCACCTTTATGGCTGCCTTAAAGAGTGGCTTTCCTATGGCAGCCATGGCAGAGGTGACTGAATTCTCTGTGCAATGCATTGGCGTTGCTGTAGGCACCACAGCAAAACACATTAATTTAAGCTGTTTTTTTAATATCCATCCACTGACCTTCTCTGTAGTAAATAGATGTGAAATTGCAAACTAAACATTGTTATGACTGAAGAATCTAGTCCAATATACTTGTTAGTAACTTAAAAATAATCCCCAAATGTTGTTAATCCTGTTATGATTCATGTTCACCACAGAATTACTTGAGGGTTTTTTTTTTCTAAATGATTTTGTTATTAATCTCTGAACTCTTTTTAAAGTATGTGGTTTTATTGTTCTCTGATCAACTGAGCTTATAATGATGTTTCTCTGTGGTTATCAGCTTCCACACATTCTGCAGTTCTAACTTTTACATTCTTTTTTTTCTTGTCCTTTTATATTTAATTCAACACTATTTCTTGAAAATCAAAGGGTACCATTTTAAAACAGGTTTTGTTTTTGCTCGTCAAAACACTAGAGGAAAAGTTAAGTTAAAGATCTCATTCATTTGCAATGCCCTCTAGAAAGCAAGATATTTTGCAGAGAAACAAAGGGCATTATACAGACGCACAAAAATCAAATCATAATGTAGATAATCATTAAATACACATGTACTGTAGAGTGAAAATATTTTAGCATTGCTTAAATGTTTGGCAAATGTGTTCATCTCATTTGAACATAATAGCTTTAAAGTTTTGAATATAGGTATTTTAAAAATTGTGCCAATCTAATTATACATTGAAAACCCATCTAATTACCATAACAATGATATATTTTTGTCTGATGCTATTTTGAATCACTGTAGGTTGAAGTTTTGAGGTCAGTTTGAGAACTTCACTTTGCTGTGGTCAATTTTAAAGGAAACAGGCTAGAGTGATGGTCAAAATTGCAACAGTGTTGAGGAAAGTTTACATTTTGAATGATTTTAAAAATATTTCTTATTCTTTGTCATTCTGTCCGTCTCAGATGCAGTGTGGGCTTACAGCAAAGCATTTTGGGGTTCTGCAGTCACACAGAACCCCCTAGAGGCAGTGGTGATGATGTGCTCAGAAAAAGGTCAGTTGCTTCCAATTGCAGTAAAAATTTAACATCCTGTTTTTGTCTTTCTATATCGGCTACCTCAGTAGTTCCAAAGCTGCATTCCTGCCTGTTTTTAACAGGATGCAACAACCATTTCCTTATTTTGTATGGCTATTTTTATTAGATTACAACTACTTTACATTATGATTCATTGAGGGTTAAAACTCAGCTGTCCATTTGCTGTACATATAGCCAAAAAAGATTTCTTTGATGTTAGAGAGCTTTTTTTTTTTTTTTGAAAGGTCTCTCTAAATTTTGTACAGACTGCTGGATTAATGAATGATGAATATTACAATACACTGGAGAACATACAGTGTGGGCTGTGCATATGCACAGCTTTTGCATCTTTGGTGAGGTTAGAAGTGGATGAAATCATTTGAAACTGTTTATAATTTTTTGTTTTATTAAAAGCAGATGCTCACTCTGAAGACTGCATAATGCACTATTATGCACACCTGATTCATTGCTTTATGATTTTCCACCACTGTAAAAATAAATCATGCTAGCAAAAATATTCTCAGTTTCTCAGTAAAGCTAAATGAAATCAAATACAAAGATTGTGATACATTAAATCACAAACATAACTATATACTTTATAGCCAGCTGTTAGTTCTCAATGTGCACATTTTAAACAGAAACATTTATCCAACATGCTGATTAGCAATCAGTTCTGAAAAGCCTGATTATCTGTTTAGTCCTTTTAATCTTTTGCATCTTAAATGTAAAGTTAATAGTTCATCTTCCTTGATGTTTTTATATCTTTAAAATATTAAAGTCAATTAAAGTAAATTAAAACTGTCAATAGAAACAATATGGTAGTAATATGGATACAGTGTGCTAGTAATGTTTAAATCCCCATCTCTTGTAACCCATGTTTGAAAGAAAATATACTGAAAATATGTGTGTGTGTGAGAATGAGAGAGAGACATACACATATATGCATACATATATTGATAAAATTTAAAAGCTATACAAATTACGAACTGAAAAATATGGGCATACTAAATTATCTAGATAAAAACGCTGCTAGCATCTTAATTACAAATAATCCCTAATTATTGCAGACCTTCACCTTTATTTTTTAATATTCCATTTTTAACCATGAATGAAATTAACCAAGGAAAGCATGTGGGGTTATTTTAAATCTAAAATATAACACCCCAGTGTGACTTGATTCTTCCATTTTCACAGTGTATTCCTATCATTAGCAAATACAAAATTTTAAATATTGCTAGTTTTGTTGGCAATCAATGGTTCAAAAGTTCATACAAGACCATATGTCCTAATAATATTTATCTATATCTAGAACAATATGGAACTGTCACATAGGATCCCACATGCAAACAAATGATGGAATGCAGGGGAACGCTTAGATCTAGCCTTTTCTTTTTTGTCCGACAAGCTAATGCAATAATGGCAATAATAAAATGTTGTGTAGTAGGCCAAAAGTCTGTGACAGATAAGAAATGTTGGAAACCAATGAAGCTTTTGTACAATTAGATTTTTTTTTTTTTTTTTTTTTTTGAGGCAGCACTGTAAGGGTTGTCCAGAGCCTGTTCAGTTCTGATTGATGGTAAAATCATAACTACATCATATTAGCTGTAGAGTTCACTGACAGGTTACTGCAGATTAATATTGCTACTGCTGTTCACTTACTATCAAACCGGGGAAAATATGAATTAAGCTGCTCTTCTAACAAACCTGCATAAGACAAGGTATGGTGTTTTACTGAACAATCTCTGTTGTGTCATTGGAGAAGGTGATACAAATAACATTTATTTCAGTGGTATGTAGATATCTAGTAACATACTAATTAGTTTTGCTAGGAGACCTTGACAATGCTGACCAGGTAGCAATCGTGCCTACTTGGTGATATTTTTGAACTTTAGTTTATGATTAAAATGAACTTGAAAATGATATTTTAGTCCAACACTTTTTGATTTAAGTCTTTAATACAATGCAAATTGCAATGGTGTATATTAGCTGCATATACCTTGTTGAATGTGAAATGTAAAATGATTTTAGGGACCTGGTTTTCAAAGGTGCTGAACACCCTGAGCTCCCAATGATTTTACTTGGAGTTGTGGGTGCTCAGCATTTCTTGAAATCAGTCCCTGTATGTTTAATGTCCATTGAATAATACATTTAGCTCACTCAGGATGGCTTAGTAGGTGCTACCACTTGGGATACTCAATGAAGGACCCCAAGAATTGTCTTTCTCAGACCCAAGTGGGAGGGCTGATTTTGTGTGAAGTCACAAATGATTTTTGCTGGGCTCCTGCTCTGTCTACACCCCCACCCAGCAAACACTTATGCAAGCCTTCACCTACTTGCCTGCCATGACCATCTACCCCATAAACCTTGAGAGATGTACTTCCTTTCTCCTCCATGGAAAACAACCAGATCCAATCCCATCCAGCTACTGAACTCCTCTCTTTCCTACTACTGATAAGCATTTCAGTTAATTCTCCCCCTTCCTCCACTCTCAGCTATGACAAAAGCCTTCTAAGACCCTTTTCGTGGACACCGCTAACCTCCTCACAATCTAAATATGGTTTGCAGTTAACCAAAATCTGTCATGATCCCCATATATATTATTTCACTTGGGGCTTCTGAAAATCTCAGGCCAGCAAAGCAGCTCAGGCTGGAACAATCGTCACAATGGTTCTCTCAGCCTGGATTACAGAACGCTATTCAAGTTTGAAAAGGCTGCCTGTCTTTCCAGGTATCAGGGGGTAGCCGTGTTAGTCTGTATCTACAAAAACAACAAGGAGTCTGGTGGCACCTTAAAGACTAACAGATTTATTTGGGCATATCCGAAGAAGTGAGGTTTTTACTCACGAAAGCTTATGCCCAAATAAATCTGTTAGTCTTTAAGGTGCCACCAGACTCCTTGTTGTTTTTGTCTTTCCAGGCTGACTCTGTGGTCCGTGTGTGGAAGGAGTAAATGGGAAAAAAACATCAGCCCTAAATTCAAGGATAGTTGAAAGAAGCCTCATGACCCTAAATTAGCTAGTTCTGTGTGTGTGCTTGGTAAATGGGAAAGGGAGAGATCCCATTGGTTTGCTCTCTGATTGGATTGGATGCTGGGGCAAGGGACAACAGAGAGAAGAGGATTGATCAGAGATCTAACCTCCTGCTTTGAAACTGACTTTCTCTATGGTCAAGTTGCTTAACTTCTTTGCCTCAGTTTTATCATCTGTAAAAGGAGGATAATACTTCACTGAGTATTGTAAGGAGGAATTAATTAATGCTTATATAGCACTCTGGACAGCATATGGGCTATGCAATGCTACAGTATTATTACAAACAATCCAAAAAGTCTGACATAATAGTGCTTATAATTTAAAAAAATGTAGTCATGCATCTTTACTGCAAATCTAAGCTGAGTTTAATACTTTGTCAAGTAGACATTGTTTTTTTATGATAGCTATTCTGTGATTCATGAGTTAACATACTGTACAGATACCAGAATGCATAAGTGAGTTATAGACATATATCTCAAGAGTAACACAGCAGTCTTCCATTACCCAACTCAGTTAAAATATCTTGTCTATCATATCTTTTTTTAAAATAGATGAATACTACAATTTTTATTTAAGTGAAAAATTGTGTGAGAGAACATACTGTTTGGCTGGCAATGTGTTTGGGTTAGAACGACAATTTATGTTATCAAGACAATGCAAGTAAATGATATATAATAGTATCATCATAGTAAATTACTGCTCTTCAGTGGCACTTAGTAGCCTTTCATTTCTATGAGAATTCTTCATTTATTTTACAAGGCACACACATTCCGTAGTTTATGTCTTCAGGGTATTTCTGCTTGACACATTCTATTTCAATTAAAACACACCTTTCCCTATGAAAAGTTTTGAAATGTCTGTCTATCATACATACGGTGAAGGGGGCCATATATGAATATATGTTTTCTGATGTTATAGTCCCAAGTGTTTGTATTCGATAAAGAAGGCATCGACACTGCTCTACAGCCAAAATGCTTCTGAAATAAATGTAGTCAAACTTTACTAATTCTGGGTCACTGAGAACAAAAATGATGCTTAAAATTGTTGATTGGCTCTAGTTTTCAAGATATGCTAATGGGTCAGTATATACGACCCTTGACTTGGGAATGGCGGAGGATAAGTGAGTGATAAAGGGAAGGGATCTCAATTTAAACCAGAAATGACTAAAATACATCTTTGACTGGATCGATGAATAAATCTATGACTGGGTTTGGCCGGTACTTGCTTTTTAGGCAAAACAATGAATGATGCAATCTGAAGCTGGTATTGCGTCATACATGATATGAATTGCATCATGTTATTTCTAGAAGTCATGGATGATGCAATCATAACGAAGCTTACATCACTCTGCTGAACAATTTGCCCTATATCAGCTCTAGAAATCATACAGTGTCGTGCTCTCTTATTTGTCAGTGTTGGATTTTGCAAAGGGACACATTTCTGTTTAGCTAAAGTGAGCAGAGATGCCTCGTACTTGTGTGAACAGTGCAGATAACTTCTGCTATGTTTGTGGTGAAGTGACTTTTGCATCACAAAAGCGCAGTATAACCACTATGGTTAAGAAAGCCCATCACCTTTATTTTGGCTGCAAAATTGGAGATCAGGACAAGAGGTGGGCCCCACACATATGCTGCAACACTTGTGCAACAGATCTTCACAGTGGTTGAACAGGAAAAGGAAATATATACCTTTTGCAGCACCAATGATTTGGAGAGAGCCAACAGATCATACCAGCAATTGTTACTTCTGCATAGTGCCTCCAGTTGGGAAAGGTGTGTCAAAGAAGAAAAAGTGGACTGTGCATTGTCCAAACATTCCACCAGCTATACGCCCAGTACCCCACGGAGAAGGACTGCCGGTTCCTGATGCACCAGAATCATTCTCACTTGAGTCAGACGAGGAAGAGGAAGAGGATGAAACTTCTGGTCCTGAACCATCAATGTCACAGGACCCACATTTTCTCCTATTCTCCTCCTCTGAACCACACCTCATAACACAAGGTGAACTGAATGACCTTGTCAGGGATTTGGAACTACCCAAGAGTAAGGCAGAGCTGTTGGGCTCCAGACTACAGCAGTGGAATCTCCTGGCAGGTGATGTTAGGGTTTCCATGTGCCGTGACCGTCAAAAGGATCTTGTCCCATTCTTCTTCATGGAAGGTGATCTTGTAGCCTGCAACAACATCGATGGTGTGATAGCAGCCCTCAACATTGTTCATGATCCAGATGAGTGGAGACTGTTCATTGATTCATTGAAGACGAGTCTTAAAGCTGTTTTACTGCATAATGGCAATGTTTCGCCATCAATTCCAGTTGTTCATGCAGTCCATATGATTGGCCACTCCAACAGTCATTGGAGCCTGGGAGGAAAAGTGTTCAGCATCCACCACTTGTTGAATGAAGGAAGATTTTGTTACCACCCTTACACATCAAGTTGGGTCTGATGAAGAACTTTGTCAAGGCCATTGACAAAACACAAGCAGCTTTCAAGTAACTCCGTGGAAAATTTCCAAGGTTAAGTGAAGCTAAGATAAAGGATGGTGTCTTTGTTGGTCCTCAGATTCGTGAACTTCTTCGAGATGATGCATTTGACCATGCACTGCGTGGCAAGGAAAAGACAGCATTGCGAGCCTTCCAGTTAGTGGCAATACATTTTCTAGGAAACAACAAGGCAGACAACTACAGGTTGTTGGTGGAAAACCTCCTCAAGGCATACAAAAGCCTTGGTTGCAACATGTCACTAAAGATACATTTTTTGCACTCTCATCTAGATTTTTTTCCACCGAACTGCGGAGCAGTGAGCAATGAGCACGGCGGGCGATTTCACCAGGACATTGCAACAATGGAGAAAGGCTATCAGGGCAAATGGAGTCCATCAATGCTTGCAGACTATTGCTGGACAGTGACAAGAGATGCTCCATTTAATGAATACAAGAGACAAGCCAAGAAGCACTGAGTAGACACTGAATAGGACTAAACTATGTACATAATAGTTTTTTGCCTTTTGTTTCATAATAAATTTTATTTATATAACCCTTTTGCTGATTTTTAAAGTGTTACATAAACAAGACAGGTGAACTATTATCATGTAAAGCAACCATAAACACATGAAAAGACCTAGGTTTACAATTTATGATTAAAACTCTACTATCTACACAATATACATAGACATAAAATGTAAAAATTTAAATATCTTAGAAACAGTAGCCAATCAGTTGTTTTAATTGTCATATTTGAATTCAGCACATCAAAATACATAATAAATAGCACATTTTATCCCTGAAGCAGACGACTACTCAAAAATTGTAGACCAGTGTAGCCCATATGTCTGGATATCTGCTAGGATGGAGGAAGTTAGCTTTAGTCAGTGGTTAAAAGGACTCTTAGGGCCAAATTTAACCATAGCACAACTCCATTGACTTCCATGAGGTTGTTCCTGTTTCCAAGAGTATGGAATTTGCCCCATAGACTATTTATGTAGAAACGCAACTTATCTAGTGACCAGGCAGTACAAATGGTCGTTTGTTTGGGGGTGAGGGGGATGATACAAAGGGGTGGGGGGAATAGTCAGAGTGAAAGAGTGTTGTGAATTTTAGAAGTGTCTAATTAGGTTTTTGCCTGTGGATTTGCCTTTGCCCCAAGTCAAGAAGCCCAGCTGTTTTACAACAGGGGCTTTTGCCTTCTAGCAATAACTGCAGACAATGTGTGACCTAAACTGCAAATGTATTTGCAAGGACAACTTCCTTCACTCTTCTAAAGAGATTCCATAAAATATGTTATGCCAAATATGCCAATGTTATTTAGAAGGTCATACAACTGTTTCATTTTTATTTATTTTTCTGACTTTGGTTTTCTAAAATTTTGAGAAGTCCTAGTAATATTAGGATGAATTTCATTAAAGGCACCTTGCTGAAATTCTATTTCATTTGGTTATTTTAAAAAAGGATCAATCTTTAAAATGAAAAGTTTGATGGAATATTAAATTTGATGAATCATTGCCAGTTTCCATGTTTGTTAACTTTTATATACCACATTAAAGCATTCATTGTCACACCACACTGCTTTGATTGGCTCCTGAAAGGTTAATGACTTGATACTGCCTGGTGTTCTTAGCTTTAGTGTTTGCAGGCGGTTTGTGGTGAGTTTGGAGTGCTTTGAAATTGTAACAAAGAGATAGCTTTTCCTTTCCTCTATTTCAAGTCCAGGAAGCATTTTCAACCTTCTTGCACATTGAGGCTGCAGTAGCTTTCTCACCATTGAACTACTGTGGAAAATGTGGTAGCAACGTAGTAACACCACACAACAGAGATATAGATATGAAGAGCTTACCATTCATCCATAAAATGTTTCACATTCATGTGGCCCATTCTGAAACAGTGGCTAAAATTAAGGCAACCATGATAAGTTTTACTGATGGTAAGTTTCTTAACTAAAATCTGACTTTCAATATCTCATATTAAAGTGGTTGCACTTAAAAACATTTCCTCCATTTTGACAGAGATTTATTCCCTATTTTTAAGTATAGGGAATATTTTTCAAACTGGTAGAATCTTTCAACATGGAAGAAATTTTTAAGTGTGACTAATGTCAATATATCTCTGACATGACATTAGTAACCATAACCATTCTGATTGCAATATGGAAGCAAAACTGCTTTTTTCTCCAGTGCTCTCATGTTACATGCTTAAGTTGATTAGAATAATATTACATTTATATCTCTTGAAAAGCCTGTTGGTGAACTTGTAGTTTGGACAGCAAAAAACAAGTAAATAACATTTTCTAAAGTCTGTTCTTTTAAGTCCTTTATGTCCAGATTTTATGAAATTTGAGCTCTTCTTTGAGAAGGAAATAGCCCTCCTGACAAAGTCATGTGTGAAGTTAATTAAAAAAAAGATAGTATTGAGGTTCTGCTCTGAAGGGAGTTGTTAGTAAAACAAATGACTCTAACTGTTTTTGTATGGAAGACAAATCAAAGCATTTCCATGAAGTAACAGGAGTGACCTGCTGTAACTTAACCATTTCCTGAGCAAATACAAGCTGTGCTATTGGATGGGTGATAGTTCCCATGTTAGCCATTGTACGAAGAAAAATAAAAGTTCATATAAAAGAGGCCACCAAGAGTTATATGGCTGCAATTGTTTCCAAACTGAAACAAGTTGGTATTTGTTTATTATTGTCAGTATCATGTTATATTGTTCTTGTAGAATCCATAAAACCTAAACGCTCTGAAATATTACCACTAAATATCCAGGGAATGCAGACAGGGAATGTCAGACCAGATGCACTTAAACAGGGAACGGGCTAAAACAAAAGTTAATAAAATGTTGACCTTGATTTTATCTACCTTCTTAATCTTACACCAGTGAGGTGTTTCATTTGAATAAAGAAAAAAACTTGAACATAAGAAAAGGAATATATTTAAACATATTCTATAAAATGGTCTTTCATTTAGTCAACAATTGAAGTTGAGGAAGAAGAAGTAATAAATCTAAACCTCCAACTTCCTTGCCATAGCCTGTGTGTTATCTTAGTAGTTTAAAATGTTATCCATTAATTTTCTGGACTATTCAGATGTACAAAATACTGTCTTGTTAGAACTATTTAGACTTGTATAGTAGCTTGCATTTTCATAGTCATTACCTTTGCATTGTGCATAACAAGTGATGCAGAAAACTAATGGGCAAAGATGTCATCTTGTGGTTCCTGCCTTAGCAGATCTGTCTCTTGTAAGAAGCTACTGAAATAATCTAGTGATCTAGAAGATAGAGATATTGTTGTCAACAAATATAAATATGTTTTCTTCTCTTCGTGGAACACTGCAAGAAAACTGGTTCTGTTTAATGAAAGCATGTTTCAAAAGCAAGTGATTTTAAAACAATGCATACTTGGACTTGGAAGAAAGATGATGCAGAGAAAGATGAGAATAGTAGTTTGTAAATCAGATGCATTGTCAAGTACTTAAACTGGCTAATTACAGTGCTTTTTTACTGTCGCTGATTTTAGCAGTTACAGATTTCCCTATGTGTGTGAGAAATGTTCGTTATTTCTAACAGTCTGAAAATTAGTGTATTTGGGGGTGCGATATGGACAGTCTGTTCACAGAGTAAACAAATATCTAACGGGTATCTGCAATTCACAAACTTTTCTGTAGGGAAACAAAAACCAAACCAACCAATCAAAAACCCAACCAAAAAAACCCATCTATCATCTGGTTAATCGTATCTCAAAGATACTTCAAAGTAAATTAAGTAGAGTAGCTCTTATCATCTGCAGCTGCTTAGTAAGAATGTCATGTGAGCAGTGTAGTTTTGAAGATATGTCTAACAGGAAGTCAAATTTGTGATGACTTGGTCCAGAATCTGGTAGGTATCATGTTGCTAATATTTTTTTCCATCCCACCCCTGTCATATGAAAATTTTGATTACTATATATTTGTAAGGACTCTGTCAGATCACATAGGGAATGCAGATGTGAAGGAGCTTGAACTTCAAGGACAGACTGCATCATAAGACATTCCTTTTATAAGTTTCATTTGCCAGTAGCAAGCTCTTGACTTTTCTGACTTAAAAACAAAGGGGCAGATCCTCAGCTGGTTTAAACTGTCATGACTACATAAAGTCAATGGAACTGTGAAAATTACCATGTACCCCCTTTGTGTCTGATACATTTATTTATATCAGCAGCTCATAAACAGACACTGGTTCATTCCAGTTCTTGAATTAGGATTCTGTATGACAACGCTTCAGACAGCTAACATAAAAGAGAAAAATATAAAATTCTAAAACGTGCAAAACCACAGTGCCTCCCATTTTTTAACTAAGTTGACCTTTCATGTTGGTCTCTCTTTCTGTGTCCACTATAAACTCCTTTAAGGTCTCAGAAGATACATTTGGTAATCATTTTTCTCAGGTTTTTAAAGTTCCCTTGTTTTTTAAAAAAGTTATGTGTGTGTGTTTGGGGGGAGGGAGGGGAATGTAATCATTGAAGACCAGATTCAAAACCTATTGGAAGTTTCAATACTGAAACTGAAATTTGGGGGATGACCCAGAGTGACCTCTTCTGGCTGCCATCACTGATGAGGGTCTGGCCCCCTGAGCCATAAGCACTGGCCAGCCTACCACCAAAGGGGAGCTCAGAGAAAATGTCTTCCTTTAAAAATCCCTTGCAAAGGTTGAAATTTGAAAACTGTTTTTGAACAGGCTTTTTGTGGGGAGAGAGAAAACTGATATTTGAAAAATTTAAATGGCGGAGGCCAAGTGCAGACTTATTCAGAAAGGGTCAGCTGGCAAATGAATTTAGGGTCCCAATGATAGAAACCTTGCTTCAGTCATTACTAGGGTTTATTATTATTTGTATTACAGTAGTGCCTAGAGGCACAATGGTGCTAGGGGCTGTACAGACACAATCCCAGACGGAAAGAGCTCACAATATGAATCTGCAAGTCTGTTTGATTGCACTTGGGGGGTATGGTGCATGCACAGACATACAAGTATGTACACACAGCCATGCACACACACTCCCATACCGTCCCCACAAAGTATCCCACCCAGGCTGTATTCATTACACATAGAATCATAGAATATCAGGGTTGGAAGGGACCTCAGGAGGTCATATAGTCCAACCCTCTGCTCAAAGCAGGACCAATCCCCAACTAAATTGTTCCAGCCAGGGCTTTTTCAAGCCTGACCTTAAAAACCTCTAAGGAAGGAGATTCCACCACCCCCCTCCCCCCAGGTAACCCATTCCAGTGTTTCACCATCCTCCTAGAGAAAAAGTTTTTCCTAATATACAACCTAAACCTCCTCCACTGCAATTGAGATTCCTTGTTCTATCATCTGGTACCACTGAGAACAGTCTAGATCCATCCTCTTTGGAACCCTCTTTCAGGTAGTTGAAAGCAGCTATCAAATCCCCCCTCATTCTCCTCTTCTGCAGACTAAACAATCCCAGTTCCCTCAGCCTCTCCTCATAAGTCATGTGCTCCAGCCCTCTAATCATTTTTGGTGCCCTCTGCTGGACTCTTTCCAATTTTACCACATCCTTCTTGTAGTGTGGGGCCCAAAACTGGACACAGTATTCCAGATGAGGCCTCACCAATGCCGAATACAGTGGAATGATCACGTCCCTCGATCTGCTGGCAATGCCCCTACTTATACAGCCCAAAATGCCGTTAGCCTTCTTGGCAACAAGGCACACCGTTGACTCATCTCCAGCTTCTCATCCACTGTAACCCCAGGTCCTTTTCTGCAGAACTGCTGTCTAGCCATTCCGTCCCTAGTCTGTAGCAGTGCATGGGATTCCGTCCTAAGTGCAGGACTCTGCACTTGTCCTTGCTGAACTTCATCAGATTTCTTTTGGCCCAATCCTCTAATTTGTCTACATCCCTCTGTAACCTATCCCTACCCTCCAGCATATCTACCACTCCTCCCAGTTTAGTGTCATCTGCAAACTTGCTGAGGGTGCAGTCCCTCCATCCTCTAGATCATTAATTAAGATATTGAACAAAACCGGCGCCAGGACCGACCCTTGGGTCACTCCGCTTGATACCGGCTGCCAACTAGACATGGAGCCATTGATCACTACCTGTTGAGCCCAACGATCTAGCCAGCTTTCTATCCACCTAATAGTCAATTCATCCAGCCCATACTTCTTTAACTTGCTGGCAAGAATTCTGTGGGAGACCGTATCAAAAGCTTTGCCAAAGTCAAGGAGTAACACGTCCACTGCTTTCCCCTCAGCCACAGAGCCCGTTATCTCCTCATAGAAGGCAATTAGGTTAGTCAGGCATGACTTGCCCATGGTGAATCCATGCTGACTGTTCCTGATCACTTTCCTCTCCTCTAAGTGCTTCAGAATTGATTCCTTGAGGACCTGCTCCATGATTTTTCATGGGACTGAGGTGAGGCTGCCTGGCCTGTGGTTCCCAGCTCCTCCTTCTTCCCTTTTTTAAAGATGGGCACTACATTAGCCTTTTTCCAGTCATCCAGGACCTCCCCCAATCGCCATGAGTTTTCAAAGATAATGGACAATGGCTCTGCAATCACATCTGCCAACTTGTTTAGCACCCTTGGATGCAGCGCATCCGTCCCCATGGACTTGTACTCTTCCAGCTTTTCTAAATAGTCCTGAACCACTTCTTTCTCCACAGAGGGCTGGTCACCTCCTCCCCATGCTGTGCTGCCCAGTTCAGTAGTCTGGAAGCTGACCTTGTTCGTCAAGAGAGAGAGGCAAAAAAAAACATTGAGTATATTAGCTTTTCCACATCCTCTGTCAATAGGTTGCCTCCCTCATTCAGTAAGGGGCCCACACTTTCCTTGACTTTCTTCTTGTTGCTAACATACCTGAAGAAACCCTTCTTGTTACTCTTAACATCTCTTGCTAGCTGCAACACCAAGTGTGATTTGGTCTTCCTGATTTCACTCCTGCATACCTGAGCAATATTTTTATACTCCTCCCTGGTCATTTGTCCAATCTTCCACTTCTTGTAAACTTCTTTTTTGTGTTTAAGATTGTGTTTAAGCAAGGATTTCACGGTTAAGCCAAGCTGGTCACCTGCATGTGAAGGCTATGAAAGGGTTATGGACCAGCCTCCTGAATCCCTGAAGGAAAGAGGAACAGAATAACTCAATATAATCACTGAAACCAGCTCTGTGCTCTTCAGCTCTGATCCCTCCTCTGATCACAAAGAGCCCAGCAATTCTGGAACAGATGTTTTAATCCAGCAGCTGTTTGTGCTTTAGGGTCCAAAATTTTACTCAGAGAGGACACAGTTGGTATTTGTGAACCTTACTTAAGATTTTGTACTTCATAAGTAGCTACTGTGAGTACCCAGTAGTTACCAGAGTATGGCCGGGGCACTGATTGTCTGCAGGTGCATTCTGGTTGGCTGCTCAGGCCTTTTTGATGATCCCATAGCCATGTACCACCTCACAATGACACCAAGCTGAAACTTCATCACTCATGTGAAAAGTCTGTCCCTCCACACATTAGGTGTAATGGATGAGGAGAAAAAATAATAGTAGGAAAATATTGTTTTCAAAAAAATCTATCCTCCTTTCCCCATCCCAACCACTGTTTCACAAGTGATTTTTTTTTTTAAATATCCACACAGGTTTTTAGCGGCAAAGGCAGAACAATGTGTAACCAGCTTCCCCCCCTCTCTATTTATCTATCCTCTACTATGTCTCCTTACAGCTTATTTCCCTTCTTTAGCTCAATCAATTTTAAGGCCAGAAGAGACCATTATGGTAATCAAGTCTGACTGCCTGTGTAACACAGGCCATAGAGCCCCCACCCCCGGTAATTCCTTCAGCAGGCCCATAACTTCCATTTGAGCTACAGCACATCTTTTAGAAAAATATTCAGGCTTGATTTAAAGACTTCAAGTGATGGAGCATCCACTGTGTTCCTAGGTAAGTTGTTCCCAAGTCTAACCACCCTCACTGTTAAAACATGCTTCAGCTCGTAGGTGCTGGAACTAGGGGTGCTGCTACACCCCCAGGCTTGAAGTGATTTCCATCATATAAAGGGTTTACAGTTTGGTTCAATGGCTCTCAGAGCCCCCACTGTACAAATTTTTCCCTCACCCCTGCTTCAGCTTCCAGCCACTGGAGCTCACTATGCCTTTTTTCTGCTAGATTAAATAGTTGTCTAGGATCAGAAATCTCTTTCTCATGTACATACTTGTAGACCATAAGCTCCTGGAGACACTAAACAGATTGAGTTTCTTAAATCTATCACTATAAGGCCAGTTTTCCAGACCTTGAATCTTTCTTGTAACTCTTTTCTGAGTCCTTTCCCATTTTTAAACGTATTGTTTGAAGTGTGGATACCAATGCTGGCCATCGTAGTCCCGTAATGGTCCCATTAATGCCACATACAGAGGTAATACCACCACTCTATTCCTATTTGTTATTCCTCTTCCTATGCATCAAAGCACCCTTAGCTAATGTAACACCGGGCACTCATATTCAGCTGGTTAGCTGTCATAACTTCAGTCACAACTTTTCAGGATACCGTCTCCCATTGTGTAAGAGTGACAAACATTCTTTGTTTCTAGTGATACATCCTTGCATTTGGGTGTGAGAAAAGACACGTTTGCTCAAATGAGCCCACTTTACCAAGTGATGCAGGTTAGTCTGTATAATTGAGCTGTCCTTGTCACTTTTTTGCAAGTTCACTAATTTGTATGTCATCTGCAAATTTTACCAGAAATGATTTTATATTTTTTCCAGATCATTGATAAAGCTATTTAGTAGCACTGGGACAAGTACAGATCCCTGTGGGATCCTGACTAGAAACACCACCAGAGGATGACTATTTCCAATTTACTTAATTTGATCTATGAATTAACCAGTTTTTAATCCCTTAAAATGGGCTACACTGATTTTGTACAGTGTTAATTTTTTTAACAGAATGTCATGTAGTACTAAGTCTGATGCCTTGCCATAAATATAGTATATTAGCACAGTTATCTTTATCAAACAAAATCAAGTCTGTTTAACTAGACCCATTTTTCCATTAAACCATGTTGATAGGCATTAGTTATGCTACCATTTATCCATGATTTTTGACCTTGATCAATGTCAGGCAAACTGGCCTATATTGGTGAGTGTTATCCCATTTTCCCTTTTTAAATATTCACATTACATTAACTTTTTTTCCAGTGCTCAGGAACTGCTCCAGATTTCCAGGATTTGTTAAAAGTCAACATTAATGGCTCAGAAAGTTCCTTGGCTGATTCTTTTAATACTCTTGGGTAGAAGTTATCCAGTCCTGCTGAATTAAACGTCCTCCCTAGTTACTGTTGGAATAGAAAGTATAGCATCTGCACAGCTGGCTCAAGAACCGAAGTGCCATGAAAACCCATATACTACATAGTAACTTTTTGGAAAGGGTAATTATTTTTTAGGGGGAGAAACCACTGTAAAACCCAAACACTGTCATTTTAAGGTGTTAAAACGGAGAATTAAAATATTTACAGTAAAAATGAAGGGGCTGAGTCTCAGTTACTCCATTTCTGGACTTAAGGTAGCAACAAGTGGGTGGGGGTAACAGTGGCTCTAAGCCTTCTTTGTGCTCTCTGTACTTTGGAGTTCTATGGGGACCTGCCCAGGCCTTGGTGAAAGTTAGAACAGCCCCAGGGCTGCTCTGACTTAAACTCTGTTTCCCATAGTGCCCATGTGCTCTGGCCACACCTAGAATTCAGCTCTGATCTACCCCACTTACTACAAACCTAGGAGCATGGATGATGAATGGTCTTTATACCAGGTCTGTACCAGTCAGGGAGGTCAGGGGACTGTTTCCATCCTCACTAAGTGCCAGAACAGCATAAAGCATCCTTAGTGTAACTGAGAAAAAGGCCATGTTTTAATACACTTCAGTTCTTGGTGATTATACAGAAAGTGTCCCTCCCAACAGACAGAAGCTGCAGTGTGTGGCCCTTTCAGAGACATTTCCCCTCATTTTGTGCTGCAAAAGCTGAACCAAAGACCAGATTTAATTTGTACAAAGGAAAGTGAGTTAAAATTGCTTACTGAGCAACAAATAACTGTTGAAAGGTCAGTTGGGCTTGCAGGGCTAAGAGATAGGGGTAAGAGGTCCAAAAAGCCCAGAGAACATTAGAAAAAGAGAGTGAGGGTTAGAAAATATTAAGAAACTAATATAATCAAATAAGAAAAAATGTATTTATTAATTTTGCCATCTTATTTTACTAAAAACTACTTTCTTAGTGGAAGGATATATTTCAGGGTTGGGGAACCTATGACCCATTGCTTAATTTCATCCGGCTCATGGCCCAAAATCTTGTGCATATGATGTGGTTGTCATTTCCTCCTCACCGTGCAGCACGTTCCTTCATCTAAACGTTCATTCTTCAGCTCCTGTGCCAAGGAAAAGCAACCTCAGCCATCACACTAAAAAAAAGTGGGTGAGTTGAACGTTGTATATTTCTCTCTAAAAAACCCCCCTAAATTAAGTTGCTTTTTACTGTTTGGGGCCCCTGATTGATTTTTTCTGTGGGTCAATGGCCCGTGATAGAAAAAAGGTTCCCCACCCCGATATATTTCATAACCTCTATAACTTTTTAATGAAATGTAATATTAATGAGCCATCCTCCAATAGCAATGACACTTCAGGGTGCGCAATAATAAGCGAGTGGTGCACTTCTCAAGCTGTTGAAGGAACTCAATATCTTACAGGTTTCAGAACTTTTTTGAAGTTTAGTCATCACTAATATTTATTTTAAACACTTCCTGGCAGTAGATCTGGTCAGGAATTTTTTGACAAAACTGGTTCATCGGACAATGAAGATTCATTGAAACCTGTCTTGGGTCCAGGATGGACTTTCTGGTCAGGGAGAAAACAAGCTTAGAAGAGCCAATAGCCTGGTGGCCAAGGCATTCAAGTGGGATGTGAGAAAGAGAGTTCAAGTCCCAGTCCCTGCCTCATTGAACCTAGGTCTCCCACACCACAAGTGAGAGCCCAGATTATTAGCTATTCTGGGGTGAGCCCATCTCAATCTCTCCTGTTGAAGCTGTTTCCCTTTGTATAAATAATTCAATAGCCATTGGGTAAGAGCAAGCCCCAGTAGCCCCATGCTTGGGGCACTCGACTGGCATGTGGAAGAATGGCAAAGCAGGGGCTTGAACTTAGGTATCCCACATGCCTACACTAACCATCAGGTCATTGCTATTTTGGGGTCTTCTGCTCTCTCTCATTTTTTGTGAAAAACTTTGAAAGGACTGGTTCATCCCAATGCAGAAGGGGAAAGATTTTGAAATCTCTAAGTTTTCATGGGAAGAACAAAACATTGTTTACTCAGCTCTGCCTACCAACTCCATTAGGCTATTAGGATTTGGCAGAGAGAATAGTCAAATAAATAAATCTATGCTATTTCTAATTATACGATTCTTTGAGATACATTCTACAAATACATCCAGCAGGGGAGCAGAGTATTTTCAGGATCTAACCCTTACTGTCCAAGCGTGAAATCTTAGCCTTATTAAAGTCAACAGCAAAACTCCCATTGACTTCACCCTAAGTGTCTTTTCTGTTCTAGACTTCACACTAAACTTTGAATTAAAACCAAATCAAAAATGTATTCTTCCCCTTTACTATTCTCTTTCAATATTTAGAGATAGCCGCATGTTGGGGAATGAAAAGCAAGGAAAATATTGGGAGGTTTAAATTTAAAGAAACCAACAACACTGAGACAGCCTTTAGTCACCCTAAAGAAGTGATTTATTGCTTTTCATTTTGCCTTTAACGAAAATTATGTACATGCCCTGGTATGCGGTGATATTGAACAAGCATCCCCAGACATCTGTACTGAGTGCACTTCAGGGCTCATTTATGTCACCTACTTGTCCATTCCTGGATGAGGCTCAAGAAGAGATTACCATGTATCATATAATGTGGACAAATGTCCATTGTGGGCTACAGAAGACTGAGATCACCATGTTGATTTTCATTTATGACCTGCCAAAAGCAAGATTATTTCTTGTATATTTCATCTTAGATTTTTTGTTATTATTTAAACAAAGACTCCATTGTGTTTATAATCCATTACGGTTAATTCCAAATACTAGAGTAGTGGTTCTCTTTTTACTGTCACCTATCCTTAACTCGTGCTTTTTCTTCCTAAGTATTGTATCACATAACTCCATATATTGATTTCTGTCTCTTGCAATATCTTTGCCTCCATAGGACAAGCAAAGGAGTGTCTGTGTTTATTTTAAATTTCCAGACTTTTATCACAGCGTGTCACTTCCATCACATTACTGAAACCAATTTTTTTCCTTGGTGGATACATTAAATGTGATAAATGAGAATACGTTCTATTAAGCAAATTTACTATACTAGAGCTGTGCTACACTAATGCTGTAAATACTAAACCAGTTTGTTTTGCAGTGGTGCAAAAATATGCAAATAGTATTTTGTTCAAGTAAGCAGAGGACCTAGTAACTATCTTTCAATGCCTGACTAAATCTGATTTTTGTTTGTGACCAGCATGAACACTGACCTTTGCCTCCCTGAATGATCTTTCCGTCTCCTAGAAAGTTCATGAAAAGGTCACAGAGCTGCATTGACTTCCTGTATGTGTGTGGACATGTTTCTGCCATTGATCTGATGAAAGGGCTGGTCTTGCCCATTCAAAGCTTCACTTCTTTTAATTTTTCATGGAAATCTGGACATTAACCACAGCCATCCCAGCAGTGATGAAGGTCTTGATAAGCACAAGAACACATCATTTTGTATTAATCAAACATTATTGTTAGCCTTGCTTTTCACTGGAAATCTCTTCCTATTTAGCTTGAAAGAGACATAGCTGAGCAATACAAATAAAAATGATTCTTGTACATTCGTTAAATGATTTCTATCATTGATAAGTTCCCTGCTGCTTGTCATGGTAAAAGGGGGTTATGGTTATGAATCTTATGAAAGCTGCTCTGCTGACACCATCAGTTGCGGAGACACCGGTTTCCAAATCAGACGGCAGAAAGCAGCACAGTGAGAGGGTTTTAAATCTCTGCTGAGAAACTATTTCTATTTACAAACAGCCAGGATAACGCGGAAATTGTGAAAAATGCACCTGAGTCATATTTAGAATGATTGTATGTGGGGGATATAACAATACTTTACAAGACTGTAAGCACCACATATATTCATATCGTTTGCTATTTATCTTGCAGATATACAGCACTGGAAGTTCCTTGCTCTTAGCTGGTAGGCTTGTAGCGCTGAGAAGGAAAGATCTCTGGCTTTGTCACTGGCCGTATATCACTGCAGCTGTGCCTTCTGATTACACAGAGGGCTCCTTCAGCCATTAATAATAAGAAGCACTTTTTGTCTAGTGAATGCATCCTCGACACAATCCTTTTCTAACACCTAGGATTTTCACTGAGGTAGAAAAGGTAAATTAAAGATAGAACTCGTTTATTTTACATTTACACCAGATATGTAAATGGGGCTAACCTTTGCTCACCTCTGAAAAGACAATATACTGTTCTTTTCCTCATCAGCCCCCACTGTTTCGGTATTTTACACTACCATACAACATTTACCTGAGGAAGAGGTAATTGTTAAAGATGTTAATGGATCATAATAACCCTTCTGTAGTGATCATTCAAATTACTTACAAAATAATTGTCATATGAAATAGCATGGTATATTGGCTGAGCATATCCACTATCCAGGCGTGTCAATGTACAAGATTTACCTTATAGGGAGAGATTAAAGGAAATCAATATATAGGCTGAATGAAGCCATAAATATGAATACAACATTGCCAATTTAAATATCCCTATCTAATTTTGTCTTGTATAATAGGTTTTAAAGACTAGCACATTCTCAGCTGATACAGTATAAATCATTTTGCTCCATAAAGTGCTACAATTAACATTTAATGCTTGATCCCAAAACTCCTGACACTCCATTTGGAATTAATCTTAAACTCATGCTGCTGTCCTTAGGTATTAAAGCACACCATATAAAAGCTGCTCCCACGAGGTGTTAACAGTCAATGGTGCACAGAACTTCTTGGGAGCAGGCCTACATTGATCATCTCTTGCAAGGTCATTGACATAATGGGAAGGGCTAAAGAGTTTCCATTTTAACTTTGCATTTCATCACGTGTTATTGCAATCTGTACCTATGCGGAGTCAATGGGAGTTTTGCATGCAGAAGAAATGAAAACTCAGCCCCATAGAGATTAAGACCTCTTTCTATTCATTATTTCAGATCCTCTTCTTTTATTGCCAAAGGGAGTCATCACATCAGCAAGATCAGAACTGGATTTAAACCGCAGAAAGATTTTGAAATATGCAGGTCACTTTTTAGTTATCCTACATATCACACAAATAGGTACCATTCCTCTCCACAGTTCCCAAAAGACTGTCACTCTATATTTTGGTAGAGATCACAGTTGCTTCATTGATGGTCTTGTGACTACTCTACAATATGTTCCGCTTAAATCTATGCTGACAACTTATTTAGGTCATGGAGCCAGTGTTTTAATTCCCTCATGTTAGATTTATTCCCAAAACTGTAACGAAAAGAGAAAGCACATTCTTGCAGCCAATTCCAACTGAGAACTGGAAAGCTCTGAGCTACATGTTTTGGCTAGTGTTCTCTTCCTGTGTTTACAGCCTCAGTTATTCCCATCGTAATTTTAGTATCTAGAATAAACAAAGTAGTTGCAGAATATTTCACAGGATACAGCAGCAGACATGTCTGCACAACCAGAATACTTGGATGTCATATTTTATTGAGTCCTGTCAATAGACAGTAAGATACTATATCATCCTTGGAACTGCAGTAAATCCATTTCAAAAGGAAACATTGAAAGTTATGTGATAACATAACATATATGCTATAGTAAAAATATTTTACATTTATAGAGCTCCTGTTATCCCAATGATTGTAAAATAGATAAGAAAATACTAACTTTTCTTGAGTTCTGTTAATAAAAAAACCCCACAACAGTTAACTGGACACAGGTCATACACTATATTTTGTGTAACCATACAATATAATTTATTTTTCTATTAAATAGAAAACTCCACAGAACTGATTTGCTAATTTTCACATCCATCTGCCTGAAATATTGTTAATTTGTTGGTGGTTGGATTTAAAGTATGAATTTCTATGCTTTTAAAGCTAACGGAAAAAAGATCATGTTTGTTATCAGGCAGTAGTGATATACTTTTCAAAATGCACAGCATCTTGAAAGTTTGGTTTCATATCACCATTTATATTCCTGAGAAATAGACATGTCTCACACTCTGTAGCAGCATTTTGTGACATTTGGATTTACAGTGTTCAAGTTTAAGTCTCTAGCCCCTTGCAGTCTGTCAGAAACGGCTTCTCTGTCCATTTATTTTTGTCTTCCGTTCTCAGTCTGAATATCTTTTGTAAATTTATACTTGACAACTGTCGTATTTCAGTAGTTGGCTTTGTTTCACAATCTGCCTTTGCTTGCTCTGTTGCATTAGCTGAAACAACAAATTTAATCCACAATGTCAATAGTAAATTATAGTGCAGATGTAATATATGTCTGACATCATTAAGATCAAGGCCACCTGAAAATATTGCAAATAAGGGATGCAAAGGGTCTTCTCATAGGGGTAGGAGCTTGCTCCACAGTTAAGGTTATGAGAAACAGATTATTGCAGCATACTGTATTATGTTAGCCTTTTAATTACAGCCAATATAAAAACTATCAAATATAACAGTGTTCCCACAATATGAGACACTATTCTAAGGAAGTTTGCTATGTGGTTTTATTTCATATTTGGTAACTGCTAAATAATTAAAACAAGAATTACTTTACTGAAAAGGTTCATTTAAAGCACACATTTTCCATTACTCTAGCTGTTTGTTGGGGTTGGGGGAAAACGTTTATTGCATACCTACCTAAACTACCTTGCCATTAAAGTATCTAAATTACCTCAGTGAATTCTGAGCACAGAAGTGGTTGATGAATTGCTTTTGCATAAATGCACTTTCCCTTTGCTAGAACCTAATTTTGTGTATAAACACACACACACACACACAAAATAAAGCAACCACTGAACTCTCTCAAGAAGAAAAATTGAAGCCTGGAATTTTCTCTATGTAATGAAGTTTTTCTAAACGTTGCTTGTATTATAAGCATCCTTAGACTCTCTGAGGACGAGCCAAAAATGCATTCTTCTCCAACAGGGAAAGAGCAGTTAATGAATCATTTTTTCCTGTGTGAAAGTGTTCATTCCTGTTAATTTGTGGTGTTGTTTTTACAGGCCAATTTTTTTTTAATATCAGAATTTGCTTCTGGTTTAAGAACTAATTTCCAAAGGGGAAAAATATTTCATGCCAAGTGAACCGTAAACAAATTCAATGTGTGGAGGAATTAGATATTTCCATTCCTTCAGGCCCTATTTGTTTTATCTGGCAACAACAGCATCAGCAGCCAAGGCCTTTCATTTTGCAAGCCATCTATGTAACTTGGCTTCAAAGCATTTTCATTTGTTAATAAGAAAGTCTGTACCAAATTCACAAGGCTGCAGGGTGCTTTCTGGCTCTTATAGATATAATGAAAGTAAAATGTATGTGCTTAATGTAAGGAAAAGATTCATTCATCAGAGCTGTAGCAGCACCTTTTGCACCTGATGTCCTATAAGATCTCTACTTAATAGAAGAACACTTGTGAACAATTGTGTCTTCTGGCCTTGATTCAATAAGGTGACTAACTTTACAAATGTGAGTAATACCACTGACTTCAAGACAGAAGCATGCTGAACTACCTTGCTGAACTGGGGCCAAGAAGCACAACTGAACATGTAAGTATTCTTCCATTAAGTTCTTTGCTGAATCAGGGCCTTTATGTACAAGCCCACATTTGGGGCAATTTAGAGATATACCATCCTAGGAGTACCTGTGAGAGGCAACTGTGCTTTCACCTTTAGTATGTTCAAGTCCAGCCCACACTGGAAGAGACTGAAAGATACCATCATTTTTTGTACATCACCATGGTCAGTGGCCTGCGTGAAATGAACTGAGTCTCAGTCCAGTTTATTGGGGTCATGTGTCCATATCAATATTAAAAGAATCAAAATCGCCATAATTTGGCACCATTATTGGCAGCCTCCATAAACACCAACACAGTTAATCCAGCGAGAAGCAGTTCTCCATAAAGAACCCATGAACTGAACATGCACAGAGACTGTTCTATGCTCATCTCTAGAGATGGTCCTGTCATGCTGGATTGAGAAGGGTTGTTGACTTTTTCAATATGTATTCTGGTCCTGTTTTGTGGGTAAATAGACTATTTACTATGGATAATCTGGCATCCCTTTGCCATCATCAGATTGACTTAAACTCAAAGATATAAAAAGATATAAAATTTAGAAGCTCCTGCGTTGTTCCTTAAATTCAAATTGGAAGCAGTGTCAGTTACTGCTGGAACCAAGCGCTACATTTCAAAGATCAATTAATCCTGCCCTTAAAGGAACGTTTAAATAATCTTATTGTTAGCTAGTGCTCTTAGCAGTTGCACAATATTTATGATTGGTGTCTGCTCCAAGAATCAACAAACTGCACATTATTCCATTAGTGATTTTACATTTTCTACAAAGCTTTGCAATTTTAGCCTTATTTATGTTAATGTACTAATGCATTATTTTACATATTTACAATATGTTCTTCCATCTGCCATGAACAGTGATGTAATGTTTACAAATCATTTTTATGAAAAAGCAATGTCACACAGACAGTCTACTCTGGGCACAGGCCTGTAGTCCATACTCGGGCAAAACTCCCACTGAGGTCAGGACTTCAGAATTGAGGATCATCCCCTCTTCTGCCCCATCCCTCCTTCCTCTCTCCAGTAACAATTATGAGAACTACAGCTGCAATAGCAGGGTGACTTGATTTTTACAGTGAAAAACCAGAACAAGTGTAGCGGCAGGAGGGAGTGCCCCAAAGGCAATGGTTTGGGTAGGTTGTGTGGGAGGTGTGCATAAGAGGGTTTGGGGAACAGAAGGAAAGATTTATATTAAGGGGAGTGGGGATTTTTAATGGAAGACATGCTGAGGAGGAGAAGAGGGCAAGGTAATGACATGCTACAGTCCCTGATTGGAGGTGATCCATCATGCATATATCTTCAGCCAAGGTGCGTTAATTTCCCTGGTTGTTCAGCAGCTCCTTTGGATAGCTAGATTATGCAGGGATTTACAACAACTGGGACAAAATAATTTATGAAAAACTGACAAAGATACCAGAACAAGCCCTGAAAACAGTGACCTGCCTGATTTTCAGAGACAGTCATCCTAGGCAATACTTAACTACATTAAACATTGTCAGTGTTATGGTGGCCCAACATCAAATCTGTCTTGCCAAGGTATTTCCAATAGATTCATAGATTCTAGGACTGGAAGAGACCTCGAGAGGCCATCGAGTCCAGTCCCATGCCCTCATGGCAGGACCAAATACTGTCTAGACCATCCCTGATAGACATCTATCTAACCTACTCTTAAATATCTCCAGAGATGGAGATTCCACAACCTCCCTAGGCAATTTATTCCAGTGTTTAACCACCCTGACAGTTAGGAACTTTTTCCTAATGTCCAACCTAAACCTCCCTTGCTGCAGTTTAAGCCCATTGCTTCTTGTTCTATCCTTAGAGGCTAAGGTGAACAAGTTTTCTCTCTCTCCTTATGACACCCTTTTAGATACCTAAAAACTGCTATCATGTCCCCTCTCAGTCTTCTCTTTTCCAAACTAAACAAACCCAATTCTTTCAGCCTTCCTTCATAGGTCATGTTCTCAAGACCTTTGATCATTCTTGTTGCTCTTCTCTGGACCCTCTCCAATTTCTCCACATCTTTTTTAAAATGCGGTGCCCAGAACTGGACACAATACTCCAGTTGAGGCCTAACCAGCGCAGAGTAGAGCGGAAGAATGACTTCTCGTGTCTTGCTCACAACACACCTGTTAATACATCCCAGAATCATGTTTGCTTTTTTTGTAACAGCATCACACTGTTGACGCATATTTAGCTTGTGGTCCACTATAACCTCTAGATCCCTTTCTGCCGTACTCCTTCCTAGACAGTCTCTTCCCATTCTGTATGTGTGAAACTGATTTTTCCTTCCTAAGTGGAGCACTTTGCATTTGTCTTTGTTAAACTTCATCCTGTTTACCTCAGACCATTTCTCCAATTTGTCCAGATCATTTTGAGTTATGACCCTGTCCTCCAAAGCAGTTGCAATCCCTCCCAGTTTGGTATCATCTGCAAACTTAATAAGCGTACTTTCTACGCCAATATCTAAGTCGTTGATGAAGATATTGAACAGAGCCAGTCCCAAAACAGACCCCTGCGGAACCCCACTTGTTATACCTTTCCAGCAGGATTGAGAACCATTAATAACTACTCTCTAAGTACGGTTATCCAGCCAGTTATGCACCCACCTTATAGTAGCCCCATCTAAATTGTATTTGCCTAGTTTATCAATAAGAATATCATGTGAGAAATATACCTATCACGTTGATATCTAGGCATACAGAACCTGAGCCAAAACCTGCCCTTACTAGTACTGGATGCAACCATACTGACATCACTGAGACAGTGCTGGGTGCAAGTGAGGGCAGAATTTGGACCACTATTCTGCAGTTTATGCATAGACTTCAGAGACCCAGGACTCCATGTAGATAAGATAATCATCTTAATACTTATGTTTAGTGCTGAATGCTAAGATCATATTGCTGCACGTTTGGATCATTCCTGGAGTCTGGCTAATATTTTTTCCTCTGTACAATATTTCCTGTTTTATTAGGGGTAGGAATATGTGAATGGGGTGATCTGAGTGAGCTCCAGGGTATTAGATACTGTAGGGTCTTGGGTAGCTTTAATTTACATGATTAGCTTTTTTGTGTGTGCTGAGAATAGAAAAGACTACACAACCTACATTTTTGGATGAATTCTATCCAGAACTTAATTCTTCCTTCCTTCTCACTTGAAAATTCCCAAAATCTTATCCCTACATTCCCATCTGCATGCCTCGATCTGAAAGTGGACATTTCTCTGAGCTATATGTAACTAGAGGCAGTAGAATTACAGATTTTACACAATTGCAATGACAGAGTAGAGGAAAACAGCTCTCATTAAAAGTAAAAGCTGAGACAAAAATATCACAAAAATATCACAAACTTGATTGAACTGATCTCCAGACTCATGCAGAATTAGCACAGATTTCTAAAACATTCTGAGTTCAATACAAAATAATGTTAACCACTGTACTGCAGTGTTAGAAATGCTACATATTGTACATGCCATTTTAATATGTTATTTCCAATAATAAAACTGGTGTATCTGTAGAATGTTTATTTAAACTGATTTTAGTGACAGCACAGGGGTCCTAAATCTTTGCTTTATGGTTCAGCCAGTGGCAGAATAAGCTCTGCCCAAGGAACACACTTCAGCCTTGTTTTACCACAACCATATGTAGTCCTTGGCTTCTCTACTGAGACTACTAACAAGGGGGCCAACTGTCTTGTAAACCCCCATCATCTAGGAACTGCATTGACATTGACAATTCATTTCCCATAGGCCACTGAACAGACATCATTGTAATGAGTTTCAGTCTCTATTGAGATGGCATGGATTCAACCCAATGACCTGGAGTTGAAATGCACTGTAACCCATTTCCAATCCCCTGAGCATCAAGTCCCATAAACTATTGGTAGACTTCAAGCCACATTCTGCAACCTCCCCCAAATTGTCATGTAATTGTTTTTTCAACTGGCTGTTTACTAATCTTGAAAATCCTGAATGCATTTCTCAGATCTAATGTGTTCTCTCTTTCCAAGGCTCTGGATTGTTTGGAAACCAATTGACCATGTGTGTCATTTATTCCAAAGTAAATGTTTCTAAATCAAACTGATTTACTGAGCACTTTTAAATGGTCCAATGTTTGTAAGTGCTACTTAGAGTCTCAATTAATATCCATCTTGCTATTTTGTTCTAAATGTGTTGTAAAGAGAAATTTTGCAGGGAGAGAAAAAGGCTTGATAATTTGATATACCACCTATTATGCCACCCAAAATGAAAATTAGTTGTATCACATATAACTTATGAATCTTCTCTAAATTATTGGGAATCACTTAAGCTTAAGGAGCACTATGAGCCTTCACTCTCAGCCATGATCTGTTGCTGATGGGATGATATATTATTTGATCAACTATACTATATCTAAAAGGATAAAGTTTAGCAATGGTAAAACGTACAGTTAATGTTTCCATAAGTAAACTAATGCAATGACTCTTCTATTGTGGGATTGATCCTTATAGTGCCTGCTCCCAGTGCAGTCAAATGGCAAAATTCTTATTGACTTGAAATGTGAGTGAGGTCTGGTCCACAAGGTCCTAGCCAGAATGCTATTGGTTACCTTGTTAAAACAAATCTGGTGGTTATACGTTCATGCTTGGTCCTACGTTTCTCTGAAAATGTCTGCTCAGTGTGCAGCAGCAGTCAAAAAAGCTAGCACAATGTTAGGACCCATTAGGAAAGGGATAGATAATAAGGCAGAAAATATTCCACTGTATAAAGCTATGGTATGCCAACACATTGAATAGTGCCTGCAGTTCTGGTTGCCACATTCGTAAAGAGATATTAGAACTGGAAAGTACAGAGAAGGAAAACAAAATGATTAGGGGAATGGAACAGCTTCCATATCAGGAGAGATTAAAATGACTGGGATTGTTCAGCTTAGAAGAAAGACAACTTGTGTGTGTTTGTGTGAGAGTGAGAGATGGTAGAGGTCTACAAAATCATGAATGATGTGAAGAAAGTGAATAAGGAAGTGTTATTTACTCATTCAAACCAGGGGCCACCCAATAAAATGAACAGGCAGCAGGTTTAAAACATACATAAGGAAGTACTTCTTCACACAACACAGAGTCAACCTGGGAACGTTGCAAAGGCCAAAGTATAACCGGGTTAAAAAAAAAAATTAGATTTCATGGAGGATAGGTCCATCAGTAGACCAAGATGGTTAAGGACCCAGTGTTCTGGGTGTCCCTAAACCTGACTGCCAGAAGTTGGGACTGTATGACAGGGGATGAATCACTCACCAAACTGCCCTGTTCTGTTCATTCCCTCTAAAGCAGTGGTTCT
Organism: Malaclemys terrapin pileata; assembly: GCF_027887155.1. Lineage (NCBI taxonomy): Eukaryota > Metazoa > Chordata > Testudines > Emydidae > Malaclemys > Malaclemys terrapin. The sequence goes on along the minus strand of NC_071515.1, from coordinate 37,775,549 downwards.
CAAACTAGGGCCGTCGCTTGTTAAGGGAAAGCCCTTGGCGGGCCGGGCCGGTTTGTTTACCTGCTGCATCCGCAGGTTCGGCTGATTGCGGCTCCCACTGGCCGTAGTTCACCGCTCCAGGCCAATAGGGGCTGCAGGAAAGGCGGCCAGCATGTACCTTGGCCCATGCTGCTTCCTGCAGCCCCCATTGGCCTGGAGCCAGTGGGAGTCGCAATCAGCCGAACCTGCGGACGCGGCAGGTAAACAAACCGGCCTGGCCTGCCAGGGGCTTTCCCTGAACAAGTGGTGGCCCTAGTTTGAGAACCACTGCTCTAAAGTATCTGGTGCTGGCCACTGCCAGGAGAAAGAATACTGGGCTAGATCTACCATTGTGCTCACTCAGTATGGCCATTCTTATCTGGTTTAAACGATCATGCTCATGAAGATTAACCAAGAGTGATCGTCAGGTGTAGGTTGTGGATCCATTTTCAGACACATCAGAAAGGAAATGCAATTTCATCAGCTGTAAAAATCCAGTTGACAAAGCATAAAGTGAATATCAGAAACCATGCACTTCTTTGGTCTGATGGATTTAAGAATTCCTTCCAGTAGTTCTGAACTCTTTGTCCTCAGGGATTTCCTTTTCATTGGATAAGAGGCAACTCCCCTTCCCAAAACAGTAATTTTCTCCTCCCGTATGGAAAATGTTTCATGGTGGGGATAGCACCCCAGAAAACTGCAAGCAGTTGTAAACCATGCAGAATTCTCAACACATCATCCCTTTGCTAAAGGAGGCATGTGCAGATCCAGAGAGGGGCAAGTGATGTGAATGCCCTAAAACCAGTGGGAAAATCCCCACAGTTCTAGGAGGGTCACATGCTCACTGCTGCTCTATTTTCCCATATGCCTCCCTTCCCTAACACAGACTGACTCACTGAGAATCCATGCTGCCATTGTCTCTCTATCTATGCCTGTGCACTTCCCTTCTTTCTGAGCAGCACTAGCTCCAGTCAGAATTTCACATGTATGACGTGGCTGCTCTGTTGCCACCCCTTCCATTAGCTCACCATTCCCCCCTAACCCATAGATCTCCAATCATGCAGTGTTCACATGGAGAGTCAGTAAACTAAATGCATTCCTACTGTAACTTCATAGTGGATTTAGACCAGAAATATATTTGACTTATTGGCTTCAGTGGGAGCAGGAGCCTATTATTGGGCTTTTAACTCTTAAAATGGGTAGACCAGTGCATATGCGGGTCATGCTTTCCTGAAGAACTCTTAGTGATATTGACAGAAATTCAGTAGGTACTTTAATTCAAATAAAAGTGACTAATTTTATTGTTGGTTCCTATCATATTTCTGTAATATACAGATCTGCCTCATACTACAAACTCGGACTTTGCTGTTAGCACTCCACATAAGAACCTTTATTAAGAGTGTAAGTATGTACAGGGACAGAAAAATGAGAATGTTTTCTGCCAAAACCCAGCTGATTTAAAAATAAATATAGGAAAAATACTGCTACCTAATGTAAATTTTGTTTCTCTTCAAACACAGAAAAATTAAACACCAACTCTCAAAATGTGCTGTCTGACTCAGGTGTTCTTACAACAAACACTCTTAGTGCTGAGGTACCTGGCTGATTTAAATTACGAGTTTCTTCTTAGAAAAAAATATTTGAAATATTTTGTCTTGTTCACATAGTTTTATTCCTTATCAGTGACTAGAATTTCCTCTATAAGTTACTCATTTAACAGGCAAATTCTGCAGGAAAACAAAGTAAGAATTTCAGTTGTCTTATAGCTGCAAACACATTGAAAGCAGTTACTAATTATTATTAATACATTTGTATAGCATCAATGTGCTATTATTTTATTGGAGTAGCAGCTACAAGCCCCCATCATAGACCAGGACCCCATTGTGCTAGGTGCTGTTCAAACAGAACAAAAAGATGTTCCCTGAAACAAACTGTTTACATTCATCTGTAGCATGCTAGATGTTTTACAGATGTGTGTGAAGACTAGGCCCCAGCCCTGAAGAGCATACAGTATTCAACTAAAGGGGAGAAGAGAAACGATGAAAGCAATGCAATTGAATGGGAAGACAGACATCTTGTTAGTTACTCAGGTGTATTTTTTTTTAAATATATAAGCTAGGGCTTGTCTACAAGGAGACTTTGTGTGTGGCAAACCAGGATGTGACTGTACAGCACATTAGTCTCCCATGCACTAAATGTGGACACTGCTATTGTGCACTAACAGTTACATTGTGTGCTTTCATGTTGTAGACCCTTTGTAGATACATAGAGTTTAATTCATAGTTTAGGGCCAAAAGAGACCATTAGAGCATCAAGTCTGACCTCTTGTATACGAATAGCCCTTAAATTTAGTAGTAAAAGATAATCAGCCTTTTTTAGACTGACAAATAGTTTAAAAACATCAACAAAAGAGATCTAAATATTTTACAAACTTCTTTGTACAGACTCTTAATTAAAGATGAGTTCAAGCTGCAAAATTTGGATCCAGATTTTGAACTCTAAGATTTTGGTGTACTTGGAATTTGCGTAAAGATAAATGGGAGTTGTGGGTACTCATCACTTTTGAAAATGGGGTTACTTATTCAGATGCTTAATCTGAGATGCCTAAATCTGAAAATGTTGGCCCTTGTACATATGTTTTTTAAAAATTCTCTCCCATACAGCCCAGTGCTCATCTCTGCTGGAGTCCCAAGGACAAAGAGGCACAAATGAGATACCTACTGTAATATTTTTGGAAGACTACTAGAGACAGGCCCAATCCTCAATGTTTGGATCTTGAGACAAACTTGAGCCACAATTCAGGGATGTTCGGATTCACTTTTAACGCCAGCAAACTCAAAAAGAATCCATACAAGACCCTAGTTACAGCATATGCAAGGTTTTCTGAAATGAGACTATATAGCGATCTTACATTTCCTTGATCTTGGCATTTGCTTCAGTTCTGCTGGCAGAGCACTCTAATTGTAAGGGGCACAATAGGCAATGCTCTTATCTGTGATTAATAGATATGATCTTTTCAGAGTGATAAATACAGGTAAGTAAAGTATCTATAACTGTATTTATGCTACATCATAGATCAAAAATCCTACAACCTAGACATGATAATAAGCCTCAACTGGGTGTAATAGTGCTGCCTAAGCTTTTGGAAAAGCACTGCTCATTATTCTGCAACTTGATTTTTTGTGGGACATAGGGTGGTCAGTGCCGCCAAAGTATTGAAATGTTGACTTTATCCAGATCTTTATTCTGGAGCTAATTTTATTTCTCCCATATTTCCCTTAAAGATTCATTTTCTGGGGAAGCTTCTCCTGAGGCGCTTTGACCTCTGACCAATGAACCTACTGGACATCTGTCCGTGGAACTCTGAGAATCAGCCAGTGGGGATCCTCAGAGGTTCTGATCCTGAGAGCTGCTGACTTGATTAGGAAGAACATCACTGAGGTTGAGGCTCAGAGCAGGGAAATTTGCACCGTCCTACCAGAGACACAGCAAGTCTCCTTCAGCCTAGGATGTAGCTGAAAGGTGGGAACCTGCCCCTTCATTTTCTACATAATAATGTTCAATACGGATAGGTTTTTAAAGAGTGCTTACTATGGCTCCAACTATGTTCCTACTGATACTGAGCTCTTTTGAAAATACCAGTCTGTCACCATTTCCCTGAGATGGCAGTTTGGGAAGAATTTAATATTGACCTTCAAACTCATGATTATTTTTTTTTTAAATCAGATGCTAAATTTTGAGTTGATTCATTTTAATATAACTAAAAGCTGAAATGTCACAAAAATAAACATTGAAATGTAATGATAGTGAGTTTAATTGGTTCAGACCAACGGGTAGGCGTAGGCTAACCCACAAAGTTCAGATCTGGAGAAGACAAAGTTTGAGGGGTATTAAGGCCTTGGGAGGATGGGGGGTGGGCAAAGCCCATCTCTAATAGCATGGGTTTTTTTGTTTGTTTTTGTATTGGTTTATTTACAAGACTGTTTCATGTAATATGAGGCCTCTTGTGAGGAGCAAAAAGCATTAATATGCTAAAGGTTAGGGTGAGCCTAAAATTTCTTGAACCTTTTCATAGCCTCACTGGGGCACAACTTTCCTTTACTCGATATAGTGACAGACCAAAAAAAAGTGCCTGGTTTCCAGGGAACAGCATACATCCATTTAAGAATATATCCATGATCAAGGGCTCTTCCACTGTGCAGGTGGGAGAGGGGGAAAGAACAAATAAAAGATGAAATCTTTGTGCAAATGGCTCAAGATATATGGAAAGGGGGAAGTGACAGTTCTTCTGCCTGTTCCCACTTCTCTGCAAGCCCATGGAAACCCCTCTGCTCACACAACAGACTGAGTCTATTGAAAGGTGCTTGTACAATTAGCAATGGAGCGGTCACAAGCTGAAAGTCTCCTGCCAAAAATGAAGCTGTCACTTACCATTTCACAGGGAGCATTTGGGGCCATATTTCCCCCTTTCTAGTGTAACCCTTCTGCCCATCTAAGTTGGCAGCAACAAGGGCCGGGTTCTGTATCTAGGGGTTCCGTTTCAATAACGCAATGCAAAACCGGCTCGAGCCCCCACCCAGTGACCTGGGACAATTACATACCACCCCCTGGGCGCCTCTAAGAGGCAATACTTCCCCTCTCGCAAGCACGGAGTCTGAGTGTAACAGAAAATGTTTAATAACATGAGGTAAACGACATCAGCATTAAATTGGAAAAACACCACAAACAGGCTTCATGAGCAAAAAACTCACCCCAGCAAATTGGGCTGTGTCCTTTCCCTTTGGTTCTTGAAACCAGAAACCCAAGGATCACCAAAGTCCCAAAAGTCCAACAACCCCCCAAAGTCTCTTGGGTCCAGCAACCCAAGGATCACCAAAGTCCAACAACCCCCCAAAGTCTCTTGGGTCCAGCAACCCAAGGATCACCAAAGTCCAACAACCCCCCAAAGTCTCTGTCCCTGGTCAGTGCAGCCCCAGAGTTCAAGCGGGGGCAGGGGGGAGGCACGCAGGGTGTTAAGGGGCACCTTACATGATCCGAGGCCGACTGGCTGCCTCTCCGTGGGGTTCCGCCGCAGCCTTCTCCACGAGTCACTCCACTCCACCAGCTGTCCTGTGAGCTGCTCCCGCCGTCCACGAACTGCTCTGGCAGCTGCTCCGCTCTGCTCACCAACCTGTGAGCCGCTCAGCTCTGCTCCACTTCAGCCATTCCTTGGGCCGCTCCCACCAGGCTCCGCTCTGCTCGCTGCTTCTCCAGCCACTCCACCCGGCTCACCGACCTGTGAGTCACTCAGCTCCGCTCCAACCGTCCCCGCGAGGCTCCACTCTGCTAGCTGCTCCGCCAGCCGCTTAGCAATATAGCTTCAGGCTCCCCCACTAGTTAACACAGCCTTTTATGATTTCAGCTCTTAGTGATTTCAGCTCAGAGTAGGGGAGCCCCAGTGCTAGTGCACCATTGGCCCAAAGTGAATTCAGCTCAGCAGTCTGTAACGAGACTTCTAATGGAATCAAAGTTAGCTCTGATATTCAACAGTGGAGAGAGGAGGTAGTGCAATTGGTGTTTCAACCCCTCAGAGAGGGGCCCATACCATCAGGTACAAATACCTATCCCCATCCTCTCTCTCTATTCACTGGGTTTTGTAACCCATGCCCCTTGTCAAGCAAGTGCTACTTAGGTAATGGTGAAGGACTCACTCAGTCCTTCTGTCATACAACAGGTTCACTGGCCTTGATTCACAGAATCAGGGTAACAAAACTTTATTCTTCCTGCCCCAATAACAGAGAAACTGGGGATCCCACACCAGCCAAAGTAACCACTTTGAGTTGCTGTTGTTTCCTGCCAGGCGAGTGGGTGTGCCTATGCAAACAAGATCAGCCCCTGGAGGTCTTTTCCACACTCGCCATAATTCACCACCAGATGTCAGGGTAGAGCTCATCCTGACTCTGCTTACACTAGTAAAAAGGGACAGGAAGGGCTAAGGTCCTCAGAAAGTTACAAAGGAAATTAGTATGTATTATGTCATCCAAAAATGAGAGGAAAAAATGGTGGTTGAAAGTGACAGTCGTCAGGATTAAAAACAACCATTAAAGAGATTAAAAACTGTAAATGCTGTGTTATGAAAATGCAGAACACGGCACTACTTTGCATATGGCTACATCTGCAGTAGAGAGGCCTGACATACAGAAATGTGCAGCAACCCTCTCAGTATAGCTCTAACAGTGTACCAGGTGCTTTATGAACTGGTATGACAAGATCCCTGCCATAAAGAGCTGATATCTAAACAGACAATGGACAAAGAAAGGGTGGGTGTGTGGAAGGGAACAAAGCAATGTGATTGGATTGGGAACCTAAGAGCTAATTTGTTAGTGCCCAGATTTTGTTACCAAAGTGCTGTTTAGTGTTTGATGTTCAATCTTCTGTTAATTAACTCATCTCTGCCAGCAACAGAGGATATAGATAGGCCTTTTTTCTGGTAGGGTTTATAGGCTGTGATGTGCATAACTGTTTCACTGAAAAGAGATGCCATTGTAATTCTGTAATTTCCCTTTCATGGCGATGATATATATTTGTTCTTTCTTACGTATTTTCCTTACTATGTAGTGGGGTGGCTAAGGGGTCAGCTGCACCTCTGGTCTCTCCCAGGGATGCTCTTTCCAAATGACAGACCTTGACTTACTCTCTTTCCAGTGGAACTCCATAGTTCACCCCACTTTAGACTGGATCAACATGTTACAAACCCCCCTATTCCCCTGTCCTGCTATGGTTACAATGCAGGTGGCGTCTGGTACTCCCTTGCAGGCCCTCACGAGTGCACACACAGGTGACAGGTTTCGCTACCTTCACCTCTCTCTGGTGGAACCCCAGGGCTCTGCCACAATTCGTGTTCCGGGTTGGCAGCCCCCCTGCTTCCAACCATGTTACCATGAGAGGCCCAATTTCAATTCCTGCAAGACACTTGTTACGAGACTCCCTGGCCTGAAGCACTCCCATGCAGCAAGACCTGGCATTGCAGTAGCGCTGCCTCAGCTTCCCAATGATTTTTGGCCTAATCTATCCACAGATATGATTTGGCCCTCCAGCCAAGCCACTTTAGAGTTCTACTCCTTCCGGGGTAACAGAGTCATTTAGACAAAGGATGCTTCAGCTGAGCCCAGCATCCAGCCCCCTTCCTTACAAGGGAGCCTCAGCTGCAACAGCCTGCTTCAACAGATACCTGAGCTCTAGTCAACCCATCCAGCTGGTCCTGTGCCCATCCTCTTACAAAGGACATTGACCAACCACAGTCCTCAGACAGCTCCTGGCCCTCACCCAGATAGGAGTAGGAGCAGTCTGTCTGCCTTCCTTCCCAATCAGCCCTCCACTGCTGGCCTTTCCTCCTCTTAAGTCCAACACCCAGCACAGGTATAATGAGGCAGGGCTGACTGGCCCCAAGCCTGCTGGCCCTTAAAGGGGAAGGCCACCTTGTTACAACATTCCCCTTTGGGTGCCTGTGACCAGACACTATTTAAAATGACTTAGACCAGCTCCTTCCAAACAGACACACTGTTCATGTGACCAAAGGTACACAGCAAGGAGAGGGGAAAGGACGAAACCCACAATGGGCCTGCACAGCCAGGGCTTGCTTGCAGCTCCTCAACTCTCAAAGCTTAAGCAAGCCCAGTTATCTCAGGCACATCCTCCAGAGCCTCCGCCTTAGTTCCACAGCCCTGATGTATCCTTTGCCTAATCCAGTCTATCTGCCCAGGAAGCTGCTGACCATTTCTGCCTTTCTTCTTTTTCCTCTGGGCCAGGAGTTTTAACTGCTTAGTGTTCATTTGCTCTTAGACTCTTGTCTGGGAAACACAGACCAGTCACCCTGCTGGTGACAGGCAGGTGAGGATTTTTCAGTGACTAGCTCAGCTACTGTTTCTCTCCAGGGCCCCTGATATTCTCTCTGGAAATAGCTTCTGTCTGTCATTGGTTTGTTTCCTGCTTACTCCCCACTAGCAGCCTCCTTTGATTTAACTCCATGTAATCAGCCAGAAAAATATCAAGCAGGTAAACTGAGGCACATATAATCATACAAAATGATACAGCTATCTCCCTCATTGTTTACATCTAACTGAAAAGATATATATTTTGCTCTCTGTGCATGGAAAAACAACACATGCCTTTTGGAAGCAGTGCCTTTTAAGGAGGGACCATGAGAGGGAAGATGTGTGGAAGACCAGGGCAGTAAGTGGGTATATGCATACAAAGCTGTGTGAGGAAAAGATCACAAAGAATGGGGTCACTTTTACAGCTTGGCTACTGAAAGGGGTTGAACAAAAGGAGATGATGAGAGCAGATGTTTTAAAGGAGAGGGAGAGAGAGAGAGAGGCAACAGGAACTAGCAATAGAGTGGATGTCAGCAGAGCAGATATTGGCAAAGGAGAGAAAATAACTGAAGACGACCCCAGAATTGTGAGCCTAAGAGATGGATCAGTGAGTTGAGATGTCAGTGGAAACAGATGAGAGGTGGTGGAGAAGATTTAGGAGAAAAGGTAGGATGTTTAGTTTTGGAGAATGTGAATCTTAATTAGCAGTGGAACATCCAGGGGGAGAAATCTCATACTGGACAGAGGGGTTGAAGCCAGGCTTTGAGAAGCTTTGGGAGATGACATTGACTAAGGAGGGAAGTATAGAAGGAGAACAGGTCAGAATCAAGATGTAGTAAAGGAGGTTAATATATTGTACATGTGCATCAGGTTTTGCATACCTGACAATCTCTTGAGTCTGATCAAATTGCACATCACAAACTATATCAATAAATAACTCTTTATCTCAGATACATATGTGGTGCCAGCACCATAGCATCTGACCGCCTCACCCTCTTTAATATATTGATCTTCCCAGTGCCCCTGTGAGGTAGGGAAATGCTATCATCCCCAATTTACAGATGGGAAACTGAGGCAGAGAGGTCACACAGGAAGTCTATGGGCAAGATCACACAGGAAGTCTATGTCCAAGGTCACACACGAAGTCTATGGCCAAGCAAGGAACTGAACCAAGGTATCCCAAATTCCCGGCTGGACTATCTTTCCTTTCTAATCTCATTCACAACAAGCCCTCATTTGATGAGATGACTGTGCAATTGAAGCATATACTCCAAAACATCTTCAAATGACAGTAGGCAGATTTTCAGCAAGAGAACATGTATTGAAAATAGAAGTTAAAGTACCAATCGGTACCAGATAAACAATGTCCTATAACTCCCATCTGCATCAGCCTTACTGAGCTGGATTCCATAGCCGATTTCACCCTCCAACCATTGAGAACTGCTTCCACGGGTTAGAAGTTGTACATTTGCATCAGAGAGGTTGGTTTCTCTTTTAGAAGACTTAAACATTATGTGTGGGATCTCCATACTATCAGGTTATCCACCCAATTCAAAGTTTATCAAGCAGAGTGATCTTAGCTGTTTTCTCTGTGAATCCAGATATACTACTGCTGTCAAGCCAAAGACAAACTTCACCTGTCCCTTTTGAGAGCCATCATGCATATCAGATGGCAGGATAACATTACACACTGTGTAGTGACAAAACATTGAAAATCAGAGCTCAGACCAGCTCTGCTGAGCAGAACTTATCAATTGGATAGGCTACACATACTCCCCAACTGTGCTGACTACAGCAAGGTCTAACCGGGCAAGCATTCCTTTTGTGATGAAGGAAATGCTTTCCTCTAAGGACACAGCAGCACAACTTGAATCTGTGTGGTCCAGACCAAGACAACTATAAGACACTTGCAGCAAATTGACCCACTAGACTTTCAGTGCTTCAGCATGAAGTGGTCAGATCTGTAATTCAACTCTGGTAGAAGAAAAATGGTGTTCTGTGCAAGCAGAATTAACAGTAACTGCATCGTAACAATGAAATGAACCTAATGGTATTTGTACAGGCACATTACAAGAATCCCTCTGTCCTCAGATTGCACTACACAAACAAGACCACAAAAACAACAAGGAGTCCAGTGGCACCTTAAAGACTAACAGATTTATTTGGGCATAAGCTTTTGTGGGTAAAAAAACCTCACTTCTTCAGATGCATGGAGTGAAAATCACAGATGCAGGCATTATATAATGACACATGAAGAGAAGGGAGTTACCTCACAAGTGGAGAATCAGAACAGGGCCAATTCGATCAGGGTGGATGTAGTCCACTCCCAATAATAGATGAGGAGGTATCAATTCCAGGAGAGGCAAAGCTGCTTTTGTAATGAGCCAGTCACTCCCAGTCCCTATTCAAGTCCAAATTAATGGTGTTAAATTTGCAAATGAATTTTAGTTCTGCTGTTTCTCTTTGAAGTCTGTTTCTGAAGTTTTTTTGTTCAAGAATAGTTACTTTTAAATCTGTTATAGAATGTCCAGGGAGGTTGAAGTGTTCACCTCCTGGCTTTTGTATGTTACCATTCCTGATGTCTGATTTGTGTCCATTTATTCTTTTATGTAGGAACTGTCCGGTTTGGCCAATGTATATGGCAGAAGGGCATTGCTGGCACATGATGGCATATATAACATTAGTAGACGTGCAGGTGAATAAGCCCTTGATGGTGTGGCTGATGTTGTTGGGTCCTCTGATGGTGTCATTAGAGTAGATATGGAGACAGAGTAGGCAACGAGGTTTGCTACAGGGATTGGTTCCTGGGTTGGTGTTTCTGTGGTGTGGTGTGTAGTTGCTGGTGAGTATTTGCTTCAGGTTGGGGGGCTGTCTGTAAGCGAAGACTGGACTGGCCTGCTTCCCAAGGTCTGTGAGAGTGAGGGATCGTTTTCCAGGATAGGTTGTAGATCGTTGATAATGCGCTGGAGAGGTTTTAGCTGGAAGCTGTACGTGATGGCCAGTGGGGTTCTGTTATTTTCCTTGTTGGGCCTGTCCTGTAGTAGGTGATTTCTGGGTACCCGTCTTGCTCTGTCAATCTGTTTCCTCACTTCCCCAGGTGGGTATTGTAGTTTTAAGAATGCTTGATAAAGATCTTGTAGGTGTTTGTCTCTGTCTGAGGGATTTGAGCAAATTCGGTTGTATCTTAGGGCTTGGCTGTAGACAATGGACAATCTAGACAATCTAGCCTGATACACACCATTTGGACCCTGCTGATGTGTAGAAAAATGTCCAGAGTATACCTTAAAATACTCCCATTTCAAGCGGGTTAGATCAGAGACACAGTGCAAGGCTGGCTGGTGTGGGGTAGACTTACACCCCAGCTTGCCACAAACTAAGTGTTTGTGCAGACAAGCCCCCAGAGAAGTCACTTACTTGTTGCATATCTCAGTTTACCAATCTGTAAATTGAGTAATAATACTCACTGAACAGGTGTGTTGGCAGGATTAATGTTGGTAAAGTACTTTTGAGATCCTTGAATGAAAAGTATTATATGAGTTGAATGTGTTGTTTACTAATTAGGAATACTTTTGTTTTGGAGCAGATCATGTCATTGGAGCAGATCATATCCCAGTCTCAGAACTCACTCACTCACCCCCCAGTGACCACGGGGGATATGATATTCTAAATGAGAACTTGTTGTATAACTAGTGATTATGTTGTTAGAATCTATGAATGGTGGCATTTTGTTGTTAGACTACATGAATGATTCCTATGACCAGATGAAATGTAAGGTGTTGAGAGAAGGAAAGATGTTCTGTGGCGTGTTGATGGAATGTGGGCAGCAGTGGTAGCATGTCAGATAGTGATGAATGATGTTATGCGCTGAAAGCCTGGACCAGATGTTTGTATAGAACATGGGAGTCTATCCTGAATGACTGAACAATTTTTGAGAGTGGGCAAGGAGAAACTCCCTTCTATTGTTGAACTACATCCCTCTTCCTGAGCTTCTAATATTTTGTTAGAAAAAAAAAGTTGTTTTGTTTGTAGCAATGATGGCCCGGATCCACCACTGCACTAATCCATTTTGACATTGGTGTAACTCCGTTGATATTAATGGAACTATCTCCTTGTAAAACTGGAATAACATGTAGTAAAATCAAGTCCTGTGTGTTTGATTTAGGTGTAAGGTCCAGTATGTGTATGTCACCTGCTGAAATAATTGCTATCACAATTGCTACCAATCACAAAAAGGATCAAATTTCACACGTCGGCTATCCTTGTGCAACCTCACTGAAGTCAATTTCAGATGTTCAAAAATGTTACAAGAGTCTGCAGGTCACGGTACGGTAGCATCTAACTCTTTCATACACAGAGAATATTTACATAAAACAGATAACATCACAAGCTGGGAAATGAATATCATCATTTATAGGAATTTATTGGGGAGGGGAGAGAGAAATCAGCAGGAGTACCGTGGCAATGGAAGCAGGACCTGGCCCAATCATCACATCTCTAACTAACATCAGTAGCCAGAGAACAGTTAAAGCTGTCTTCAAGCCCTGCCTCTAGACCACTGCCCAAGCAACAAGGACACTTCCACCAGTGCAGCTTTCTCTGCTCCCTCCTTGTTAGTGACATACACACAAAATACATGTCAATAGTAGCTTTTTTGTACTCTATTTACAAAAAAATTTACAAAATCTGTGTGGGGACTCTATAGCATAACAGCCTTTCTTGTATTAGATGAAATAGAATAGATGGAAAAGGCATGGGAGGAAGGTGTAAGGGATTGACAGGTCTGCCGCCATAGTGCTGGTGGTGGAATGTGGAGGCCAGAGACAATTCATCATGAAATACGACTAGTTTATGTGGCTCTATAGTGAAAAACCCCTGTATGGTAAAGGGAAGAATTTGTCCTGAAATATGATCAGTGGTGGTAGACCTACCGCAGCAAACCATATATGCTACAGAAACATGCACAACAGACACAGTAGGCTTCCTCAGAGTGATGAGGTATCTGGGAGAACAGCACCACTGCCTCATAAAATGGGTGTTTGTAAATTTTTCAGCATTTTTTGGTCTAACAAAGTTAAAATCAGCTTAATTAACAATTAAATCAATTAATATAATCTTTATGCAGCTTTACATTGGCTGTTAGGGACAATTAAGTCCATCCTGATAAGACAGCACATTCCTCTCCTGAGCCCATTCTTTATCTCCATGTATTACAGTAAGCTGTCTTCTCAGTGATCATTTGATGAGGAATGATGTTTTTCTGAGCCCTTTTTAAGATAGACAAAAATGAATTGGCCCTACACTGCTGATTTCCATCAGGCAATTTATCTAAAGATTGTAATGTAGTCATACATAAAAGTTATGGCAGTTCCACTGCTGCTTAAACTATGTAGCAATTATCTTAAGTTTATTTGTGTATTGGTTTCAACATAATAGTGATGCCAATCATCATGCTACATTTAAAGGTGTGTCAGCACTTCCATGATCAGACCCTGTTTCAGGGGATTATATTGTGGCCATAAAAATTAATTCTGGATCACAGTATGTTTGGTTCTAATCTCAAATGGGAATATATGTTTTGAATAGAATTTGACATTAAAACGATGTGGAATATTGAAGTTACATAAGAGCACAAAATTGAAATAGAAAAAGTTTTCTGGATGGTTATTTTATTACTAAAAACTATTAAGCCATTTTGCATTTTAAAAGTATGGGTTTTTTTTAATGTGAACTGCGTTTTTAGGTAGCTTTCTTTTTCGATTATTTGGGAGTGGGGAAAAGAATACATTACAATAGATGAGGCTTTTGGGTCCAAAATGCAGTTTTCATGTATACCATGCTATTAACTTTTCTTAAAAGTATTCCCATGTTTTCCGGTTTACTAATTGACACTGAATGATAACAAGTATAACTAGTATTGTACATCTAGAAAATGGGAGTGCAGGAACAGCAATTATACAGCCTCAACATGTTTTCAGTGCTAATGTGTATCTGAATATTTCAGCTAAAATAAGTAAGTGTGTATTGATGTTGGCTCCAATCCTGCAGTCAGATCCACTCAAACAGAACCTATGCTTATGTAGCACCCCATTTAATTCAATGGGGCAGCACAGAGGAGCTAGTGGAGTGCAGGGGTGGGGTTTAAGATTCTGCTACTCTTACTCACACCTTGCTCAACTTAATCAATAGGAGTATTTGCAGAGTAAAGTACTACTTACTCAACATAAGGGTAGCAGAATCTGGCCATTAGTCATTAGGACATATTGTCTTGGAATAATTCCCACATCTAACAAACTGTACAGTAAAATGTATATATTAAAATATAGTAGAGACTTGGGTTAAATTTGTGATCATCAAAGGGTCTTGTGGCAATCCACATTACCGTGAGCAGAGCTCAGTTTCAAGTGGTCATGGCATGCATTAATAGTGATGGTCATCTCAATAGCACCATTCATTTTTATTACTTTAGGAGGGACTATTGTGAATAGGGTTTAAAGCAGGGGGCTGGGAATTGAACTTTGGGTATTTTATCAGCTCTGCCATTCTTTGCACAAACCACTGACAGCGGAGCTAAATTCTCCCCAGCCCTTACAGGGCATCTCAAAGGTGAAGCAGGAGGCAGAGCCCTGGCTCCACCCCTCTTTCACACCAGTTGGAAGAGCTAGTCAGCCACATGAAGGGGAATATACTGAACTCCTTCAAGGGGTATAGCAGTATCCACTCCCCCAGCATTCCAAGAGAGCTTCTTTTGGGCTGAACAGGTACAATTTAACCCTGAACTTCTCTGTGCCTCACTACACCCATCTCTTAAACGGGGTTAATACTTGCCTAATAGGGTGTTCTGAGAATAAATTAATATCTGTAATGCACTTGTAGAATCTGAGATCCAAGTGCAAAATGTCATTGTTACTACTGAACCTACAGTCTACCAAATTACATGTAACATGACCATGAACATACATATTTAACTGGATGACACTGGATGACTGGGGGGGAGGGATAGCTCAGTGGTTTGAGCATTGGCCTACTAAACCCAGGGTTGTGAGCTCAATCCTTGAGGAGGCCACTTAGGGATCTGGGGCAAAATCAGTACTTGGTCCTGCTAATGAAGGCAGGGGGCTGGACTCAATGACCTTTCAAGGTCCCTTCCAGTTCTAGGAGATGGGATATCTCCATTAATTTATTTATTTATACCTTTTAAAATGCCTACATACATGTGCACTTGGTAAATAAATAGCTGGTTTGGTCTCCCAGGTGACTAAAACACATAACCTTCATGAAAATTCTTTGCTTTCTTCCTCTTCATTTTAAATTATACTGCTCTACAGCCAAAATGCTTCTGAAATAAATGTAGTCAAACTTTACTAATTCTGGGTCACTGAGAATGAAAATGATGCTTAAAATTGTTGATTGGCTCTAGTTTTCAAGATATGCTATTGGGTCAGTATATACGACCCTTGACTTGGGAATGGCGGAGGATAAGTGAGTTATAAAGGGAAGGGATCTCAATTTAAACCAGAAATTACTAAAATACATCTTTGACTGGATCGATGAATAAATCTATGACTGGGTTTGGCCAGTACTTGCTTTATAGGCAAAACAATGAATGCTGCAATCTGAAGCTGGTATTGCATCATACATGATATGAATTGCATCATGTTATTCCTAGAAGTCATGGATGATGCAATCATAACGAAGCTTACAGCACTCTGTTGAACAAATTGCCCTATATCAGCTCTAGAAATCATACAGTGTCGTGCTCTCTTATTTGTCAGTGTTTGATTTTGCAAAGGGACACATTTCTGTTTAGCCAAAGTGAGCAGAGATGCCTCGTACTTGTGTGAACAGTGCAGATAACTTCTGCTATGTTTGTGGTGAAGTGACTTTTGCATCACAAAAGCGCAGTATAACCACTATGGTTAAGAAAGCCTATCACCTCTATTTTGGCTGCAAAATTGGAGATCAGGACAAGAGGTGGGCCCCACACATATGCTGCAACACTTGTGCAACAAATCTTCGCCAGTGGTTGAACAGGAAAAGGAAATCTATGCCTTTTGCAGTGCCAATGATTTGGAGAGAGCCAACAGATTATACCAGCAATTGTTATTTCTGCATGGTGCCTCCAGTTGGGAAAGGTGTGAAAGAAGAACAAGTGGGCTGTGCATTAGCCAAACATTACATCAGCTATACGCCCAGTACCCCACGGAGAAGGACTGCCGGTTCCTGATGCATCAGAATCATTCTCACTTGAGTCAGACGAGGAAGAGGATGAAACTTCTGGTCCTGAACCATCAATGTCACAGGACCCACATTTTCTCCCATCCTCCTCCTCTGAACCACACCTCATAAACACAAGGTGAACTGAATGACCTTGTCAGGGATTTGGAACTACCCAAGAGTAAGGCAGAGCTGTTGGGCTCCAGACTACAGCAGTGGAATCTCCTGGCAGGTGATGTTAGGGTTTCCATGTTCCGTGACCGTCAAAAGGATCTTGTTCCATTCTTCTTCATGGAAG